>NW_026606060.1:59845000-60330000 GCF_029834395.1 Sorex fumeus
TAGGGTGCTCTTGCTAGGCCACTTCCCATATCCTAGATGAAAATGCTCCAAAGAAGTTTCCTTTTCATCCTAACCTAGGTTTAGAGTCCTTTTAAGGTCATCAGCATTCACATGGGTGACCTCCCTCAGGTGCAACTGTGTTTTGACTTGCAGAGAAACAAAGAACTTCCAGTTTAGCTCAACTCTTAGCTGAACTGCACTGACCCCACCCACCAGAGATGCTGCCCTAGAACATTCCATATCTCTTGACCTCCAAAAGCAACTTTAGAGGTAGATAGAATAAGTGTTTGGTCAATAGTCTTATGAATGCTCATTAATTAAAAAAAAACCCTGGTAAGTGAATGCTCTCACTATATTTATTTGCTTGAGTTGCTGTAATAAAGAATTATAAATGGAAGTATAGAAGCATGTGTTTTTTTGTTTTTTGGGTTTTTTTAGGGGGGGGCGTTGGGTTTGTATTTTGTTTTTTTTTTTTTTTTTGCTGTTATTTTGTTTTTCAGAGCTCTAGAGATCTGAAATTCATTCTGGGGGTTTACTGTCAAGGCTTTGTGTTTTTTAGCTTCTGCTGCATCACCAAAACTCTGCTCTCATGTGCATTTGGTATTATTCCCAGGTACAGAGCTGTGTCCAAATGACCCCTTTTGTAAGTACACCATTCATGTTCCATGTAAGATCCTCTTTGCTCCCTGATATGAGCTCATTTGAACCTATTACACCTTCAACAACCCTATTTATGAATCAGTTTCCATCCTGTGATGCTGGGGTTAGCACTTCAATATACAAATCTCTAGGACAACTGATTCTGTCTGGGACACTCACTTTCCTTTGCAGTTAGCCTATTTATGGCAGATTATTCTTTACCTCATCTGCTTCTAAAATACCCAAAAATGCATTTATAAAGAAGAAACGAGCTAAGTCAGCATGTACTAACTATAGTGCATGGGGTAAATAGCTTGGTCCCTAAACAAAGAGAAGCCTGTGTGATTGAGATCTAAGTGATGAGTCTGTCTTCAACTAAACATACCAAAGGAATATTGGCCCTGGAGGCTTGAATCCTATACATAAACATGGATATAATATATTGACACATGTACCTTGAAAGGCTTCCAGAGATCAAGCTAATTCCTAAGACAAGCTTCTTTGGGATTGAGCTGGGCAAAAATATGTGTACTGGGGGCTGGAGTGATAGCACAATGGGTAGAGCGTTTGCCTTGCACATGGCCGACCCAGGTGTGATTCCCAGCATCCCATATGGTCTCCTTAACACCGCCAGGAGTGATTCCTGAGTGCAGAGCCAGGAATAACCCCTGTGTATCGCTGGGGTGAGACCCAAAAAAAGAGAAAAAAAAAGAATATGTGTACTGGTGATCTGAACTTGGAAAATTCCCTCACTGGTCTAAGGGAAAAAATGTTTTGTTTTGAAATTCTGGTGTCAACTAAGATCTCACAATGGTTAAAATCCAAGAACCTATAAAGCTTCTCTCTCTCTCTCTCTCTCTCTCTCTCTATATATATATATATATATATATATATGTAGCACAGCGGTAGGGCATTTGCCTTGCACACAGCCAACATGGCTGACCCGAATTCGATTCCTCTGCCCCTCTCCAAGAGCCTGGCAAGCTACCCGTGATGTATTTGATATGCCAAACACAGTAACAACAAAGTCTCCAATGGAGATATTACTGGGCCTGCTAGAGCAAATCGATGAACAACGGGAGGACAGTGGCAGATATATATATATATATATATATATGTATATACATATATATATTAGGTGTAGTTCAATCAGGGTTCTTCATCTACCTCTCAATCCCTTTGTCCCTTAAATGAGAGCAATGACATGGCAAGGAAAACAGGAGACTGAGTTTTAATGCTAATAACTTTATTGATGTTGCCTTGCCCATAAGCCCATACTCATCACATGATCTCCTGTTTCAGTACCTGAAAGAAACAGAATCAGAAAGAATTTTAGACAAAAGTAATCATTTAGCTTGAGCACCATCTATGTCTACTATCTTTATAATCAAGATCTCTCTTAAAAAATACATCACAGTTCAAGGTAGCTAGTTCAACCCCTGTAGTATGTCCCCAGTCCTCAGTTTTTAATCTGAAAAACTCCATCTGCATAACTCTTGTATGCTGAATTCCTATAAATATTTCATAAGAAAATAAAATACATCGCAGGGGGTCAGAGCAACAACAGTACAGCAGATAGGCATTTGTCTTGCACGTGGCCAAATCTGGGCCAGCGTCCCATATGGTCCCCACAGAACTGCCAAGAGTAATTTCTGAGTGTAGAGCCAGAAGTAAGCTCTAAGCATTACTGGGTATGACCCAAAAAGAAAATATATATATATATATATATATATCACAGGGCCAGAGAGAAAGCTCAAAGGACTACATGTATGATTCACATTGAAGAAGCCTAGATTCTATTTCCATCACCATATAGTCCCCTGAGCATCACTAGGAACAAACCCCAATCACAGAAGTCTGAGCAGATCTGTATGTGATCCTCCCAGAAAATATTAAACACATCACCCTAAAACATAGAAGGAGATAAGGTACTGGGTTGTAGAGGGAAGGAGAGAGGGGAAGGAGAAAACATAAATAAGACATAGATTAGTATATGAATATGTGAATTTTTAAAAAATTAAGTCAGGTGCTGGAGCAATAGCACAGTGGGTAGGGCATCTGCCTTGCACGCGGCTGACCCGGGTTGGATTCCCAGCATCCCATATGGTCCCCTGAGCACCGCCAGGGATGATTCCTGAGTGCAGAGCCAGGAGTAACCCCTGTACATCGCCAAGTGTGACCCAAAAAGCAAAAAAAAAAATTTAAATCAGAGTAGGAAAGAAACAGCTACTCTTACAACAATGTAGGAAAATGCTCTGTGTATAAGGTTGAGTCAAGAAAAACTGTGATTAAAACAAAAACAACATATGGGCAAAGTATTCGAGAGTGGTTGAAGTTAATTTTTTAAAAAAAAATTTAGGTCACACCCGGCATTGCACAAGTGTTACTCTTGGCTCGTGCACTCAGGAATTATGCCTGGCAGTACTTGGGGGACCATATGGAATGCTGGGAATCGAACTCTGGTGGACCGCATGCAAGCCAAGTGCCCTACCCGCTGTGCTATCACTCCAGCTACTGAAGCTAAATTTTAAACACAAGAAAAGTCCTTTGAAGCAAGAAGGGAGAAATAGGAGTTTAAAGAGAAATCTACTAGATCCTAGCTTCATATTGGATCATGTAACTGAATATGGGAGTCCCGAAAACTTTTGCAGCAGTCAAACGTTTTTGAATGACTACTGAACAAAATTTAATTCAAAGGACAATAAATCCAAGGTGTATCTGGCCAGGTTCATCTGTGTTGTATTTCTCAGGCAAAATGGGGCTCCAAATGGGAAAGATTCAAGGGTCTATATTAGCATCTACAATGACTGAAGAGACTCACTTAGTTTGTCCTTGTCTGGAGCCACCACGCTGTCCACCATGTCTGTTTCTTCCTTGTTGACCATTCTGACGTCCAGAGCCACCGCGGGATCCTCGGCCACCCTGTCTACTTGGGCCTCTGGGGGCCTTTTTGGGACTGGAACCACTTTGGTCACCTCTGCCTGGTGAGCTTCCTCCGCCGTTCAGACCACAAGGTCCAGCCTGGTTACCGCTGACTAGGTCTATATCCCTGTTCTTGTTACCCTGATCTTCACGTTCGTTTTGAGATCTTGGTTGTGGTCTATTTTGAGGATCTTCAGCTCTTTCATTAGTTGCTGAGGCAAGAAAACACACATTCAAGTAGAAACACGGGAAAGGGCATTTATCAACATACATGAGGCAAGTTTGAACTCTGTTGTAGCCTAAAGGGAGTTACAAGTCGCCTGTCATGAGTTTCAGAGTGGTACTCTGTAGTGGGGCAGAGTTCACTGCCAGAAGAAATCTTGGCCCCTCATGAGAACATGCATGATTGCTGATTCAGCACGTGTTATCTGTCCCATCACCCAACACTCTCCCCTCTTGGGATTTTTGTACCACTATTCTATCGTCTTATCCATCCTGAAATTACCATGATACACGTGATCGGTATCCATAAATGCCTAGACATCAAGAAAATACACAACAAAGCCATTGTTTCTACTTAGAGATGTCTGTGACATCTTGACATAAGTCTATTGAACGTGGTGAAGGTGCAGTTAATACGAGTGCCTACAATTGAATCCAGGACCTCACCGTTTTCAGTTTTTTCTTTTTTTGCAAGCAAATTTCTATCCATGTCTACATGAAAGCATAGCATCAATCACTCTTGCAATCATTCTTTTGTTTATTAAATATTTCATTTATTGCTTGTCCAGATGCCCCATTTTGCCTTTGGTCGAACATTGACATTCCTAATTTAAAATTCCAAACTTAAAAGACCTAGTCTGTGAGCTCAAGCTGCTCGTTTCTCATCATAGTCAGATCCACAAAGAAACTTCTGTGCTCAAAATCTCTGTTGCTCATAGAAGTACATTCGCAAATTCAATCTGCCATTCAAAACATCCCTTGTCATTGGAACTGATTTGCATCTCCAGTTTCATCTTCCCATACTCACCTAGACCTTACTTAACTATTCAGGGTTCTACGAGCATTGATGAAGAGTTTTCCACATACATGTAGTTACATATTTCACTCTGCCTTGCCCCAACTCTAGTAGCCAGGACCAGATTACACAACCTCTCCTACAGAAGCCTTCCCTGTCCCTGCATTCTCTGAGCTTTCATACTGTTATACAGTGATCATTTTTATATCTGGGTTAAGGCTTCCATTAGATTATCATGGCCTTCATTTTGTCTCTGGTACCAAGAACAGAACCTGAACGTGATTATTGTTAACTATTGTTAACTATTAAATTGTATTGAATTAATATTGGGACAAAGTACATAGAAATCAAAACAATTCATTTAGTAACCCCCATATAAATCTGGCCTCATCACAATAGCGAAATCCAGGCAACTTCAAAAAGAAAAAATATATCAAAAGGAAAAAATCAGAAGTATTGACTGGAATCCTAGATTTGAACGATCACTTAAATCTAAAGCAAATAATTTCTTTTCTTGTTTGATTACTTTGATGGGTGGGTCAGGAGGTTTTGTGTAACACTCAGCTCAACTCTAGGGCTCTTCTTGGTCTTTGGCTCATTGGTCACCCAGGCGGTGCTCAGGGGACCATAAGTCACACTAGGCATCAAACCAGGATTGACCACAGGTACCTGGACTCTGAACGATCTCTCCAGCCCCTGCTATTCTTTTTTATTTTGGATTGCCATTCCTTTGATTCCCGTTTTGTATGCAGAATTTAACCAGTGAAACTTTAGTGCAATATCAAACATAAAGGATTTGCAAATAGTCATTCACAATTACAAAAAAGTTTTCTTTTTTAAAGTGAAATGATTAAATCACACTTCTATGTCACCTTTCTTACTGTATAAATGGGACAGATTCTGTGCTCTTTCATGAAACCTAGGCTCAATGAAGATGTATAAAACCAGGGTAAATCACAGTGTATTTCAAATGAGCTTGCTAATATTGTGTCCATAACAATGTTGAAGGAAGGAAATGTCTGAACATGTTGCAATACCTGATTCTGGTGAAGGGTCTAACAGTTTTAATAGGAGTCTTGGATTTTGTTTTATGCTTCTGCAGTGTAGATGAAAGAGTGAATTAAATCATAGAATGATTGAGAATGGAAATTTTAATATGCAAGAATTTGCTAAAACTATAATGACTTGGATTAGACAAGTGACCCAGAATTCTGAGAATTCCTTGAGAAAAATCATAAACAAATTGGGGAGAAAATAACTTGAAATAAATGTAATTGAATTCAAAACAACTCACCTCTCTCTACGTACTCAGCCTCTTCCTCTTCAGGGAATTCTGTCATGAAAACACCAAAGTAAGCCAAAGAAAAAAGCATCATAAGCATAATGGAAGAGTCATTAACAAATCAGAAACTTGGGGAAAGCATAAGCATATAAATAAATGTTTTGTTTGAACAACAAACAGTATTGGTTATTTACAATGTTCCATACTCTGTGGTCAAGGCATATAATCCATTAGAGCACTTTCAGTTCTCTTGTCTTTTATTCTATCCTTTCTGTTTTATACACTATTAAAATTGATGTAATGTTTTTCTGTTTTTTTTCTTTTTGGGTCACACCAGCAATGCTCAGGGGTTACTCCTGGTTCTGCACTCAGGAATTACTCCTGGAGGTGCTCAGGGGACCATATGGGATGCTGGGAATCAAATCCGGGTCAGCAACGTGCAAGGAAAACACCCTACCTGCTGTACTCCAGCCCTGACTTAAAATTTTTATCTTGTGTGTAGAACCAAAAATGACTTTAATTTTCAACTACTCAGAAAAATATTATTTGAACCACTATCAGGGCTCAATATCAAAGAATAAACAATTTCTGATGTAAATTTAAAAAGTGCAATAGTAAATGCATTAATGGAATAACTGGTGTGTTAAGATACATAGTAAGAGATTTGTGTTACTTAATCATTAATATTTGGTTGTTGAAGGAATGAGAGCAACCCATTTACTTAAGAGGAAAGTGACACCTAGTACAGATTTTAAAACACTAATTAATCACATATCAGACAGAAGAAATTCCAATGTAGAAAGTAAAGAAGTGTTAGTAAGGACCACTGAAAATTATGGATTTGCTACTGCTTTTCACACTTCTATAGACCAAATTTTGATGACTTTCATGAGACAAAACATGAAATCAATAAAGAAAAAACATCAGGGTTTAGGATTTACCTGTCTCTTCAATATGATTTTGAGAGAATGCATCTAGGATTTAAAGAGAAAGAAAATTTGGAGAAAGATTATACAAATACAATATTTGATGTTACTGAAATCCCAGCTATATATTTGTAGAAATTCAAGTAGTTTTAGCTACAAGAAGCTAAGAAAACTTTCTAAGAAAAAATAAATAATAATAATATAATGAAAACATCAGTAGCGATTTTTCTTTGAGTCTGGATGCCAATGTTTTATAAAGTAGGGCTCAGCCCTCATCATTTATTCTGAAGCAGAGGTAGAGAAGGAGTTAAATATTTCACCGATTCTCCATTTTGTATAATGAAATGGAGAGCACACAACTACTAGAGACAAAGTAAAGACCATGTGAATGTGTTGCAACAGAGAAAATCGGAGAATAAAAACCATCTGCCCTGATAAAACTTACTGACTTTACTAACATGGCTTTACTCTTTCAGAAAACTCTTGGCCCAAAAGGTGAAAGCTTCATAAAAATTTGAAATCCAGATTTAAAAAAATTTAATTTCAGAAAATTGTACATACATCTATTTAAATAAACATTGACTTTGATCCACTCTTTAATGATAACAATTATTTATTCTCCAAGACTCTCTTCATAGCACCTTGACCTCCACAAGTCTTAAACAGTGAGTCTTACCCATTCCTGATAAAGTCCTCCTGAAGTCAGGCTACAAAACTTTATTTTCAAGGATCCTAACTTTCTCCTTTCCCTTCAGCAGTACTGTCTTTAACCAAAGTAAGAAAAGGCCTCATTGGCACAGTGTTTGAGCATTGAGAAATAATATTAGAGGCATCCTACATTTGTTACTCTTTCTGCTGATATTGTTCCTTAAAACTTATTCAAACTTTGATTTATGAAAAAGTTCTATGAAATACATAAGGAAACATAACGCTGTATTTTATTAGACTAAATGGTGTCCCGAAGAAGTGAGTGCATCCCAGGGGCAAGTCAAAAAGGAAATCCATTTGGGAACAAGAAAAGATATGGAGAAGGGAATCAATCTGATGAAAAGATATTGACTGGAAATATTTGACATACTAAGTACAATTGCAAGGCATTTCAGATGGAGTAAGCTTAAAAGATAAATCACAGAAAGGCAGGAAGATATCCAACAGGGCTGGCTTCCTGAGATAACTTTCTCATTTGTTACTGGATTCTGCATAGTCTTTAAAGTTCTGGTTCAAATGTAAAATGTGAGCAGTAGTAATCACTTCCAATAATTGCAAAGAACACTTAAATATAAATAAATGTGCACAACCAGGCAAGGACTAAATTCCTGGTACATGCTTCTTTAAAACATATTTTTCCATAGAAATTGCTTGTTATTCCCCATCTAATACCAAATCTGTCACTGAACACAGAGTTTGAGTCTCAAAAAAATTTATATTGCAAAAACTGTTCATAAAGTATCATGCTAAGTGAAATGAGCCAGAAAGAGAGGGACAGACATAGAAAGACTGCACTCATCTGGAAAATATAAAGTAACAGAAGGGGAGTCGAACACCCAAGAATAGTTGAGACAAGTACCAGGAGGTCTGCTCCAGGGCTTGGAAGCCGGCAGCACATGCTGGGGGAAAGGCATTTCAGATAGAGAAGGGAACACCAAGTAAAGGTTGTTTGGAGGACTCCCTCGGGATGCGTGATGCGAGCTGAAAGGAGACTATAGACTGAACGTGATGCCACTCAATACCTCTATTGCAAACTACAAGACCCTGAAGAAAAGAGTGAGCAAAACAGAATTTCCTGCCACAGAGGCAGAGTGTGATGGGGGATGAGGGGGGTGGGAGAGCTACTGGAATCATTGGTGGTGGGCACTGGCAGAGGGATGGGTACTCGATCATTGTACAACTGAAACACATGCATGGAAGTTTGTAAGTCTACAACTGTACCTCATGGTGTTTCACTAACAACAACAACTACAACAAAAAACTGTTCATAGATCCTTATTGAAGTCTATTACCTTTCAGAAAATGTTTAAATTATCATTTTAAAATTACCATGAGTAGTAAGCCGATCTCTACATTTCCATTTAACAACAGGATTAAAATTCAATCACTCGACTAGAACATTTATTTGCTTTTTTTTTTTTAAACTTAAGCTGTTGTGGCTGGAGCAAAAGTATAGTAGGTAAGGCACTTGCCTTGCATGTAGTCAACTGAACTCACTCCCTGCCACCCCACATGGTACCTCAGATTCACCAGGAGTAATCCCTGAGCATAGAATCAGAAGTAAGTCCTGACCAGAACTGGTGTGACACAAAAAAATCCCCTCAATATCCCCCCACACTGCAAAAACAAAAACAAAAATAAAAAAACCTTTGTCTATTTCTATTTAATTCAAACACATTTAATAATAAAATTAAATTTCTTTCCAAATTCTCATATGTATTTTGCAAGAGGTCCAGTAGCTGGATACTTGTAATAATTTAAGCAAGTTTCTACCTGGACCCCATGAAAGAGACTATGTCCGCTGAAAAACCCAAGTAGTGGGACTAGTGACTGAAAAAGCCAGACCTCCTGTCGTCAGGACTGGGCCTTTCCCATCCTTTTGGGTTCCCGGCTGTCACATCCACACACTGCCTCTGGGTGCCATTTAACTGCATTAATGGCCATGGTCCAGAGACTCACAAGGAATCTCAGAACCAAGCAGCTCTCTACAGAGATGGCTCCAGGCCTCAATTATTTAAACTTGTACAATCCCAGGAGCAGGCGGCATCTTTTGCAGCAGCACATATCTTATGCTCTTTCTTTTTCTTTTTTGTTGAATCACTGTGAGATAGACCTCTACAGAAATCTTATACTATTCATAACAATCAATACAAAATAAATATCTAGCATCTGCCTATGGGGCAGGCTTGAATGGTGGTAGGAAACTTTGAAATAATGGTGGTGCAAAGGTGTAATAGAGGTCAGATTGGTGTTGAAATATGAATATAATCAATTATTGTAAACCACTTTATGAAAATAAAATTTAAAAATTTAAGCAAGTTTCTATGTTTTTACTTTTTTTTTTGTTTTGAAATTTGGGTCACATTCGGCAATGCACAGGGGTTACTCCTCGCTCTGCACTCGGGAATTACTCCTGGCAGTGCTCGGGGGACCATGTGGGATGCTGGGAATCAAACCCAGGTTGGCCATGTGCAAGGCAAATGCCCTACCCACTGTGCTGTTGCTCCAGCCCCTATTTTTACTTTTGAATCAAGATATTTGCTACTACTAAGACATGTCATCCACTGACACTGCAAAAACAAACAAAATCACAAATATATGTCATTCATCTTCTCTATTTAAAGGACTCACTCACTAATAACAAATCAATCTTTCTCTTTTATTTTCTATAGATCCCTCTATAATTGCTGAAATACCCCATTTCTTGTATTCTCCATATTTACTATAGCAGTATCCCTGACAAATATAGGACCAGATCTGTAGGTATTTTTAAATGAGTGACATAATAGAAAGAGATACCTGATGCTGCCTATTTAATGTCCAATTTTTTAAATAAAATAAAAGCATAAGGAAATAAAAAATAAGAAGAATTATAGACCTATCCCTCAATTTAGAGATGCTATTTGAACTTTGGATGAATGCATCAAAGACCACTGTCTAAAAACAATTGAAAGTTATTTGATGCCGATTCCGGCTTTGGGATTTGGTTTCAGACTGTCAAAAATATATTTGAAATCAATGAGAAAAAAATACAAACCAACTCTTCGAAAATAAAGTTCCATTTCTTTTTTCTTTTTTTTTTCATTTTGGGTCACACCCAACGATGCACAGGGGTTACTCCTGGCTCTGCACTCAGGAGTTACCCCTGGCAGTGCTCAGGGGACCATATGGGATGCTGGGAATCAAACCCGGATCAGCGGCATGTGCAAGGCAAACGCCCTACCCACTGTGCTATCTCTCCAGCCCCTAAAGTTCCATTTCTGAGAAGAGTCAAACCCACTCTACTCTTTTCCATGAAACTTATCCCCGTCTCCCTTGTATGATCCCCATTTCTCTATCTTACCACATTGCGCACTTCTCACTGAGGTCAGGGTCAGGGAGACCACCGAGAAGAAGAGCAGTAGCATCTTGGTAGAAGCCATGGTGTCTCTCTTCCACTTTCCGTTTCCTCACACACCTCAGACACAGTCCTTATAAGACCAAGAAGAACAATACCTCCTTTGAAATCCATAACAGTTGCCTTCCATTTGGTAATATCAGCTCAGTGCTATGGTCTCTTGCCATCCCTATCCAACATGACTTTCGCCATCCAAATGTCAGTTACTTAACGTTCTTTTCCTTTAGCGGGAGCCAAAAGAAGCACAATTAAATGAAAGGCTGAAATAACCGAAATAGAATCATAAGATGAAAGAATAACAAAGAACCCAGGAAGTATAGTCTATGCCATTTGACATGGTTTGAAAGTGAAAGCAATAGCCAACAGGACATAAATTTCACTCAAAAAAAGTTATTCAGAATACACGAGTTCATCATTTTAAAGGATAGTAAAATATTGAGATAAAACTGATAGACCATGTGGATTAAAAAAAATTAAGTAAAAAGAAGTATTCAATTTGAAAAAAACAATATACTGAAGCTGATATTTGATTATAAAGAGTAAAAAAAAAGTCACCTTTGCTTTAGAAGGTGTTATCAATTTACTAAGGAAGGTACTTTGAAGATAATATAAAACAATTTCCTGGGAACAATTAAAAAATTTAATATTAAGTTTTACATTTTATTAAGCTTTAATAATCTTAGAATAATATGCAAACTTATTTCTTGGAATTATTTAAATTTGATGGACCAAATTTTTTAGGGAAAAATGAGATTTTTATCAATAAATGTGCTTAGGCATCAAGAATCTGTATGTCTTAAAATATTAAAGATTCAAAGATTGGAGCAAGAGGGTAAGTCTGTTGACTCAGGTTCAATCCCCAGCATCCTTTATGGTTCCCCGAATACCATCAGGAGTGATCTCTGAGTACAGAGCCAGGAGTAACCCCTGAGCATTACCGGGTATGGCCAAAAAATAAAACAAATAAAACAGCTGGAGATTCTTTTTCAGTTCAGTGTTTTAGACTCTTGCCTGGCAAGCATCTGATCCTCATTTACTTCCCAGTACTGCATGGTTCCCTGAGCACTGCAGGCAGCAACCCAGGAAGAGGCCTTGAGTCCCAAGAGTGTAACCCCAAAGCGAAAAATTAATGAATCATTGGGGCAGAATCATATGTGTCCACCTATATCCTTAAATATAATTAATGGAAGAAAGGTTTCTCATTAAATAGATGGTGAGGGGCTGGAGCGATAGCACAGTGGTTGGAGCGTTTGCCTTGCATGTGGCTGACCCGAGTTCGATTCCCAGTATCCCATATGGCCCCTCGAGCAACACCAGGAGTAATTCCTGAGTGCGTGAGCCAGGTGTAGCACCTGTGCATTGCTGGGTGTGACCCAAATATCAAAAAAAAAAGAGAGAGAAATAGATGGTGAGTGCTCAAAATTTTTATAATATCATCAAGACCAGAAATAATGATGCTTATGGGGATACAATGGACAGAAGGACCCTCACACACTGTTAAAATCGACTAATATCTAATTCACATCTAAGTAAATATAGAGATTCTTCAAAAAATTATAATATTACATAGAAATTCTAGTTCTTAGCGTATCTTCTAAGATCACAGACATATTATTTTGAAAAAAATATGAAAAATTATACATTCATTGCAGCACTATTGACAATAGTAAAGATCTGGAAACAAAGCAAATGTCCAACAATTTAATAGTGTGCTGAAAATGATATTCTCTGTTATTATTTCTACCAGGTGGACATCTGTGGGAAAATCCATACTTATAAATATGCAGATTGAAAATGTTTGCAAAAGAACACATGTGATAATGTATTGCCCAGAGTTTTCCCACTGCTATTTTCTTGGGTTTTATTGTCCATGGCCAAATACACATCTGTCCATCATGACTAGTTCACTTTTTAAAAAATTAATATCTAAAATGTAATAAAACAGTACATGTCCTTTGAAATTTGGTTTGTTCCACTTAACATTTTGTGTGAGTATGGTAAAATGGCCTAACCGATGTTGCTGTTTTCCCAAAATTCCAAACAGGATCAGACCACCGTCTTCTTCGTGCAAAATTCTACCTCACAGAACGAGGAGAAAAGAATGCAAGGTTTAAGAAGAGGACTCCCAGAACAACCACCAACTGGGAGCTCTTTGGCTCTGTTGCGTCAACATGGGAAGATGCCGTCATTGACAACATTGATGAGGAATACGATCGAATGATTCAGCACCTCCATGATTGTGCAAGGAATGCCAAGAGAGAGATAACCACAAAAAACCGTCTTTCTTCGAACACTCTTGAACTTATTCGCCAACGTGGCTTGGCACATGCCTCAGGCAACCACAAGCGAACATCCGAACTGGCAAAACAGTGCAGAGAAGCCATCAAGGATGACCTCAAAAACAGGAGAGCAGCAGTACTGGTAGATGCAGCAGAAGCTGGGAAAAACATTCGTAATGCCCGCCTGTCCTTCACCAACTACAAAACCAAGATGACTGCCCTCCGACATCATGATGGATCTATCACATCTTCCAGAAGGGCAATGGAGAAGATTATTCATGACTTCTACTCAGATCTCTTTAATAGCCACATCCACTTGCCCACATACCACATACCACATGATGGATATGTCGTTCCCAATGTTCTCCCTTCCGAAATCCAACATGCCATCTCGTCGGTAAAGAAACAAAGAGCACCTGGCCCAGACAAGATCAGACCTGAACACCTGAAGAACTTACCATCAGTACTCATCAATACATTGGCTCGACTCTTCACACGCTACCTGTCTGAATGCAAGGTTCCATCCCAATGGAAAACCAGCAGGACTGTACTACTATACAAGAAAGGAGACATCCACGACATTGGCAACTATCGCCCAATCTGCCTATTGTCTGTCATCTACAAACTATTCACTCAAGTCATCCTGAATAGGATTAGCAGAACACTAGATGAAGGACAACCATGTGAACAAGCTGGATTCCGAAAAGGATTCAGTACCATCGACCATATCCACACAATAACCAAGCTCATTGAGGTATCTCGGGAGTTCAAGATGCCGCTCTGTCTAACGTTCATTGATTTAAAGAAGGCCTTTGATTCTGTTGAGACGGAAGCGGTCATGGAAGCCCTAGCCAATCAGGGTGTACAAACTCAATACATCAGGATCCTTCGTGAGCTCTATTACGGATTCACTACCAAGATCTCACCATTCTACAAAGAAGTTATCATCCATATCAAGAGAGGGGTTCGGCAGGGTGATACCATTTCACCAAAACTCTTCAGTGCCACCCTCGAGAACATCATGCGATGACTGGAATGGGAAAACATGGGAGTGAAGATAGATGGTCGGCAACTACACCACCTCCGCTTTGCTGATGACATCGTTCTAATAACACCAAACATCGGCCAAGCGGCACAAATGCTGAACGACTTTGACCATGAATGTGGAAAGGTCGGACTACAGCTGAATCTTACGAAGACAATGTTTATGAGAAACAGCCTTGTTCCTGACTCTCCATTCGCTCTCAATGGAACCACCATCTCCGAATGCAACAGTTATATATACTTAGGTCGAGAAATCAACATGATGAATGACCTGGCACCTGAGTTGCGCAGGAGGAAGAGAGCGGCTTGGAATGCCTTCAAGAGCGTTGAAGAAATAACTAAAAGGACAAAGAACCTCCAGCTACGAGCACATCTCTTTGATTCCACTATTCTTCCTGCATTAACATATGCCTCAGAGACCTGGACCCTACGAAAACAGGATGAGAATGCTATTCGGGTCTCTCAAAGAGGAATCGAAAGAACTATGCTTGGAATATCACGGTTCACTCAAATGAGAGATAGAATCCGGAGTTCTGATCTTCGTCAACGCTCAAGAATCAGGGACGCTGTCTCATTTGCCAAGACATCAAAAATCAGATGGGCTGGACATGTAATGAGGTTTACAGACAACTGCTGGACTAGAGCCATTACTGATTGGATTCCACGGGACATCAAAAGATCACGTGGACGCCCACCTATAAGATGGTCAGACTTCTTCGTCAAGACCCTAAATGATCGGTTTGAGGCTCTGCATGTTCCTAGAACGAACAGATACCATTGGGCTACGCTAGCACGCAACCGGGATGAATGGAGACGTTACTGGCACCCACTCGAATAAATTGATGAATAAAGGGGATTAAGTGATTAAGTGATTAAGTGATGGTAAAATGTGTTTATGTCCACTGTTTTGTAAAAAATCTCCATTTCATGGAAGAGAATACTTGCACTTAACACATCAGATCATTCTATCTAAGTTACTCAAGAAGATTCATGACAACAACAAAAATTGAAAAACACTATTTAAAAATGTTCAGAGAAAAGGAACAGGCACTTCTCTGAAGACAGATCTTTGATCAATAAGCACATGAAGATGTGTTCATTATCACTTGTTATCAGGGAAATACAAATCAAGGTGACTATGAGATATCTCACATCAATGAAAATGTACAAAACAAACAAAAAAAACTAGCAGCAGTCTGTGTTGACAGAGATGTATTGAGAAAGGAACTCTCATCCACTGCTGGTAGGAATAGTCTGGTTTAACTACAATGGAAAACAATACAGAGATTTCTCAGAAAGGTATGAATATACTTGCAGAGAAGCTACTCTTTCCCCCAAACTTACTGTGATGAGGAATGGTGGAATCCGTTCATCATTTAGTGTCACCTGTTATTTACCTATGACTTAATACTCTTGTTGGAAGCTGTTTTCTGTGAAAATTCCCCTGATTTCCCCAAGAAGATCTGGAGGCTTCCCTTATTACTTCTCACTTCTGTTTCTGTGTTCTTTCTGGTCTAAAAAAGTGTGTGCTGCAGACCAATGGAACAGGGTTGAATACACTGACATCTCTCCTCAATCATATGCTCATCTAATCTTTGATAAAGGTGCAAGTAATGTGAAGTGGAGTAAGGAAAACCTCTTTAATAAATTGTGTTGGCATCACTGGACGGCTACATGCAAAAAAATAGGCTCAGAACTCTGCCTAACACCATGTACAAAAGTAAGATCAAAATGGATTAAAGACCTCAACATCAGACCAGAAACCATAAGGTACATTGAAGATAAAGTTGGCAAAACCCTCCATGACATTGAAGCTAATGGTATCTTCAAAGATGCCACGCCACTGGCCGAGCAAGTGAAAACAGAGATAGATAAATGGGACTATCTTAAACTAAGAAGCTTCTGCACCTCCAAAGAAACAGTGACCAAAATACAAAGACAGTCTACAGAATGGGAAAGGATATTCACCGAATACACATCTGACAAGGGGTTGATATCCAGGATATACAGAATACTGGTTAAACTCCACAAGAAGAAAACATCCAACCCCATCCAAAAATGGGGCAATGAAATGAACAGAAACTTTCTCAAAGAAGAAATCCGAATGGAAAAAAGCACATGAGAAAATGCTCTACATCATTAATCATCAGGGAGATGCAGATCAAAACCACAATGAGATACCATCTCACACCTCAGAGACTGGCCCACATCCAAAAGAACAAAAGCAACCGATGCTGGCGTGGATGTGGCGAGAAAGGGACACTCCTTCACTGTTGGTGGGAATGTCCACTGGTTCAGCCCTTCTGGAAAACAGTATGGACGATTCTCAAAAAATTAGAAATTGAGCTCCCATTTGACCCAGCAATACCACTCCTGGGAATATATCCCAGAGAGGCAAAAATGTATAGTTGAAGTGACATCTGCACTTGTTTGTTCATTGCAGCGCTCTTTACAATAGCCAGAAACTGGAAGAAACCTGAATGCCCAAGAACAGATGACTGGTTAAAGAAACTTTGGTACATCTACACAATGGAGTACTATGTAGCTCTTAGAAAAGATGAAGTCATGAAATTTACATACAAGTGGTACAATATGGAAAGTATCATGCTAAGCGAAATGAGTCAGAAAGAGAGGGATAGACATAGAAAGATTGCATTCATCTGGGGGATATAAAGTAACAAAGTATGAGATTAATACCCAAGAATAGCTGAGATCAGCACCAGGAAGATTACTCCATAACTTAGAGGCCAGCCAGGTATCCTAGAGGAAAGGGCAGTTCAGATAGAGAAGGGAGCACCAAATAAAGTATGTTTGGAGGATCCTCCCAGGAGGGGAGATGCATGTCGAAAGTAGACTATGGACTGAACATGTTTGCCACTCAATGCCTCTTTTGCAGACCACAACACCCAAAAGGAGAGAGAGAACACAGGGGATTGCCCTGCCACAGAGACGGGGGGATGGGGGGATGGGGGTGGGAGGGATATTATCCATGGTGGTGGAAAATGGGCACTGGTGGAGGGATGGGTATCTGATCATTGTATAATTGAAACCAAAGCACAAAAAATTGTAAATCTACAACTTTAAAAAAAATAAAATAAAATAAAGGGGAAAAAAATTTGTAAGACTATAACTGTACCTCATGGTGTTTCACTAATAAAAAAACAATTTGGGTCAGACGCATATGAGGCAAGCACCTAAAATCCTTGCACTATTTCTCCAGTCCCAAGGGGTCTGAAATATTGTTAGGCATTTTGAATTCATTGGTGACAAAATTCCTGCTTTCACAGAATTTACTGCTGTTTATAGTTATTTGTTTTATCTCGAGGTACCTGGGGCTTTCTAGTATTATTTAATCTTTTTATTAGATGTGCAAATTGTCCAAAGCATCTCAGTACAAATGGTGACATTGACCAGAAGCAAGATTGTTAACTAAAAATCCATTCTTTGAATAAACATTACTCAAAGTGAAAAAAAAAAGTGTGTGCATTGTAGTGCCTTCAGTGCACATGATGTATTTTTTTTTGCTTGTTTTTTGTTTTTTTTGCATTATAGTGCTTTCAGTGCATAGTATTTTTTTATGTTTGAAATTAGTGTACCTCTTTGGCCATACAAGTGCCAAAAAAATTTCAACCACTGTCACTTCTTTGCTCACTGCTAGTCCACCCCATTCTCCTTATCCTTCCTACCCCTTCTTTGGTAGCTCAGTTCTGTTGTAAAAGTCCAAGGGTTTATTATATTGGATACTGTCCAATCCCTTTATGAACGAGCTCATCAAAAATTTAACATTCTCCCTCTGACTTATTTTAACATGAACCCTTTAGTTGCCTCCAACTTGTAACAATGGTGAAGATTTCATCTTTTTTTTTTATATCTGAGTAGAATTCATATATAATTGTGGTGGGATTGGTGTTGGAATACTGAATGCCTATAACAAATCATCATTAACAACTTTGCAAACCAAAAGGAAAGAGAGAGAGTAGTAATTGCTGGAGCAATTATGGTAAAAATCATGGCCTTGACACAAGGATTTATGTAGATGATACTAAAAATGTGTAACTCCTGTATTTTCTGCTGACTTCTCAGCCACCAGTAGCACTGTCATTCCATAGAAAGCAAGAGCATTTCTATTTCCAGAAACTTTTAATTAACTCAATCTCAAGTTAATATTTATTCTCCTCAAGCAATTCTCTACTATTTTTGGCAACTTCAGCATAAAATTTATCATATCCCAATTAGGTAAGTACAACTTCTTTCCCCATAGAAAATAACTAAATACTAGTACACACTGGTAATACTAATATATACTGTTAAGACATTAGCAGGAATCAGAGAACATGCTGGAAATCTTGAGAGCTGTGGGTCAAAGATCAAAGAGTCCTACTGTTTTACTCCATCTCCGTAAGGGAAATTTATTTTTATTTATCTATCATCTATCTATCTATCTATCTATCTATTTATTTATTTGAGGAAAAGTTTGCCCCAAGTGGTCCCCAGAATCTTTGGGGCCACTCTAGGGCAAATCTGACTAACTTCCTGGTGGTTCAGTGCTCGGGTACAAAGCTGTCATGCCGCTCAGACCCGTGATGCTAGGGACCACTGGTGGTGCTCAGGGACCTCCTGGGTCAATCCGCACAATGCCAGAAGATATGTGGCACCCAATTTTGAACCTGCAGGTCTTGCACTCTAATTGCTATACTTCCTCCCAACCACTGAATATAGATAATTTATTGACATGGGGTCCCAGTAGTAACTTGGGGCACAATATTCTGGCAAGGGCACATGGATCCAATCCAATCGTCTATTTAGACAGATGGATTGGGCATGATGATGGTCTCCAATTTGTGGTGGAGTTGCTACAATTTCCTCGACACACTATTATTAAGGAACGTTCAGAAAGTTCATATGAGGGAATGATCATGTCAAAAAGGTTAACTGTATAAGATCCAAAGGAAATTCCAGAGAGCATTCTCTTCCCTGACCAATAATGAATGCTCAGGTGAAGAAGCACCAAGAACTCAGTGATGGTATGCTCTTTGTACGCCAGAATTAGCTGGTGGGAGAGACTGCCAGGTAACTGGGTTGCTTAGTGTCACTGACAACATTGGAATTTCTCATTGAAGAACTTAATCCTCATTAACACATTGGGCAGCTAGAGCAGAATGCCAATATGTATACATTCATCCAACACAAACCTACGTAAGAAATAATAGAAATGCGATCCCAAGTATTAGGCTGTCAAGATGATTCTTAGATTATGGGAAAAAGTGAAATAGCAAGCAGTTGTAAAATGTTAACCTCTTCTCCAAGTTCCAACTCTGTCATTTTTCAACTTTACAAGAATTTTATAAAAACTTGAGGTAGAGACTGGGTCCCAATGAAGAACAACCTTGCAAAAATCATTGCATGTTCTCATGGCACTTGTTTTTCCAATTCTTAATCTTCCCTAATGGGAAAGGGACTCATTTGATAGAGTAATTATGGACTGCGGAAAGAGGAATAATTAGATATTTTGAGAGCAGCTAAATATAGGATTTGACTTGATACTAGTATCAGGGCAACACAAAAAATGGCACCATGGCCTTGTATTGAGAGTGTGGGATTGAACTGGACAAATGCTCCAACAGCTCCAATATCCTGTGGTTTCTCCCTAGTTCCCAGGAGGAACATTGGGGTAGACAGATTTCATCTCCATCAGAACGCATTAAGTTTCACGAGGAGAGAATTACTCATCCAATGCTTGATAGCACTGGATGTTGTCTTGAGATATTGACAGACTGGCACTAATTGGGTGCCAAGCAGGTAGAAAAATGCAATAAATTTAGTTTCTTTAAAATGTGTTTCTTACCTCAAATGAGGTGAATGCTGAAGTTTGGGGACAATTTAAGGCTTGCCATTAAATTTAATTTAAGGCAACAATTTGCAGGCACACTGATAGTTGTAATGCCTCTGCCACGTTGTAACCAACCATATTGTTCATTTCAAAAGACAATGTATGTCTTGATAATTGCTTATCTGGCTGGACCCTTTAGTACTATGTGTGTGGAAAATTCTACCCTAGATTTGGTCAGGATATGAACAAATTTCTGATACAAAAGACAACCCAGATAATTTGGTCTATTACTTTTGTATTTTAAAATGCTGAATACTAAAGTTTACATTAAAATGCTGGCTTTTGTTTTTAAAATGGTCTGCAACCAGCAGTTAAGAGTAACTTCTGGCTGTCGGGGGAGGTAGGGAAGCTTTCATTATTATTTTGTTTGTTGGGAGTGCCACATCTGTGGTGCCCAGGGGCTACTCCTGGCACTTTGCTGGAAGGCTTGAAATTCTGGTGGTGCTCAAAATCTTTGTGGTGCCAAGGATTCAACCTAGGTCCCTGAGTACCACCAGTGGTACCCAGCATCACAGGGTCTGAGCAGCATGACAGTTTTGTTCCTGAGCACTGAACCACCAGGAAGTTAGTCAGATTTGCCCTAGAGTGGCCCCAAAGCTTCTGGGGACCACTTAGGGCAATCTTTTCCTCAAATAAATAAATAAATAAATAAAATAAATTTCCCCTCCCCAGATGGAGTAAAGTAGTAGGACTCTTTGATCTTTGACCCACAGCTCTCAAGATTTCCAGCATGTTCTCTGGTTCCTGCTAATGTCTTAACAGTGTATACTAGTATTACCAGTGTGTACTAGTATTTAGTTATTTTCTATGGGGAAAGAAGTTGTACTTACCTAGTTGGGATATGATAAATTTTTATGCTGAAGTTGCCAAAAACAGTAGAGAATTGCTTGAGGAGAATAAACATTAGCTTGAGATTGAGTTAATTAAAAGTTTCTGGAAATAGAGATGCTCTTGCTTTCTATGGAATGAGAGTGCGTCTGGTGACTAAGAAGTCAGTAGGAAATACAGGAGTTACACATTTTTAGTATCATCTTACATAAATCCTTGTGTCAAGACCATGATTTTTACCATAATTGCTCCAGCAATTACCACCCCTTCCCTATATTATTACCTCCCCTTCCATTGAATCATTTTAATTTGCATGCATTCACTATAATTATTCAATTTTAAAACAAAACCAACAAAAACCCCTGCTCCTGTGCATCATCCTCTAGTTATATGTGTGTGCATACATATGTGTGTGCTTATTCCTATTAAAAACACCTTGATTTACAAAGCTATTATACAGTTGTTTCAGGCATTTAGTGTTCCAATACGACCAGTGCAATGTTCTCATTTTCCCTCCCATCCCCAAATGGCCTCCTTAAGGCACATGACAAACTGACTTTATATGACTTGTTCCAAAAAAAATTTAGGAAATGACAAATAAAATGATCAAAATAAATCAGTAAGAGTCTATCTGTGATTGCTATATAATTTTAACTTATGGTAATAAGGACATAAAACCCTTTAATACAATATAATAAAAATGTTTATTCTCATTTATATAAGTTCTTAACTCTAGAATCTAGAGTATATTGCATTAAATATTACTTTATATTTTGTTTTCATTATGGTGATAATCATGCCTTACCTGTCTTTAATAAAACTTTTAAAGAAATTCTGTGCTAATATGTTTTGAAGTTTACTTGAAATAGGTAAGGGCTACTTATGTAAATTTTTCCTCCTGCACTTTATAAAAACACTGTGGTTTGCAAAGTTGTTTATGATGATTTGTTAAAGGCTTTCAATATTTCAACACCAATTCCACCACCATTACCACCTTCCCTCCACCATTGTCTCCAATTTTCCCATCCACCCCTCAAGCCTGCCCTCATGGCAGACCCATATTTTATTTTACATTGCTTGTTACCAATAAATTGTAACAGAATGATTAAAAAAATCCTGTGCTCTTTTCCTTTTCTTTTTGGGTCACACCCAGCAATGCTCAGGGGTTCCTCCTGGCTCTTCACTCAGGAATTACTACTGGTGGTGCTTGGGGGATCATATGGGATGCTAGGATCGAACCAAGGTCGACTGCGTGCAAGGCAAATGCCCTCCCGGCTGGGCTATCACTCTGGCTCCTCTTTTTAATAATAAAGTGTGCTACTGGGGTAAGAGAGATTAATGAAGCAGGGTTAATAAAGCATGTAAAGCTCTGGTTTTGCATGTTGTAGGTCCAGATTTAATCCCTGGCACTCTATATGATCCCCCAAGGACTACAAGAAGTGATCCCTGAGTGGAGAATCAGAACCAAGCCCTGAGTACTGCCAGGTATGGTCCAAAACCTAATGATAATTGTAGTAGTAGTAGAAGAGTGTACTAAAAATTTTATTTTCATCACATCTCTACTCTCTCATTTCTTTTCCTTCTTAGCCTTTCCCATTGACCCTAGATTTTACCTTCACATTTCATTCATACTGCTTTGAATTTAAATTTTTTAAAAATTTTACTATTGTAGTTTATAGCATATTTGCAATAATAGCAGTGTTTATAATCTTTTTTTTTTTTTTTTTTTTGCTTTTTGGGTCACACCCGGCGATGCTCAGGGGTTACTCCTGGCTCATGCACTCAGGAATTGCTCCTGGCGGTGCTCGGGGGACCATATGGGATGCTGGGAATTGAACCTGTGTCGGCCATGTTGGCTGCGTGCAAGGCAAACGCCCTACCCGCTGTGCTATCGCTCCAGCCCCAGTGTTTATAATCTTAATGCACAGGTACCACGCCTTATCACCACCAAAGTTCCCACAGGCCTTCATTAGTGTCTTAATATTACTATAAGTACCCCTCATCATTAGGGTCTCTGATTATATTTATTTTACCAAGTCTAATGGATATTTTGCCATATCATTTATGAAATATTCCTCAAAACATTTGTCAACTGATCTCTTTTTTTATAGTATTGCAACATATTTCTGATTTTCATTCCATCAGTTTTCTTTTTCCTTTTTGTTTATTTTTTAATTTTTTATTTTTCCTTGCTGGTTCTCTCTCTTCCGTTTAATCCCATAGGACTTGAATATTTGGGGGTATGGTGCCACCAGCAGGTCAACCTGTATCTGTGGGGCAAGTGACTTCAGGCTTCCTGATACCTTAAAATTGCAACTGTGCCTTTGGCCGGGCTCCAACAACTTGGAACCAGTTTCCTAAGAAATTAAACAGCCAAAAGTTAGGTATGTGAGAACCATGCCTACAAAACACCTCTGGCTCAGCTATTCAAGCTCATTTATTGGCCTTATTTCAGAGACCCATAAATAAGTCTCGACAGAGATCAAAAGCCAAAATTAATCTTGGACCTGCACATGGCTGAACAGACCAGGGTAAATAAAAGGGGGGCGGGTTGGCCTGGAAGCCCCTCCAAGCAGAGAACCCAGCAGCAGCTTGCTTCCACTATCTAAAATGGCTGCCACACCTCCAGCCTGACTCCACCGTCTCAGGACGGACTTCACCAAGATATAATCTGCTGAAAATTTTTGGGGTTTTTGACTGAAATCTCCAGGCTTTCTCGGAGTTGGGATGACTACCTCCCTCCACTTCCCAGTACTCCTGGAAGCACTGACAGTCATCCCCATGAACCAATTCCGGCACCACCATGTAAGCTCCACTACCGGCCTTGCCTCAGAGACCCCTAAATAAATCTCAAAAGAGATCAAAAGATGTAGTAAATCGTGGACCCGTGCATGACTGAACAGGTAGGGGTAAATCGGAGGTGGGGGTGTGGGTCAGCCTGGTGCCTGCCCAAGCCAAACCCCTGGCAGCTGCTTGCTGCCACTATCCAAAATCGCTGCCGTACCCCTGACCTGACTCCACCGTCTCAGGACGGACATCACAGAGACATAATCTGCTGAAAATTCTGGTATGTGGTTTTTGTTACTGAAATCTCCAGGTTTTCTCGGGGTCGGGATGGGCTATTTCCTCAACCTCCTTGTATTTCCGAAAGCCTTGGCAGTCACATCCATACCCCAAAGCTGCCACCCAGTTAAAAAGCTACTCCAGCCTTACCGTCCTGATAAAAATATTGAATGCCTTGAACAAACACCATGAACTCTTAGTACCTGTATTGCAAACCATAATGCACAAAAGGAAAACGAGAGAGAGAGAGAGACAGAGAGAGAGAGAGAAAGAGAGAGAGAGAAAAAATGCTTCCCATAAAAGGAGACAGGAGGTGAGGGCTGGGGTGTTGGGGGATAGTGGGAGGGAAACAGGGGACATTGGTGGTAGGAAATGTACACAGGTGGAGGGATGGGTTGCTGGATCATTGTGTGATGGAAACCCAATTATTAACAGCATTGTAATGGTCTATCTCATGGGTATTCAATTTAAAAAAAACTTTTATCACATTTATCTAATTTTGATTATTCTTATGATCACACCTATTGCAAAATAGTAACCTATAGCAAATATGTTAAAGAAAATAAAGAACTATCAGGATTGAAAACATCTGGTTTGAGAAATGTCCGTCAGTTATTAAATAGAAAATCAGTAAAGAATTTTGGGGTTGGTTACTCTATTAGATGTGAATAAAAATTGTGCTTTCAAAAAAAACAAAAAAACTTAAAAAATTGTAATGTGCAGTTCATGCTCAATTCAATCAGCTTAATCAATGGTTGAATAAACCTCAGTACTCCTACATTTAAAAAAAAGAGATTTGAATATTCTTTTGTTCAACTTGGTGTTACTATCAATAATATTTTTTCAGACAATGCTATTTATATGTTGATGACTTTCAAATATATATTATCACTATATTTAATTAGAAAAATATATTAGTTTTTTTCCTTATATTTATTTGTTGAATCACTGTGGGAAAAGTTACAAAGCTTTCCAGATTAAATCTCGGTCATATAATAATCAAATACCTTTCCCTTCACCAGTACATATTTTTCATCACCAAGAACCCCAATATACCCCCTCCCAACCCTCCCAATGCCTGTGAGGCAGATGATTTCTACTTAACTCTCTCTCTCTCTCTACTTTGATTACATTCATTATTTCGACAAAAGATGCACCGTTATTGTTTAGAATTTCCTCCCAACAATCAGAATTGCTGAAAAGGCATTGTGAAATAATTTGTTTTCTATAGCTGGTTATGAGAACCATAAGATGTGGTCATGGTTTGGATTTCTGATATTTTACTAGGTAAGTCTGAAGGGATTTCTGCAAAGATACAGATAATTACGAGATTGGTTTCTGTGCCTCTGGTGTTATGGCTGTGCCAGAGAGCTGCTTGTGGGAGGCAACTCGTAATGCTGGTAGGGCGTGAAGGATGAGCCGGTACCGCCCCCCTTCCCATGAGGCTGCAGTTACCCCATCATTGCCAGCTCACACCACCTTGCTGCCGGGGTGCGGAGGGGAAGAGATGGTAGAAGGGAGCAACACCCTTTCCCTCCTGGGGAGGCATGGTGCTGTAGTTTAAAGTATAGTCCATTCACTTTTCTGCTGCAAGCTGCTGGGCTCTGGATTAAGTCCTTTTGCTCTGGAGCCATGGCTGTGCAAGAGAGCAGCTCGTGGGGGGACAAAATATATTAGTTTTTTTTGTTATTATTATTTGGCTATTTCAGAAATATTTCACACAAAATATGGAAAAAATAGGGCTTTTTAAAATTTTCTTCTTAGCGGGTAGGGCGTTTGCCTTGCATGCAGCCAACATGGCCGACCCAAGTTCGATTCCTCCACCCGTCTCGGAGAGCCCGGCAAGCTACCGAGAGTACTCGATATGCCAGACACAGTAACAACAAAGTCTCCAATGGAGACGTTACTGGGCCCGCTCGAGCAAATCGATGATCAACGGGAGGGCCTTTATCAACCAGCAGAATTTCCTTAACCTTAGGTAACTGTATACATCCAATTGTTAAAGTGAAAAATAACCTCAAATCTTAAAAATTTTTCTTTTCCTTCAATTCTCTTCTTTCTGAAGTAAGAAGACCTATAATATTAGACAGGATAACCCACAAAAAATTTCCCCAATTATATTTCCACCATTCAGATATGATACATACAATTTCTCACATGGACTATTTATTATTACTATAACATTGCACTAGTTAGTGTAAAACTAGTTGAAGTAATTGTATTTCTCCCCCTGAACATATTCAGTGTTTGTTCTTATAACCAAAGTAAGCTGAAACTTGTATGTAAATAAAATTATATATATGGTCTCAGTTCTTTCAATGCCTTGTCATTGTTCTGTTTTGCTTTGTTTTGTTTTTCTGGGCCACACCTGGAAATGTTCAGGAAGGGCTCTGGAGACCTCATGGAGTGCTGGGAATGGATCATGGTAGATTGAGTGCAAGACAAGTGCCCTAACTAAAGTACTAGGTCTACAGATCCCTGTTGCTCTTAAGTATAAAGTCCCCGAGGACATGGAAGACTTACTAGCCTTTTCATGATCTTACCAGTAACCTCTTGTTCATTATTTTCTTACCACTCAGATTTTATAGTTGTTCTTCATATATCTGCATTGCAGTATATTTACACTTACTGTGCCATTCTTGAGGATGTGTTTGCCCAGAATGTTCATGGTTGGTTTACACTTGTGTTTAAAGTCTTAGCTTGAAATCTCTTTCTCAGCTAGGCTTATCATATTATAAAAAATTCTCTATTCCATTTATTCTCAGTTGCATTACTCATGACTTGTAAAGATTTAATCATTATCTGTTTTCTATAATGTTTTCCATTATTGTTCATTGCAAGATAATATAGATTTTGTCCATATTTCATCTGCATTTTTAGCACCCAGTATGGTGCGTAAAATTCAATGTGTGATGGATACCTTTATTGAACAAGGAATACAAACTAAAAAGAAGCTGACTGAAATCTCTGTAACCCTCATTCTCTTATAAAAAAGACTAGAAACTCTACTCCAAATACTGGGAATGAAAGAAACATAATAAATACTCATTGCAACCCTGATTTATTCTTATTTTGAAAAACTTATTAGAATTAATAGTCTCAGAAGATGTGAGTGCTGAATAGTACTGAATATGTCAGTCAGGAGAATTATATGCAGTAAGAGATTCTAATATGACATCTATTTTTATCTTAGTGGAAATGGTATCCTTTGCCTAGCAACTACCCCCAAAGTGAATATTGAAGAGTTATGTTTGTATGATGAGTCCCTGGGTTCATAGTATAAATACCACATATGGAACTTCTACAACTTATTTTAGTGTTCAGGGTTTTTTGTTGTTTATGTAATAAATACAAATAAACTTGTCTCAGCTAAGTGCAGGCAGTGGAAAAAGATATTTTTTTAACACAATATTGGAACTACTAAAGCTTCAGTCTGTGCATGTAATTTTCTCTTGTTTCTTTAATTTTAATATTACACATTAAGAAGAACTAGTGTGTTTTATTTAGTTTTATTAATTTATTCCATATATATACATATATGTATAAATAGTACTGTTAGGTTCAGAAAAGAAAAATTAACAAATAAAAGTAATATAAAATTATTTTTTAATTTTATCAGATTTATTGATTAATATATTCTATATCTCTTCAATTACAAATATGTTAGTTTCTGCAGACAAAATCTAATTCATGTTTACTATAGTAACAGCTGAATCTACAGTTTCCCAAGGTGAAGTTGCGTTCGATGATCTTGGCAGAGAAATCTATTAGGACTATAAAAATAAGCCCAGCTGCTTTTCAGTGGAATGCAAATACCAGCAAGATGCTATTACAGTGTTCTTATTAGTCATATAGTTTGCATGTGGAGAAATGATTCAGAACAAACTATGAAAATGGTTTCTTCTTTTACAGTTAATTCTAGATTACCTTCTAAAACTTCCTTCTAAAGAGTAAGGAAAGGAAAGAAATTGACAAAGAGAGAGAGATACAATGAAAAAGAGGCAAAATGAACTCTAAATTACAAGTATACTAAATACATTTCAAGAGAAATTCACAATATGAAACCAACATTAGTGCAGTAAGTGAAGACAGTTAAAAGTATCTGGTATTTCTTGGTTCTTCTGAATATAATCAGAGACTAGTTGAGAGTATTCAAATCGGCTTCTGTTGTTAGATATCTCTGGTTTGAATAGTCTTCATCTCCCACAGCACCCTTAGAGATGCTTCTCTTAAGTTATTGTTTCCTAGGATTAAAGTAAATGAATGGGTTGAAGGATAAATGAGAGCTATCAGCTCCCCAACCAAAACAGCTAGTTCAGTGCCTGGTATAAAGTAGCTGGAGTTGGCTATGAGAAAGGCCAAACAAGAGACAATGAAAAGGAGGAGGAAGGTGATGAAAGTCTTCCTGGCTCCCAAGTGGGTATCTCTGCTTGGGTCTCTGTGTCTGCTGGCACTGAGCTGCATCTTCCAGGTGTGCTTCCACAGGGAGAGGATCAAGAAGCAAAAGGAGACCAGTGACAGACAGAAGGGAAATACTGTTAAAAGGTTGAGAAACTATTGGGCGGACTCCTATTGACCATTATTTACTCTGCACTTCAATGTTCCATTTCTTATCTTCTTACCTTGATACAGACCTGAAATCATCATTCAGATTCACAGTGACAGCAAGGCTGATTAACAGAGAGGACCACGCACCCCAGCAAGATCCTAAGAAATACCAGGTCATTTCTTCACTTTATCCAAAGGAAAAGGGGATGCATGGAATTAGCTATCTTGAGGAAACAGAAGAGACCTGAGGCAGGTGGCCAACCACACACTGAGATGGTTGGTGAGTGTCCAGAAAAGTCAAAGACTTTCATTTTTGTGCCGGCAGTATAGACGTTTGGATACTGCATCAACATAAAGCAGTCTAGCATTATTATGCACAGTAGCCAGATTCTGGAAACAGCCAGATATGTGAGAATTAAATCAATGGAGCCCATCTTCCTCTTCTTGACCCAGTCCAAGCAGTTTACCAGTCCAATAAATGTGTTCCCTAAGATTCCCATCAAGAATTCTCCACCTGCTATGATCATTAAGGTGCTGTTCACCTCACCTGACATATTAAAAATATGACAGATTATCCAATTCCTTTCTAACTGAAAGGATGGAGTTCTACATCTACAGCTACTTCTTAGGTTTTATTGTAATTCTGTCTTCTGGTGGATACCGGGTGGTCTTTGTTCATGAAATTCTGATTCATCTTGACAAAACAATGACGATGTTTAGCTTGGGACCTCTATGTCCTTAAATCTTATCTGTGTGTTTCATTTTTCTGCATAGTTCATTTAGTTAAGTTACATTTTTCTAATATGCAAATTAGACTTATTGACTTTATGGTCCCATATGTCTTTCTAAGCCTATGATTTGCAAATCTTATGTTTATAAATCTATGATTTATATGGTAGGAATCCACCAAAACTAATAGATTTAACAAACACAAATGCAAAAATACAGCAAACAAATCACAATCAATCAATCACAACCATCCTATCATTCATTGATTGCCTTGAGCAGGCCCCAGTAACGTCTCCTTCATCCTAGCCCTGAGACTTTTTAAAAAAGTGCCATATTCAAGGCTCTTTCAGAGTTAGGAGAATGAGACCCTTCATTGTTACTGGTATTTGGCATATTGGGTATGCCCCGGGGAGTTTGCCAGACTCTGCCTTGTGGGCAGGTTACATTCGGTAGCCAGTTTGTCCAAAGTAGGAATGAGATGATAAGATGTCGTGCAGCTGCTAATGCCTTTGTTCCTCTGCCGGTACCTTCATGTGTGCGGAGAGTGGTCTCAGCATGGTGGTGGTTGGTTTTGGAGGTCTTCAGCTGCTGGAGCCCTGGTCGGGGGCGGGGAGGAAAACTCAACCCACTCCCCTCCAAGGGGCCCCGGCGAGGACAGCCAGGCGTGGGGGCAGGAGACTCTGCGCTGTTCTCTTCCGGGAGCTGGGTTTTATAATCTCTGAGTCTTGGCCTTTGATGGGATTACACCGCTCCAGGGGGCCAGTTGGTGGGTGTGACCCCCGCCTACTGGAATTTGGAGGATCTGGGTGGAGGATGCTCAGCCCCAATCTGAGTAGGCTTGGAGATCTCAGCAAACAAAAATTGAGTTAAAATATAATTTCAAATAAACAATATATTGTTTTTTAGTGTAGTCATAAGTTTCTTCACTTCGAATTGCTTCCAGGAAACAATGAAATTCAATTTTACTTGTGTAGCCTACATTTTATTTGGTATCTCAATCTTTAAGGATTTTCTACAAATTATAAAACTGGCACCAAAGAGGGTATGGTGCTGCCAGCAGGTCAATCTGTACCTGTGAGGCGAGTGCATCAGCAGCCTGATGGTGGTGTCAGACTTCCAGATACCCCAAAATTGCTGCTGCGCCTTTGGACAGACCCCAAAAGCTTGGGGCAAAATTTACCAAGAAAGTAAACAGCCAAAAGTTTGGTATGTGGAAGACACACCCACGAATCACTTCCGGCTCAGCTACATAATTGGAGACAAGGCCTCTCTGGTTCCTGAACGAACTGCTTAATGGCATGATCCCAGAGACTCAGAGACAAATCTCGGAACCCAGCGGCTTTTGGCAGAGATGCATCCGGTCCCCCTCAGTGGGCTACCAGTGCCGGACCACTCCAAGGGGGAAAGGGTGTTGTCCCTCTGCCTGCTCCCACTTGTCGGCTTGGTGGCTGCCATCCTCTAGAAGCCATTGGACAGTCAGGTTTGGGTCCACAGTGATGAGAAATGCGAGGCCTCACTGGATGGGGATGGAACTGGCCCTTTCCTCCCTGTCCCAAAGAGACCTTGAGTCACCGCCCATGAACGGCCTCTCTGACTCCTAATCAAGCTGTTTAACAGCCATGATCCCAGAGACTCAGAAACAAATCTCGGAGCCCAGTGGCTTTTGGCAGAAATGTGACTGGTCCCTGCACTAGGTTACCAGCACTGGACCACCACAGGTGGGAATAGATTTCATGCCTTGGCCTGTTGCCCCTGGCAGCTCAGTAGCCACCATCCTCCAGATGCCATTGCACAGTCAGGTTAGGGCCCTCAGTGATGAGACATGTGGGGCCTCGCGGGAAGGGGCTGGAACAGTCCTTTCCTTCACGCCACAATGAGACCCTGAGTTGCCGCCCACGAACGGCCTCATTGGCTCCTGATCAAGCTACTTAACGGCCATGATCCCATAGACTCAGGAACAAATCTTGAACCCAGCAGGTTTTGGCATAAATCCCTCCATATTTACTTGTTAAAATTTCAAAATTCCAAAATCATATGTTATTTATAATTAGCAATAGAGAACAAATATTATCTACTGTTGCCTTTTTGGCAGATCTGAGTGTTGGGATAAAATCCCAAATAATAATGGTTGGTCTGGTGTCAAAATATTGAATGTAATCAAAGTAGAGAGAGAGAGTAATGTGTAGAGAGAGAGCAATGTGGAAATCATCTGCCCCACAGGTAGGGGGAGGTATGGGATGAAGGGTATACTGGGGTTTTTGTGGTGGAAAATGGACTCTGGTGAAGGGATGGGTGTTTCATTGTATGACAGAGACTTAACCCAAAAGTTTTGTAACTGCTCTCACAGTGATTCAATAAATAAAATTATAAAAAAAAAGAAAAATTGTGAGGTGAAGTTCATGCCCATTTCAATCAGCCTAATCAATGGCTGAATAAATAGCATTACTCCAACAAAAAAAATTGCACCAAAAATGTTTGTACAAGCATTTTGATGTCATTGGATGATAATATTAATTATAGCTAAAAATATGAAGTCTGGTAGAGATTTTTAGTGAAATTAGAAGACTACTGTTCAATATAGATCATTTGCTTCTTGAAAGGCTTACGTTTGTGTACCTTGGTTATTCAGATGAACAATTACATAGCATGGGTCTTTTAAATAGAGCATTTCTATTACCTAGCTGTTGGCTCAGAAACAAAAATTTAAAAAAAGGAACCCAAACGAAACAGATTGATATCAGATTTTATAATCCTCTTATTCATTTTATGAAGATGAATGGAACACCCTTTGAAGAGCTATTGAGGTAGGTACTATCCCTATCCTCATGTCTGAAAGAGCAAGTTGCTTTTAATTTCTAGAAAAATGAATAAGAGGTGCTTGAACGATATCAACCAAGAAACAGCATCTGGAAGACAAACTAAAGCATCACTCACTTGGAAAGAAAGGGGTACACAACCAGAAAACAACCAAAAACATCACATGGTGATCTGAGTTCCTAATCATTGTGTCCCTCAGATGGGGATGACCCAGGTGAGTCATGAGGGAGGTGCTTCAAAGGTCATCAGTGCAGCTCTATCATAGATAAGAGTGAGAAATTATCAAGGCAAATGAGTTTCTCATTTCAAAGAGAAAGAAAGAGAGGGGAGGGAGGGGGGAGGGAAGGAGAAAGGGAGAGAGAGAGAGAGAGGGAGAGAGAGAGAAGTTCAGGTGCATTTTGCCATGGATCTGAGTAAAATCTTAAAGGAATTTAATTAACTTATATATTTTTAACATTTGAAATGAGAAGACAAGAAGAAGTGTGAACTCAGATTCCTGAAAGAAAGTGAGAAGAGAACTAAGAATGTCTGTGGTAGAAAGAGACATAAAGGATGCATTTGGTCTCTTATTATTGTTAAGTATCCAAAGGAAATGGAATAAATGGATAAATGAAATGAACCTATAAGAAACTTGACAACAGGATTGACTTTTAAAGTCTACTGTATTAAGCTACTAATTTATATTAGGTAGTCATTCCCCTCACACCCCTACCACATCTCAGTATCCTGACAAATGCTTGTTTCAGCCTGCTATTTCCAATAATTAAAATAAGAGAGTGGCCAGTAGGGTAGAGAATCACTATAATCTTTCCAAGCCCAGAAACTATCTTTCCTTTCAATATGTCACTGTAAGTTACTAAAAGACAAGCCCCATAGTACATGAAAAGGAGGAAGAGAAAAGAAGTCACATTTTTCATGGCAGTAATATGGGCTTCTGTGCTGGGGTCTCTCCAGCCTGAAGCATTGAGTTTCATTTGCTTGATATGTCTCCACAGAGACAAAATTAACAGGAAAAATGAAATCAATGACACACTAATCGGGACAACTGCCAAAAGATTAGGGAGGACTGATGGGTTGAAATATTTAATTTCACTCACATGGAACATTTCAGTGATGTTTCTTTGATGTTCTGTAAACCCATAACTGTCTTTATAATAATTTGGTATTGCTGTCAGACAGCTGCTCAAGGAACAAACGGCCAAGCCCAGCAACAGGATCCAGAAAGTCGCCCTGTCAATTCTCCATTTTAGCCAGAGGAAACGTGGACCGGAGAAATTTGCTATCTTCAGTAAATAGAAGACGTTGAGGAAGGTGGCAAACCACAAACTCGAGTAGTTGATGGATATCCAGAAGGCACTAAATACTATCACTAGTTTAGCATTTTCATAAAAATCTGGATAGAGTATCAGTACAATGTCACCTACTACTATTATGAAGAGCAAAAAAATTCTGGAAATAGCCAGACTTGTGAGGATGTAGCTAATTGAGGGGGTCTTTTTCTTCTTAACAGAGTCGATCCAGAAGATTAATCCAATGTACCCATTTGCCAAAATGCCTATTATGGATTCTCCAGCCATTATAATAGTCAAGATGATTTCTTCTTTAGTAAACATGTTGGTAGTGATGTCTCACCGTGACTCCAGATATACTGTTAGAGCTGATAAATTCCTCAGTCATGGAATTATTTTTCAATTGTCATTATTTTTGTTTTGATATTTTCCCAAGAGTGCCCAATGCTCCTCTGAAATAAGATAACTTCTACATTCATGAAAATGATACCAATTGATTACTTCAAAGGGCTTGTCTAGCTTTGTTGCCGGGATAAATAATAGTTATCACCTTTTAGTCAGTGAAAACTGAAATGTTGAGTTAAACACTGTTCTCATGCAAATTACAAGAGATTGCATTTCATGAATTTGCAATAGTCTTCCTGTTGTCATATTCTGCATATTAGGACCTGTCAAATTACATTTTCAATAATAAGACTCCAAAAAGCAAGCAAGCATGTAGTTACTAAAAATTAAATAGTATGAATAGAATTTCATTATCATCACAATATCACTGTCATCCTATTGTTCACCCATTTGCTCGAGTGGATGCCAGTAATGTCTCCATTCGTCCCAGCCCTGAAATTTTAGCAGTATTGGAGGCTCTTTCAGGATCGGGGGAATGAGACCCGTAATTGATACTGTTTTTGGCATATCGAATACACCATTGGGAGCCTGCCAGGCTCTGCCCTGCATTCATTACCATAAATTAAAAATTTATCTATGAGTCATTCTCCTTTGTGGAAATGGATTTTAGTTTAGGGAATGATAAACGCAAATGTCTATTTTAGAGAGTTAGCATTTGGACAGAAGTTAATAATTTTTCTTCCATATAAATGACTAGTTTGCTATGATTATGAATATAATTATAAATGGCATAGTTATTAGCCAAACTTGCACTGAGCAGTAACTGAAAAGAATTTATTCAAGACAGCTGCTTGTTAAAAGTGTAAGATGCTAACAGTCTGTTACCTTTAATTTTATTTAATGTGGTAAACGCTGTTCATGACAGTTCATTCCTGAAACTTTATTATTCTTGAATAATAAAAATTTTCATTAAAATAGAAGGAAATTAATATTGATTATTAATTAACAATAAATTAATGATTAACAGCAATTAACAATAACAACAATGAGCAATAAAGTATTAACAGATCGGAAAATAAGGCACAAAGGAAAAGTTAAACACAAGCACTGGGAATTGGGAGCCCGTTAGGAATCATGAGTACACAGGAATCACTGTAGTGGGTGGGAACAAAGGTTGCACGGTGATGGGCAATTCCATGATCATAAACTCTCTGCTGGGGAGACAGGAGGACCCAAAGTCAAGCTTTAGCTGCTGTAACTATGGAGCGACAAATGGTTCAGCAAATTCTGGTGACTGAGATACAACGATTAACAATATGGGGAGATGGCACCCCTTTTGGTGCTGATCTTCCCCATCTCTGGAGCGGTGTTCCGACACTCTATTGCGTGGAGGCGACTCCTGGAGAATTGCTCTGCAGGGTGGCAATGACCAGGCTGTTGGGACACAAGGCCAGAAGGGACTCCAGCACTCTAGTCTAACAGCGCTGAAAATCAGGGTGCCGGAAATGAAATTCAAATTGTTCTCTGTCCAGCCATATTTTTAGAAAATAGGATTAATTTTCCCCTTACTTAAGAATTATTTTAGTTTCCGTTTTAAGTTTTATTTTTATTTTCGTTCTCCTTTTGCTTCTACTTCTCGGTCTTTCTCCTGGCTCTACTCTCAGGAATCACTTCTGATAGGGCACAAAAATGGGTTTTCTTATGGGGTTGGGGGAAATCAAAAGGAGTCGGGTGTGCAATTGGCTTGCCTGCTCTACGGTCCCACCAGCCTTCTCGATTCTACTTTTATGATTTATTTGAGGGAGGGAGAAGTTATTTAGCATTCAACTATTTTGAGTCTACCCAGAGCCCCTCAAATTTATTTGGTCACCGCCATGCCCCTTTATGAAAAAAAAATCACTATGCATTCCACTGGAAATCTACCTTGTCTGAGGAACAAACAGAACATGGCACTAGAGGCTCTACCACACTGGAAAATATTCAACCCCCCCAGGGGGCAGTAGTGCATGCATGGAGAAACATTGATCTGGCTGATACAAATCACATAATCTCAGGTTCCTCTCATTTAAATAGTTCTATAATGAAAACAACGTATACTTTTCCTATTTCTTATAATATGCATAGTGTATAATAGGAAAGCGTAAACTAGTAAGTTAGAGACCTGTGATTATCTGTAAATATTATCAGAAACAAATGAGAAAAGGGATTATAGCAAAGTAAAACGTCAAAGGACTGCTGAATCTAGAAGGAAAGAGAGAATGCTGCAAAAATTCTTTGAGAACTGATATGGAAAGGTAGCATCATCAACTACATTTATCTATGAAACAACCGGACCATTGGGACTGTCAGCCTTATTTGCCAAAGGACTCTGCTATTCATCGTTCTTTTTTGTTTGTTTTGTTTGGGGCCATATCTGGCTTTGCTCAAGACTTAGTCCTGACTATGCCCTGAGTGATCACTCCTAGTGGACTCTGAGGACCACATGAGGTGCTGGGGATTGAACCCAGGTTGGCCACATGCAAAGCAAGTGCTCTATCCATTGTGCTACCACTCCGACTCCTGTATTTCTAATTGGACAAAACTTTTTTTTCGGACAAAATATTCATATTTCAGCTTATATCTGTTTTCCCAGTCTAGGAAGCTCACATTTCAAGATGTAAAATGGGCAAAATGTTTCAGAGTTATTTAACTCTCTTACTCTATTTGAGGCAGGGGCTAATGGGGTGTATATCACCTACTCTGCAATACTAAGAGACTACTCATGGATCTGCACTAAAGGATAATTCCTGGTAGTGTTTAAGGGACCATATGGGATGGCTGGGATCGAACCAAGTCGGCCTACTGCAAGGCAAGCGCCCTATCCTCTGTACTTTTCCCCCATAGAACCAACCGTTCTAGAAAGGAGAGGAGAAGACAAAGATTGAAATTTGGTAGAATCAAAATCAACAATTCTTAATAGGATTTATTTCATAAGACCTTTTAAAAATATTTTCCTAGGGGGCTGGAACCATAGTACGGGGGTAGGGCATTTGTCTTGCATGTGGCCATCCTGGGTTCAATTCCCAGCATCCCATATGGTCCCCTAAGCACCGCCAGGAATAATTCCTGAGTGCAAAAGCCAGGAGTAACTCCTGTGCAACACTGGGCGTGACACCCCAAAATGCAAAAAAAAAATCTTTACCTATAACAGGTCTGCCAGATATTCTTCTATTCATTGAATTCAGTGTCTTTTCTAGTATAGCACTGTAGCACTGTCCTCTTGTTGTTCATCAATTTGCTCGATGGGCACCAGTAATGTCTACCTTGTGAGAATTGTTGTTACTGTTTTTGGCATATCAAATACACCACGGGGAGTTTTCAAGACTCTGCCAAGTAGGAGGGGTACTCTCTGTAGCTTGCCAGTCTCTTGAAGAAGGAGAAACTGCATCACTCTCTTCCGGTAACTTGGTTTTATAGTCTCTGGATCTTGGCCGTTGATAAGATTACATGGCGCTGGGGGCAGTTTGTGGATATGACTGCCAAACTACTGGAAAAACAGGGGATCTGGGTGGAGGAGGCCCAGTCCCGTTCAGAGCAGGCCTGGAGATCTCAGCAACGGGTCCCGCATACCTGGGTTCCTCTGTTGGTTCCATCATGGGTGAGGCTTGTCTGAGCATGTGGCCTTGAGCATGGCTGTGGCTGGGTTCTGAAGGTTTTCAACTGCTGGGGTTCTGCTTGGGGCAGGGAGGGAGACTCACCCGCCTCCCTCCAAGTGGCCCCAGTAAAGACATTTCAAAAAAAGAGAGAAAAGTTTAGGTGCATTTTACCATGGATCAAAGTAAAATCTCAAAGAAATTTAACTAACTTATGTATGTTTAACATTTGAAATGAGAAGACAAGAAGTGTGAGCCCTGATTCCTGAAAGAAGGTGAGAATAGGACTAAGAATGTCTGTGGTAGCGACATAAAGGATACATTGGCTATCATATCAGTGATAAGTATCTAAAGGTAATGGAATAAATGGATAAATGGAATGAACCTATTAAAAACTTGACAACAGGATTAGCTTTTAAAGTCCATTTTATGAAGCTACTAGTTTACATTAGGCAGGCTGTTCCCCTCACACCCCCACCACATCTCAGTATCCTGACAAATGCTTGTTTCAGCTTGCTATTTCCAATAATTAAAATGAGGGAGTGGGCAGTAGGATAGAGAATCACTATAAACTTTCCAAGCCCAGAAACTAACTTTCCTTTCATTAGGTCACTGCACGTTAATATGGGTTTCTGTGCTGGGGTCTCTCCAGCCTGTAGCGTTGAGTTTCATTTGCTTGTTTTGTCTCCACAGAGGCAAAATTAACAGGAAAAATGAAATAAATGACACAATAATTGGGACAACTGCCTAAAGGTTAGGACGGCCTGAGGGGTCAAAATATTTAATTTCACTCACATGGAACATTTCAGTGATGTTTCTTTGATGTTTTGTAAATCTATACCTGTTTTCATAATAATTCGGTATTTCTAACAAAATGGGATTATACAGTGCTGGGAGTCAGTTGGTGGGTGTGACCTCTGCCTACTGGAAGATGGAGGATCTGGGTGGAGGATGCTCAGCCCCGATCCGAGCAGGCTTGGAGATCTCAGCCCCAAGACCCGCATGCCTTTGTTCCTCTGCTGGTACCTTCATGCCTGTGGAGAGTGGTATCAGCAATGGTTGTGGCTGGTTCTGGAGATCAACCCCATATAATCCCATCAACGGCCAAGACCCAGACACTATAAAACCCAGCTCCCAGAAGATAACAGTGCAGAGACTCCTGCCCCCTCACCTGGCTTTCCTCCCTGGGGCCCTTTGGAGGGGGGCGTGTTGGGTTTCCCTCCCCACCCCGGGCAGAGTTCTGGCAGCCAAAGACCTCCAGAACCAGCCACAACCATGCTGACACCACTCTCCACAGGCATGAAGGTACCCGCAGAGGAACAAAGGCATGTGGGTCCCAGGGCTGAGATCTCCAAGCCTGCTGGGATCGGGTCTGAGCATCCTCCACCCAGATCCTTCATCCTCCAGTAGGCAGGGGTCACACCCACCAATTTACCCCCAGCACAGTGTAATCCCATCAACGTCCAAGACCCAGAGACTATAAAATCCATCTCCCAGAAGCATGGCTGCATTTGCATCTTATCATATCATTCTTACTTTGGACAACCTGGCAGGCTACTGAATGTAACCTGCCCACACAGCAGAGTCTGGCAAACTCCCCGTGGTATACACAATATGCCAAAAACTAGTAACAATGATGGGACTCATTCTCCTAACCCTGAAAGAGCCTTGAATATAGCACTTTTTAAAATCTCAGGGTTGGACGAAGGAGACATTACTGGTGCCTGCTCGAGGCAATTGACGAACAACAGGATGATCGTGATTGTGATCACTGTCAAAAAGCTGCTCAAGGAGTAGATGGCCAACCCCGCCCATAGGATTCAGAAAGTCGCCCTGTCAATCCTCCATTTTAGTCAGAGGAAAAGTAGACTGGAGAAATTCGTTATCTTCAGTAAATAGAAGAGGTTGAGGCAGGTGGCAAACCACAAGCTTGAGTAGTTGATGAATATCCAGAAGACACTGAATAATAATCACATGTTTAACATTTTCATATAAATCTGGATAGAGCATCTGTACTATATAACCTACTATTATTATAAAGAGCAAACAAATTCTGGAAATAGCCAAACTTGTGAGGATGTAGTTAAGTGAGGGGGTCTTATTCTTCTGAATAGAGTCCATCCAGGACAATAGTCCAATGTACTCATTTCCCAAAATGCCTATTATAGATTTTCCAGCCATAATAATAGTCAAGATGATATCTGCTTTAGTGAACATGTTGGTAGCAATGTCCCAATGTCACTCCAGATAGACAAATACACAAACAGTTGGAGCTGATAGATTCTTCAAGTCATGGAATCATTTTTTATTTGTCATTATTTTTGTTTTGATATTTTCCCAGGGTGCCCATCGTTTCTCTGAAATAAGATAACTTGCACATTTATGAAAATGAAACCAATTGATTACTTCAAATGACCTGTCTAGCTATTTTTGCCAGAGCAAATAATAGTTATCACCTTTTAGTCAGTGAAAACTGCAATGCTGAGCTAAAAACTGCTCTCATGCAAATTTTAAAAGATTGCACTTCATGAATTTGCAATAGACTTCCTGCTGTCAAATTCTGCCTATTAGCACCTGTCAAATTACATTTTGAATAGTGAGATTCAAAGAAAGCAAACAAGCATATAGTTAGTAAAATTAAATAACATAAATAGAATTTCATTACCATATATTATAAATTACCCATGAGTCAGTTCTTCTTTGTGGGAAATGGATTTTTAGTTTAGGGAATGATACATGCAAATGTAGATTTTAGAGAGTTAGCATTCAGATAGCACAGCGGTAGGGCGTTTGCCTTGCACGCAGCCAACATGGCCGACCCGAGTTCGATTATTCCTCCGCCCCTCTTGGAGAGCCCGGCAAGCTACCGAGAGTATCTTGCCCGCATGGCAGAGCCTGGCAAGCTCCCCGTGATGTATTCGATATGCCAAACACAGTAGCAACAAAGTCTCCAATGGAGACGTTACTGAGCCCGCTTGAGCAAATCGATGATCAATGGGAGGGCCCTTTAGCATTCAGATAGAAGTTAATAATTTTTGCTTCCATGAAATGGCTAATTTGTTATAGCTATGAACATAATTATAAATGGCATAGTTATTAGCCAAACTTACACATAGAATTAATTGAGAAGAATTTATTCTAGGTAGTTGCTTGTTAGAAGTGTAAGATACTAAAAGTCTGTTACCTTTAATTTTATTTAATGTGGTAAATGCTGCCCATGACAGCTCATTCCTCAAAGGTCTCTTGAACACTAAATATTTTCATGTAAAAGAGAAGAAAATTAATATTTTAAGTGATTCTAGCTACAGCCAATTCCTTTCATAAGATTATACTTTCACATTCTACATTTTAGTCATTTCTCGAGATGTGACAGTCACCTTCAAATAATAGTTTTTGTCTAGACTTGAACTTCCGTGTGGCCCAGCAATTCCACTTCTTAGCATCTACACCAAATCCCAAAAATTCTAATCAGAAAAGATATGTGTGTTCCTATGTTCATTGCAGCACTATTCACAGTAGCCAAACTATGGAAAACCAAGCGTCCAAGAACACATATTTAGAAAAAGAAACCTTGATATATATGTGTGTGTGTGTGTGTGTGTGTGTGTGTGTGTGTGTGTGTGTCCATATATATATGGACACAAGGAATGTACTTGCTACTAGAAAAGATGAAGTCTCGCAATTTGCTTCTATGTGGATGAATCTGAAGAATACCACGCTGAGTGATATGATTAAGAAACAAGAAAGGCACAGAATAAACTATCTCATGTGTGGGATATAAAGAGACATAGTAGGAGAATAACAAATGACCAAAGGCAACAGAAGTTGAAAGCAGTCTTTAGTAGGAAGCCTGCCATGGTAGATGAAGGGATATCATGAGAGAGCCCACAGGGACAGTGAAGAATGGAGGTGGACGCTGGTGAAGGGTATCGTACCGCAACATTTGGTGGATGATACTCTATTGTCACAAATCCGGTGGCCGTGTTCTCTGGTGTGTACAGAACCAAAAGTCGTTCCCCTGGCGGGTGGACAGAAGCCTGATGACAACTCTATTGATATCAAACAGTGCTAATATAGGAAAAGAGAAACTGCTCCATTTAGGGTGAAGAGACAGGGATGGAATGAAAATGCAATAAACGATTTACAGGTGGGAAAATAAAGCACAAAGGAGAAGTTGAACACAAGAACTGGGAATTGGGAACCCCTGGGGAATTAGGAGTGCCCGGGGAGCACTGTAGTGGGTGGAAACGAAGGTTGCAGGGCTAGGGGAAAGTTTCATTTCCATAAACTCTCTGCCAGAGAGGAAGACTGACCCAAAGTCAAGCCTGAGCTGCTGGTAAATATGGAGGGACGAATGATTCAGTAAATTCTGATAACTGAGCTACAGGAATTAGCAAAATGGGGAGAAAGTGACCCATTTGATGTTGACCTTCCCCATTTCTGGAGAGGTGTTTCTGGAACCCTCTCACCTGGGGAAGACTCCAGAGGATTGCTCTATAGGGTGGCACTACCCAGGTGGTTGGGGCACATGCCAGCAAGGACTCCAGCACTCTGGTCTAACAGCCCTGTGAATTATGGCGCCAGAAAGAAAATTCCAATAGTTTTCTGCTCTCCATAATTTTTGAAAATAGGATTAATTTTCCCCTTGCATTATAATTATTTTACTTTCTGTTTTCATTCTCATTTACCCTTTCTCTTTAGTTCTGGGGCTTTTAGTCCTGACTCTGCTCTCAGGAATCACTTCTGATGCTCTCAGGAATCAGTTCTGAAGGGGCACAAAAGTGTTTTTTTTTTACAGGGTTTTGGGGCATCAACTGGAGTCAGTTGGGTGCAAGGCAAATGCCCTACCTGCTCTACTATCCCTCCCTTCCTCTCAATTTTACTTTTTTGAATTTATTTGAGGGAGGGAGAAATTATTTAGCATACAATAAATTTGAATCTACCCAGAGTCCCCCAAACTTATTCAGTCATAATTCATCCTCCTTAATGAAAAAAAGAAAATCACTATGGACCCCCCCTGGAAATCCACCTTCTTTAAGGAACATACATAACACTGCACCAGAGGCTATACCACACTAGAAAATGTTCAGCTACCCCAGGGGGTGTAGTGCACACGTGGAGAAACGTTGATCTGGCTAATACAAATCACATAAACTCAGATTCCTCTCATATTTAAATAATTCTGTAATTACAACAACATATACTTTCCCTATTTCTTATAACATGCATAGTGTATAATAGGAAAGCATAAAGTTAGAAAATTAGGGACTTGTGATTATCTATAAAGTATTATCAGAAACAAATGAGAAAAGGGAATATTGCTAAAGGAAATAAAATGTCAAAAACTTCTGAGTCTAGAAGGACAGAGAGAACGCTGCAAAAAACCTTTGAGAAGATATACAAAAGGGTAGCATCAGCTAGATATGTCTGTGAACACCTGACCATTGTGACTCCCAATCTTCTTTGTCAAGGTGACTCTGGTATTCATAATTCTTTATTGTTTATTTTATTTGGGGCCATATCTGGCTGTGCTCAAGGCTTAGTCCTGACTATGTGCTGAGTGATCACTTTTGGTGGGCTTGGAAGACCACATGAGGTGCTGGGGATTGAATCTAGATTGGCCACATGCAAGGCAAGTGCTCTACCCATTGTGCTACCACTTTGACTCCTGTATATTTATTTCTAATTGTACAAAACTTTTTTGGGGTAAAATAATCATTCTAAGATTATATCTGTTTTGCCAGCCTAGGGAATTCAAATTTCAAGCTAGGCAAAATCTTTCAGAGTTATTTAACCATCTTACTCAGAACCAACCATTCTATTTGGGGTGGGAGGAGTCATCTACTCGGCACTACCAAGAGGTTACTCATGCATATGCACTGAAGGATCACTCCTGGCAGTGTTTAAGGGATCGTATAGGATGCCTGGGATTGAACCTGGTTGGTCTACAGCACAGCAAGCATCCTATTCTCTGTACTTTTGTCCCACAGAACCAACCGTTCTAGAAAGGAGAGGAGAGGACAGATAATGATTGAACTCTGGTAGAACCAAAATCAACAATTCTTTATAGAATTTATTTCATAAGATCTTTTAAAAACCTTTTCCTATAACTGGTCTGCCAGAAATTCTTCTATTCATTGAATTCAAGGTCTTTGCCAGTATATGGCAGGAAATAATGCAGGAGATTTTTCCTTGTGGTCAATAGCAAGAAATGTTTATGTAGGATTTAGATTCATTTTTCCTACAAAGTGAAAAAACAACACAACATATAACAACAACATATTAATAATAATATTTGATTCAAAACTAAACAAGACAAACTAAGAATGAACACAAAACATTTTAGAATAAAGATAGATGAGGTAGATTTTAAATCATAAAATGTAAATGAAATCATTTGGGGGAGAATCTTTGGTTGATGTCTTTTACCTTAAATTCTGAATTCTTTACAGAACCCACAGTTCTGACAAAAGTTGTACAAGTAATGAGATTAGGCCAAGACTAAAGGGAACAACAGTCCCTATGTTCAGAATAATCTGTTTGAAGTATTCGGAATTTTGCTCACTTCAGATTCACAAGTTTTGTTTCTTTATGGTGGAACTTAAAGTCATACCAGGACCCAACATCAGGGAGACACTAATGACTAAGAAGTTGGGAAAGGACATCAAAACAATCCTACTGATGATCTTGGTCATTTTTAGCTTAAGCCAAGGAAGACTGGATGAGATCTATTTGCTGTCTTGAGTAAATGTAAAAAGCTGAGGCAAGAAGCAAACCAAACACTTGAATGATTGCCAAGGGTCCAGAACATACCCAAAATATTCATCAGCTCACCATGGGCATATGTATCTGGGATTGCTTTGGTGTCTTTTCCCGTCTTCTTAGACATTAGTTTCTCACTGACGATGAGAATGAGAAGCATTCTGACAAAACCATCAAAAGCCATTACACACAGCAAACAGATTCCAGAGGTGGCTGAACAGACCAGGATAATATCAGTCAAGGAGATAGCTCTCCTTTGGATCCAACCTGTGTAGCTCACCATTTCCCCAGATTCCTAGAGTCAATAAAAAAACCATTTCCCCAGATTCCTAGAGTCAATAAACCAGCAATGAGGATTATATAGACAGCCTCCACCGGACTTGTCATCTCAGTTGAGAGTTCTGAATAGGGATATCACAGAGATTGATTGGCTTTTAGCAGATGCATTGAGAACTTGTCCCTTTTACTGGGTTACCAATGTAGTTGTCTTGCTCAGGTCTATTAAGACCCAGTTCTCCTCTAGCTTAGAATTGCCTAAAGATTTTGCTCAGTGAGGTCAGTTATTCTTTCTATAAGTGGATTTTTTTTATAAGTAGAGATTTTTAAAAGGCTCTAAAATGCAAAGAGGAGTGGATCTGACTTTTCAGATTTGCATGATTTCCTCAATTTAAGGTCTGTATATTTGGGAACTCACCAACCCACATTTTGAGTAGAAATCAAGAAGCAATCAATCACTTAGAAAACAAGTCTACAATTTAATTTGGAAGTAAACCTCATGATCATATTTAATGTACCCAAGTCACAATCATATTAAATTTCTGTTTGGCATAAATGTGTTTTGGGGACGTTAAAAATAACTGAGCTGAGGCATAGACAATTTTAAACAACAATTTAAATCTCAAAGAAATGTACTAATTAATCAGGATAACTAAGGTAAGGCAGAAACAATTTTCAATTTTGGGAAAGAATAGCTACTTGGTTTTAAGTTCTTTTATCCTATAATGTTGATGCGTGAGCACTGGAGAAACTCTAGTTTTTCCATTTATTACTTAGAAGTCTCTGAATATTTGCCATCCCCTGAGAAGACAGATATTAATTTGTACTTAGGAGAATTGCCAATATTAGCTTTACCATGAAAGAATTTAATCATTCAGGAATGATGATGAAATAAAGTACTTATTCATTTTTAAAGTGCTGTTCATTATACTCACATTTTTTTCCTGTCGTTTAAGCATATTTTGGACAGTTTTATTTATTTTATGGTGTTTAGTTCCTGTTCAATTCAATTTAATATATTTATTTATTTATGTAGGAGTACTGCTATTTATTCAGCAACTGATTAGGTACTTGAATTGGGCATGAACGCCACCTTATTATTTTTTCTCATTTTTTTATAATTTTATTTATTGAATCACCATGAGAGCAGTTACAAAGCTTTGGGGTTTAAGTCTCGGTCATAAAATAAAACACCCGTACCTTCATAAGTGCCCATTCTTCACCACAGAAACCCCAGTAGACCCCCACACCCTCCCTCTGCCTGTGTGGCAGATGATTTCCACATTACTCTTTCTCTCTCTACTTTGATTACACTCAATATTTTGACACCAGACCCACCGTGATTATTTGGGATTTTACCCCAACACTCAGATCTGCCGAAAAGGCAATAGTAGACAATTTGTTTTCTATCGCTGGTTATGAATAACATATGATGTTGTGTGGCTGCAGTAGTGGCCACGTGATTTTGAAATTCTGAAATTTTAACAATTAAATCTGGAGAAATTTCTGAAAAACCTGCTGGATTTCAAGATTTGTTCCTGAGTCTCTGGGATCATGGCCATTAAGCAGCTTGATCAGGAGCCAGAGAGGCTGTTCATGAACAGCGACTCAGGGTCTCTTTGGGGTGGGGAGGAAAGGGCTGGCTCCACCCCCATCCCATGAGACCCCATGTGTCTCATCACTGAGGACCCAAACCTTACTGTTCAATGGCCTCTGGAGGATAGAGGCTACCAAACCGCCCAAGGGGGAAGAGGTGGAGGGACAGCACCCTTTCCCCCCTGGGTTTGCCCAACGCCGGTAACCTACTTGGGATCTGGATGCATTTCTGCCAAAAGCCACTGGGTTCCGAGATTTGTTTCTGATTCTCTGGGATCATGGCCATTAAGCGGCTTAATCAGTAGCCAGAGAGGCCATTTGTGGGTAGTGACTCGAGGCCTCGTTGGGAAGGGGAGGAAAGGGCTGGCTCCACTCCCATCCCATGAGGCTCCATGTGTCTCGTCACCGTGGGCACAAATCTGACTGCCCAGTGGCCTCTGGAGGGTGGCCGCCAGAGGAAACAGGCCAAGGCACAAAACCTATTCCCACCTGGGTGGCCCAGTGGCAGTAACATACTGCAAGGACAATGCATATCTGCCAAAAGCCATTGGTTTCCGAAATTTTTTCTGAGTCTCTGGGATCATGGCTGTTAAGCAGTTCAATCAGGACCCAGAGAGGCCATGCCTCCAATTATATGGCTGAGCTGAGGTGGTTTGTGGGTGTGTCTCCCACATACCTAACTTTTGACCGTTTACTTTCTTGGTGTACTTTGCCCCAAGTTGATGGGGTCTGGCTAAATCACAATCACAGCAGCAATTTTGAGGTTTCTGGAAGTCTGAACGTGCCATCAGGCTGCTGATGCACTCGCCTAAAGGTACAGATTGACCTGTTGTCGGCACCATACCCCCTCTTTATTTTAACACATTTCATTTTTACCCTGTTCCATCAGTTCTGTTTTCAAAGTGTGTGTTCATCTGCTGAAGCTATTGATTCTCCCTTTGGGTGTTTCACAGTGTATGGAATTAGAAAACAAGTCTACAATTTAATTTGGAAGTAAACCTCCATTTTGATTGTGTGATTGTTGGTGGTGGTTCATCTTTAACTTTAACGAGAATTTCAGCAGCAACTTTTTATAAAAGAATTGTTTTGGAAACTGAAGGACAAGAATTTTTTCCACCTACTTCTCAGTTCTTGGAGGTCTTTTTGAGTTATTACAGTTTGAACATTTTTATTATACATGGCACTATTTTGTGGACACACTTTCTTCAATTTTTCATTTTCATCTTGTTTCTCTTGCTTATCTACTTTGTCTACTTGGCTTCTTCCTTACATATATAAGCTTCAGATTTTTTGTGGTTTCTTCATCTCTTCCCCTAAAGAAGTTTTGCCTTCCTGAAACTATAGCTCCTGGCTCCAAACTCTTTTCATGTTCCTTCATCTTTATTCTTCTGTTGCTTATACACTTTTTACACAACCTAATACATTTTTCCTCTTAGGCTTTGAATCTTAAAGATGACATCTGATATTTGTCATCTTTAGGAATTTTCTAAAATTCCTACGTCTTTGGACAGATCATCTGTACTTTCATCATTGTATTCTGTTTGGCCAACTCTAGCCAGCTCAAGTATTTTTTACCAATTCAGATTTAAATAGGTGTTCTGTACAGTTCTACAGTTCATTAAATTAGATGTTCTGTGTGGTTCTACAATTACGGTAAAGTTTAAACCTGTGCTAATTATTTGTTTTATCCTTTTCATGCAATAATAACAAGTCTCACAATGGAGATGGTACTGGTGCCTGCTCGAGCAAATTGATGAACAACGGGACAACAGTGCTGCAGTGCTATCCTTTTCATGACTTCGAATTTGTTAATGGAGTGATCCTTGGCTATAACACAAATGTACACTTAGCAAAGTAAAAACAGCAAATTGGAATTCATTAAGATAAAGTCTTTTAATGCATCAAATATATAAGAGTAAAACAGACAGCTTAGATAATTGGAGAAAATATTTATAAAAAATTATTTGAAAATTATTTAATATTCACACTATACAAAGAACCCGGACAATTTGAAAACACAATGACAGGAAACCTAATTAGACATTGAGCAAAGATCTTGAATAGACATTTCTCCAAATGTTTACAAATGGCCACATCCACTTGAGAAAAATATTCCACATGATATAATGATTCCATATGATGATATTAGGAAAATGCAGGTAAACTGAGATATTCACATTCACTTAGATGTTTTGTAACACAATATTGACAATATTCAAGTTTCAGTCTATGCATCTAATTTTTCCTTGTTTCTTTAATTTTAATATGGCACATTAACAACCACTGGAGTGTTTTATCTAGTTTTTAATTAATTGATTCCATATATATATACATATACATGTTTTATGTAGTATTGTCAGGTTCAGAAAAGAAAAATTAAGAAATGAAACTAATACAAAAGTCTCTTTTAATTTTACCAAATTTATTGATCAAAATATTCTACTCTTTAATCTCAAATATGTTAATTGCTGCAGAAAAAATCTAATTCGTGTCTACTCTAGTAATACTTGATCCTATTGACTATTTCCGAAGGCAGAGTTTAATTTGATTATCTGGGCAGAGAAATCTACTAGGAATATGTAAATGACCCACCTGCTTTTCAATGGAATGCAAATGCCAGCAAGATACTATTAAAGTGTTCTTATTAATCATATACTTTGCATCTGGAGAAATGATTTCCAACCAACTATGAAATGGTATCTCCTTTTAAAGGAAATACCAGAATACTATCTTCTAAAACTTGAGTCACAAAAAGTAAGGGAAGGAAAGAAAGAGACAAAGACAGAGAGATATATAGTGAAAAAGAGGCAAAGCCAATTCTAAATTACAATTATAAGTAACTAAATACATTTCAAGAGAAATTCACCATATGAAACCAACATTAATGCAGTAAGTGGAAACAGATAAAGATATCTGTTTTTTTTTGTTCCTAGAAATTGAGAATCTTCAAATCGATTCTATTGTTAGAATAGTCTTTATCTTCCATGGCACCCTTAGAGATGCTTCTCTCAATTTACTATTTCCTAGGATTAGAATAAATGAATAGGCTGAAGGATAAATTAGAGCTATCAATTCCCCAACCAAAACAGCTAGTTCAGTGCCTGGTTTCAAGTAGCTGGAGGTAGCTATAAGAAAGGCCAAACAATAGACAATGAAAAGGAGGAGGAAGGTGATGACAGTCTTCATGGCACCCAAGTGGGCATCTCTGCTTGGGTCTCTGTGTCGCTGCCACTGAGCTGCATCTTTCTGGTGTGCTTACACAGGTTGAGGATCAAGAGGCAAAAGGAGACCAGTGACACAGAGAAGGAAAATACTGTTAAAAGGTTGAGAAATATCTTGATGGACTCATACTGACCTTTATTTTCTCTGCACTTCAATGGTCCATTTCTTCTCTTCTTTACCTTGATACAGTACCTGAAATCATCATTCAAATTCACAGTGACAACAAGGCTGATCAACAGAGAGGATCACACACCTTTGCAGGATCCTAAGAATCACCCAGTCAAATTCTCCACTTTATCCAGAGGAAAAAGGGATGCATGAAATTAGCTATCTTGAGGAAACAGAAGAGACCTGAGGCAGGTGGCCAACCACACACTGAGATGGTTGGTGAGTGTCCAGAAAAGTCAAAGACTTTCATTTGTGTGCAGGCGGTATAGACGTTTGGACACTGCACCAACATAAAGCAGTCTAGCATTATTATGCACAGTAGCCAGATTCTGGAAACAGCCAGATATGTGAGAATTAAATCAATGGAGCCCATCTTCCTTTTCTTGACCCAGTCCAAGCAGTTTACCAGTCCAATAAATGTGTTCCCTAAGATTCCCATCAAGAATTCTCCACCTGCTATGATCATTAAGGTGCTGTTCACCTCACCTGACATATTAAAAATATGACAGATTATCCAATTCCTTTCTAACTGAAAGGGTGGAGTTCTACATCTACAGCTACTTCTTAGATTTTACTGTAATTCTGTCTTCTGGTGGATACCGGTTGGTCTTTGTTCATGAAATTCTGATTCGTCTTGACAAAACAATAGGGATGATGATGTTTAACTTTGGCACCTCTATGTCCTTAAATCTTCTCTGTGTGTTTTATTTTTCTGCATAATTTATTTAGTTAAGTTACATTTTGTTAATATGCAAATTAGGCTTATTGCCTTAATTGCCCCGCATGTCTTTTTGAGCCTATGATTTGGAAATCTTATGTTTATAAATCTATGATTTACATGGTAAGAACCCAACAAAACTAATAGATTTAACAAACAAAAATGCAAAAATATAACAAACAAAAATTGAGTTAAAATATAATTTCAAATAAACAATACATTATTTTTTAGTGTATGTCACAAATTTTTAACTTCATTGCTTCCAGGAAATAGTGAAATTCAATTTTAGTTGTGCAGCCTACATTTTATTTGGTATCTCAATCTTTAAGGATTCTCTACAAATTATAAAACTGGCACCAAAGGGGGTATGGTGCTGCCAGCAGGTCAATCTGTACCTGTGAGGCGAGTGCATCAGCAGCCTGATGGCACCTTCAGACTTCCAGATACCCCAAAATTGCTGCTGTGCCTTTGGCCAGACCCCAAAAACTTGGGGCAAAGTTTACCAAGAAAGAAAACAGCCAAAAATTAGGGATGTGGGAGACACACCCAGGAACCACTTCCGGCTCAGCTGTATAACTGGAGGCAAGGCCTCTCATGTTCCTGAGAGAACTGCTTAACGGCCATGATCCCAGAAACAAATCTCAGAGCCCTGCGGCTTTTGGCACAAATGCATCCAGTGCTGCAGTAGGTTACCAGCGCTGGACCACCCCAGGTGGGAATAGATTTTGTGCCTTGGCCTGTTTTCCCTGGCGGCTTGGTGGCTGCCATCCTCCAGAAGATACTAGACACTCAGGTTTGGGCCTTCTGTGTTGAGATATGCAGGGACTCAAGGGATGGGGGTGGAGCAAGCCCTTTCCTCCCCGCCCCAACAAGATCCTGAGTTGCCGCCATGAACGGCCTCTCTGGCTCCTTAACAGCTATGATCCCAGAGACTCAGGAACTCAGCAGGTTTTGGCAGAAATCCTTCCAGATTTAATTGTTAAAAGTTTGGAATTCCAAAATCATTGGTTATAAAACCCAGCTCCCGAAAGAGAACAGCGCAGAGTCTCTTGCCGCCGCGCCTGACTATCCTCGCTGGGGCCCCTTTTAGGGGGTCGGGTTGAGTTTCCCTCCCCACCCCGAGCAGAGCTTCAGCAGCAGAAGACCTCCAGAACCAGCCACAACCATGCTGACACCACTCTCCACACACATGAAGGTACCAGCAGAGGAACAAAGGCATGCAGGTCCTGGGGCTGAGATCTCCAAGCCTGCTCGGATGGGGGCTGAGCATCCTCCACCCAGATCCTCCATCTTCCAGAAGGCAGGGGTCACACCCACCAACTGAACCCCCAGCACCGTGTAATCCCATCAATGGCCAAGACCCAGAGACTATAAAACTCAGCTTCCGGAAGAGAACAGCACAGAGTCTCCTGCCCCTGCGCCTGACTGTCCTCGCCGGGGCCCCTTGGAGGGGGGCGGGTTGAGTTTTCCTCCCCACCCTGAACAGAGGTCTGGCAGCCGAAGACCTCCAGAACCAGCCACAACCATGCTGAGACCACTCTCCACACACATGAAGGTACTGGCAGAGAAACAAAGGCATGCGGGTCCTGGGACTGAGATCTTCAAGCCTGCTAGGATCGGGGCTGAGCATCCTCCACTCAGATCCTCCATCTTCCAGTAGGCAGGGGTCACATACACCAGCTGACCCCCTGTCTACGTGTAACCCTATCAACGGCCAAGACCCAGAGACTATAATTCCCAGCTCCCGGAAGCACAGGGCCGCATTCGCAACCTTGTGACATCTTATTATCTCATTCTTACTTTGGACAACCTGGCAGGCTACTGAATGTAACCTGCCCACACGGCAGAGTCTGGCAAAATCTCCGTGGCATACCCAATACGCCAAATACCAGTAATAATGATTGTTCTCATTCTCCTAAGCCTGTAACAGCCTTGAATATGGCACTTTAAAATATCAGGGCTAGGATGAAGGAGACGTTACTGGGGCCTGCTTGAGGCAACCGATGAACAACAGGATGATCGTTATCTTGATTTATAACCAGCAATAGAAAACGAATTGTCTACTGTTGCCTTCTCGGCAGATCTGAGTGTTGGGGTAAAATCCCAAATAATAATGGTGGGTCTGGTGTTGAAATATTGAATGTAATCAAAGAAGAAAGTGAGTAATGTGGAAATCATCTGCCCCACAGGTCGGGAGAAGGTATGGAATGGGGGTTGTACTGGGGTTTTTGCGGTGGAAAATGGGCACTGGTGAAGGAACAGGTGTTTCATTGTATGACCGAGACTTAACCCAAAAGCTTTGTAACTGCTCTCATGGTGATTCAATAAATAAAATTATAAGAGAAGGAAAAAAAAAGTAAGGTGAAATTCATACCCATTTCAACAGCCTAATCAATGGATGAATAAACAGCAATACTCCTACAAAAAAAATTGGCTCCCCCAAAAGTTTGTACAAGCATTTTGATTTCATTGGATGATAATATTAATTATAGCTAAAAATACGAAGTCTGGGAGTTAGAGATTTTTAGTGAAATTAAAAGATTACTGTTCAATATAGATTATTGTTTCTTAAAAGGCTTAAGTTTTTGTATCTTGGTTGTTCAGATGAACAATTACATAGCATAAGTCTTTTAAATAAAGCATTATCTACTACCTAGCTGTGGCTCAGAAACAAATAAAAATTTTTAAAAAAGGAACCCGAATGAAACAGATGGATATCAGGTTTTTCCAATCCTGTTATTCATTTTTTGAAGATGAATGGAACACCCTTTCAAGAGCTAATGAGGTAGGTACTATCCCTATCCTTGTGTTTGGAAGAGAAATTTGCTTTTAATTTCTAGGAAAATGAATAAAAGGTGCCTGGAAAACGTCAATCAGGAAAAAATACCTGGAAGTTAACCTAAAGCATCACTCATTTGGAAAGAAAGGGGTACACAACCAGAAAACTGAACCAAAAATAGCACATGGAGATCTGAGTTCCTAATCGTGACGTCCGTCAGATGGGACTGACCCAGGTGAGTTATGAGGGAGGTACTTCAAAGGTCATCAGTGAAGCTCTATCATACATAAGAGTGAGAAAACATCAAAGCAAATGAATTTCTCATTTCAAAGTGAAAGATAGAGAGAGGAGAGAGAGAGAGAGAAAGAGAGAATTTCAGATGCATTTAGCCCTGAATCAAAGTAAAATCTTAAAGGAATTTAATTAACTTATATATCTTTATTTATTTATTTATTTATTTATTATTATTATTTATTTATATTTATTTTTATTAGTGAGATACCATGAGGTACAGTTGTAGACTTACAAATTTTGTGCTTGGGTTTCAATTATACAATGATCAAATACCCATCCCTCCACCAGTGCCCATTTCCCACCACCACGGGTCCCAGTGTCCCTCCCACCCCCCATCCCCCCCGCCCCCCTGCCTCTGTGGCAGAGCATTCCCCTCTGTTCTCTCTCTCCTTTTGGGTGTTGTGGTTTGCAAAAGAGGCATTGAGTGGCAATCCTGTTTGATCTATAGTCTACTTTCAGCATGCTTCTCCCATCCTGGGTAACTTATATATTTTTAACACTTAAAATGAAAAGACAAGACGTGTGAACTCAGATTCCTGAAAGAAGGTGAGAATAGAACTAAGAATGTCTGTGGTAGTGACATAAAGGATACATTGGCTATCATATCAGTGATAAGTATCTAAAGGTAATGAAATAAATGGATAAATGAAATGAACCTATAAAAACTTGGCAACAGGATTAGCTTTAAAAGTCCATTTTATGAAGCTACTAGTTTACATTAGGCAGGCTGTTCCCCTCACACCCCCACCACATCTCAGTATCCTGACAAATGCTTGTTTCAGCTTGCTATTTCCAATAATTAAAATAAGAGAGTGGCCAGTCGGGTAGAGAATCTCTATAATCTTTCCAAGCCCCGAAACTATGTTTCCTCTCATTAGGTTACTGTAAGTTACTAAAAGACAAGCCCCATAGTACAGGAAAAGGAGGAAGAGAAAAGAAGTCACATTTTTCATGGCAGTAATATGGGCTTCTGTGCTGGGGTCTCTCCAGCCTGAAGCATTGAGTTTCATTTGCTTGATATGTCTCCACAGAGACAAAATTAACAGGAAAAATGAAATCAATGACACAGCAATTGGGACAATTGCCAAAAGGTTAAAGAAGTCTGATGGGTCTAAATATTCAATTTCACTCACATGGAACATTTCAGTGACGTTTCTTTGATGTTCTGTAAACCCATAACTGTCTTTATAAAAATTCGGTATTGCTGTCAGACAGCTGCTCAAGGAGCAAACGGCCAAGCCCAGCAGCAGGATCCAGAAAGTCGCCCTGTCAATTCTCCATTTTAGCCAGAGGAAAAGTGGGCTGGAGAAATTTGCTATCTTCAGTAAATAGAAGACGTTGAGGCAGGTGGCAAACCACAAACTCGAGTAGTTGGTGAATATCCAGAAGACACTCAATACTATCACTAGTTTAACATTTTCATAAAAATCTGGATAGAGTATCAGTACAATGTCACCTACTACTATTATGAAGAGCAAACAAATTCTGGAAACAGCCAGATTTGTGAGGATGTAGTTAAATGAGGGGATCTTTTTCTTCTTAACAGAGTCGATCCAGAAGATTAGTCCAATATACCCATTTGCCAAAATGCCTATTATGGATTCTCCAGCCATTATAATAGTCAAGATGATTTCTTCTTTAGTAAACATGTTGGTAGAGATGTCTCACCGTGACTCCAGATAAACTGTTAGAGCTGATAAATTCCTCAGTCATGGAATTATTTTTCAATTGTCATCATTTTTGTTTTGATATTTTCCCAGGAGTTCCCAATGTCCCTCTGAAAAAAGATAATTTCTGCATGGACGAGTATGAAACCAATTGATTGCTTCAAACAGTTTGTCTGGTTTTGTAGCCAGGGCAAATAATAGTTATCACCTTTTAGTCAGTGAAAACTGAAATGTTGAGTTAAACACTGTTCTCATGCAAATTACAAGAGATTGCATTTCATGAATTTGCAATAGTCTTCCTGTTGTCATAGTCTGCATATTAGGACCTGTCAAATTACGTTTTCAATAGTGAGACTCCAAAAAGCAAGCAAGCATGTAGTCAATAAAAATTAAATTATATGAATAGAATTTCATTACCATCACCGTATCACTGTCATCCCATTGTTCATCCATTTGCTTGAACGGATACCAGTAATGTCTCCATTCATTCCAGCCCTGAGATTTTAGCACTATTGGAGGCTCTTTAGGGGTCAGGGGAATGAGACCCATAATTGATACTGTTTTTGGCATATCGAATACACCACGGGGAACTTGCCAGACTCTGCCCTGCATTCATTACCATAAATTAAAAATTTATCTATGAGTCATTCTTCTTTGTGGAAATGGATTTTAGTTTAGGGAATGATAAACGCAAATGTCGATTGTAGAGAGTTAGCATTCGGACAGAAGTTAATTATTTTTCTTCCATATAAATGGCTAATTTGCTATGATTATGAACATAATTATAAATGGCATAGTTATTAGCCAAACTTGCACTGAGCAGTAACTGAAAAGAATTTATTCAAGACAGCTGCTTGTTAAAAGTGTAAGATGCTAACAGTCTGTTACCTTTAATTTTATTTAATGTGGTAAACGCTGTTTATGACAGTTCATTCCTGAAACTTTATTATTCTTGAATAATTAACATTTTCATTAAAATAGAAGGAAATTAATATTGATTAATAGATCACACTGTCACTGTCATCCTGTTGTTCATCGATTGCCTCGAGTAGGCCCCAGTAACGACTCCTTCGTCCTAGCACTGAAATTTTCAAAAGTGCCACATTCAAGGCTCTTTCAGGATCAGGAGAATGAGACTCATCATTGTTACTGGCTTTTGGCTTACTGAATACACCATGGGGAGTTTGCCAGACTCTGCCGTGTGGGCAGGATACTTTGGGTAGCCTTCCAGGTTCTCCAGAGTAAGAACTTGATGATAAGATGTCTTCCGGAGCAGGGTTTTATAGTCTCTGGGTCTTGGCCGTTGATGGGATTACACGGCGCCAGGGGCAGTTGGTGGGTGTAATGCCTTCATACCGGAAGATGCGGCATCTGGGTGGAGGAGGCCCCAGTCCCAATCTGAGCAGGCTTGGAGATCTAAGCCCCAGATCCCGCACACCTGGGTTCCTCGGCCTGTTAGAAGTGTAAGATTCTAAAAGTCTGTTACCTTTAATTTACTTAATGTGGTAAATGCTGCCTATGACAGTTCATTCCTGAAAGGTCTCTTGAATACTAAATATTTTCATGTAAAAGAGAAGAAAATTAATATTTTTAAATGATTCTACCTATAATCAGTTCCTTTTATAAGATTATAATTTCACATTCTACATTGCAGTCATTTCTCGAGATGTGAGAATCACCTTCAAATAATAGTTTTTGTCTAGGCTTGAGTTTTCATGTGACCCAGCAATTCCATTACTTAGCATCTACACCAAATCCCCAAAACTCTAATCAGAAAAGATATGTGTGCTCCTATGTTCACTGCAGCACAATTCAGAGTAGCCAAAATATGGAAAACCAAGGGTCTAAGAACACATATCTAGAAAAAGAAACCATTATATATATAAATACATATATATATAAATACATATATATATAAATACATATATATATATATATATATATATATATACAAGGATTGTACTTGCTACTAGAAAAGAAGAAGTCTCGCAATTTGCTTCTATGTGGATGGATCTGAAGAATACTATGCTGAGTGACATGAGTAAGAAAGAGGACAGGCACAGAATGAACTATCTCATGTGTGGGATATAAAGAGACACAGTAGGAGAATAACAAATGGCCAAAGACAACAGAAATTGAAAGCAGTCTTTAGTTGGAAGCCTACCGTGATGAGAGGCAGGGAGAATGTGGGGATATTGTGAGAGAGGCCACAAGGACATTGGAGAATGGAGGAGGACACTGGTGAAGGGTGTAGTGCCACAACATTGGGCGTCTGATACTCTATTGACACAGACCTGGTGGCCATGTTCCCGGGTGCGTTCAGGAGGAAAAGTCGTTCCCCCAGCAGATGGATGGAAGACTAATGACCAATGATGACTTTATTGAGATCAAAGAGTGCTAATATAGGAAAAGAGAAACTGCTCCATTCAGGGTGAAGGGACAGGGATGGAATAGAAAATACAATAAATGATTTATTGTATTTATTATTATAGGAAAATAAAGCACAAAGGAGAAGTTAAACATGAGCACTGGAAATTGGGAATCCCTTGGGAATTAGGTGTGCTCGGAGAGCACTGTGGTGGGTGGAAACGAAGGTTGCAGGGTGATGGGCAATTACATATTCATAAACTCTCTGTCTAGAGGAAGGAAGAATGACCTAATTTAAGCCTGAGCTGCTGGTAATTATGGAGGGACAAATGATTCAGCAAATTCTAATAACTGGGGGTATGGTGCCGCCAGCAGATCAATCTGTACCTGAGAGGCGAGTGCATCAGCAGCCTGATGGTGCCTTCAGACTCCCAGATACCCCAAAATTGCTGCTGTGCCTTTGGCCAGACCCCAAAAACTTGGGGCAAAGTTTACCAAGAAAGTAAATGGCCAAAAGTTAGTTATGTGGGAGACACGCCAATAAACCACCTCCTGCTCAGCTATATAATTGAAGGCATGGTCTCTCTGGTTCCTGATTGAACTGCTTAATGGCCATGATCCCAGAGACTCAGAAACAAATTTCAAAACCCAACGGTTTTTGGCAGAATTGCGTTTGGTCTCTGCAGTAGGTTACCGGCGCTGGGCCACCCCAGGTAGGAATAGGTTTTGTGCCTTGGCCTGTTCCCCCTGTTGGCTGGGTGGCCACCATCCTCTGGAGGCCACTGGACAGTCAGATTTGGGCCCACAGTGACGAGACACGCAGGGCCTCACAGGATGGAGGTGGAGCCTGCCCTTTCCTCCCTGTTTCAACGAGACCCCAAGTCGTTGCCCATGAATGGCCTCTCTGGCTTTTGATCAAGCTGCTTAATGGCCATGATCCAAGAGACTCAGAAACAAATCTCGGAGCCCAGTGGCTTTTGGCAGAAATGCATCCAGTGCCTGCAGTAGGTTATTGTTGCCGGGCCACGCTTGGTAGGAATAGGTTTCGTGCCTTGGCCTTTTCCCCTGGCAGGCCGGTGGCCTCCATCCTCCAGAGGTCACTAGACAGTCAGATTTGGGCCCGCAGTGATGAGACACGTGGGACCTCACAGGATGGGGGTGAAGCCGGCCCTTTCCTCCCTGTCCCAAAGAGACCCCGATTTGCTGCCCACGAACGGCCTCTCTGGCTCCTGATCATGCTGCTTAATGGCCATGATCCCAGAGGCTCAGAAACAAATCTCAAAACCCAGAGGCTTTTGGCAGAAATGGGTCCGGACCCCGCAGTTGGTTACTGTCGCCAGGCCACCCCAGGGGGGAAAGGTGCTGTCCCTCCGCCTGCTCCCTCTGGTGGTTTAGTGGCCGCCATCCTCCAGAGGCCATTGGACAGTCAGGTTTGGACCCTCAGTGACAAGATACGTGGGAACAAATCTTGGAACCCAGCAGGTTTTGGCAGAAATTCATCCAGTTTTAAAGGTTAAAATTTCGGAATTTCAAAATCACACGGCTACTACTGCCGCTGCACGACATCATATGTTATTCATAACCAGCAATAGAAAACAAATTGTCTACCATTGCCTTTTTGGCAGATCCGAGTGTTGGGGTAAAATTCCAAATAATAATGGTGGGTCTGGGGTCAAAATATTGACTGTAATCAAAGTAGAGAGAGAGAGTAATGTAGAAATCATCTGCCCCACAGGTAGGGGGAGGGTGTGGGATTGGGGGATACTGGGGATTTTGGTGGTGGAGAATGGGCACTGGTGAAGGTATGGGTGTTTCATTGTATGATCAAGACTTAAACCCGAAGGCTTTGTAACTGCTCTCACGGTGATTCAATAAATAAAATTATAAAAAAATGGAAAAAAAGTACCCCCCACGAGCGGCTCTCCAGCATGACCATGGCTCCAGAGGCACAAGGACTTAATGCAGAGCCCGGCAGCTTGCTGCAGAAAAGTGAATGGACTATGTGTTAATCTACTGTACCATGCCTCCCCAGGAGGGAAGGGGTGTCGCTCCCTTCTGCCATTTTCCCCCCCGGGCAGCAAGATGGCGGCCTCCTCAGAGATTATTGGAAAGCCAGGTATGAGCCTGCAGTAACGGGGCAACTGCAATCTCATGGGAAGGGGGGGCGTTCCTGGCTCATCCTTCACACCCTACCAAGGTCAAGAGTTGCCCCTCACGAGCAGCTCTCCAGCACGACCATGACTCCAGAACCACAGAAACCAATCTCATAATAATTATCTGGCTCTTGGCAGAAATCCCTCCAGACATAATAAGTAAAATATTAGAAATCCAAAACCATAACCAGTTGTAGAAAACAAATTATTTCACAATGCCTTTTCAGCAGTTCTGATTGTTGGGTGTAAACTCTAAACAATAATGGTGCATCTTTTGTCAAAATAATGAATGTAATAAAAGTAGACAGAGAGTTAAGTAGAATTCATTTGCCTCACAGGCATTGGGAGGGGTGGGAGGGGGGTATATTTGGGTTATTGGTGGTGAAAAAAAAGTACTGGTGAAGGGAAAGGTGTTTTATCATTGCAAGAGTGAGACTTAAACCTGAAAGATTTGTAACTTTTCCCACAGTGATTCGATAAAAAAAAAAAGTAAGGTGGAGTTCATGTCCAATTCAATCAGCCTAAGCAGTGGCTGAATAAATAGCAGTACTCCTACATTTAAAAAAAATTCTGATAACTGAGCTACAGAAATTATCAAAATGGGGAGAGAGTGCCCCATTTGATGCTGACCTTCCCCATTTCTGGAGCAGTGTTTCTGGAACCCTCTCACCTGGAGAAGACTCCGGAGGATTGCTCCACAGAGTGGCACCACCTAGGCGGTTGAGGCACAGGGTCAGCAGGGACTCCAGCACCCTAGTCTAACAGCCCTGAAAATCATGGTCCCTGAAAGGAAATTCCAATAGTTTTCTGCCCTCTATATTTTTAGAAAATAGGATTAATTTTCCCCTCGACTTATAATTATTTTACTTTCTCTTTTAATTTTTATTTTCATTTTCATTTACCCTTTCCTTTTAGTTCTGGGGCTTTTAGTCCTGGCTCTGCACTCAGGAATCACTTCCGATGCTCTCAGGTATCACTTCTTATGGGGCACAAAAGTGGGTTTTCTTTTGGGGTTTTGGAGTTAGTTGGGTGCAAGGCAAATGCCCTACCTGCTCTACTATCCCTCCCTTCCTCTCAATTCTACTTTTGTGGATTTATTTGAGGGAGGGAGAAATTATTTAGCATGCAATAAATTTGAATCTACCCAGAGTCCCCCAAACTTATTCAGCCATTATTCATCCTCCTTAATGAAAAAAAAATCACTATGCTCCCCCCTGGAAATCCACCTTCTCTAAGGAACATACAGAAGAACATTGTACCAGAGGCTATATCACACTGGAAAATGTTCAGCTATCCCAGGGGGCAGTAGTGCACACGTGGAGAAACATTGATCTGGTTAATACTAATCACATAAACTCAGATTCCCCTCATATCTAAATAATTCTGTAATGACAACAACATATACTTTCTCTATTTCTTATAACATGCATAGTGTATAATAGGAAAGCATGGAATTAGTAATTTAGGGACATGTGATTATAAAATATTATCAGAAACAAATGAGAACAGGGAATATAGCTAAAGGAAATAAAATGTCGAAAACTGCCGAGTTGAGAAGGAAAGAGAGAATGCTGCAAAAATTCTTTGAGGACGTATACAAAAGGGTAGCATCAGCTAGATATGTCTATGGACACCTGGCCATTGAGACTGCCAATCTTCTTTGTCAAGGTGTCTCTAGTATTCATGTGTATTTTTTTGTTTGTTTTATTTGGGGCCATATCTGGCTGTGATCAAAGCTTATGTGCTGAGTGATCCTGACTATGTGCCAAGTGATCAATTCTGGTGGGCTCAGGGGACCACATGAGGTGCTGGGGATTGAACCTATATTAGCAACATTCAAGATAAGCGCTCTACCCATTGTGCTACCACTCTGATTCCTGTATATTTATTTCTAATTGTACAAAACTTTTCTTAATATTATATCTGTTTTGCCAGCCTAGGAAATTCAATGCATATATTCCTGACTGGGAACACCTGCAAAGGTGATTAGAGGCTGCCCCAAAAATTTCCATCCCTCTCGGAGAGCTGGGCAGGCTACCGAAATTATCCTGCCCGCACAGCAGAGCCTGGCAAGCTACCCATCACATACTCAATATGCCAAAAAACAGTAACAATGATGGTCCTCATTTCCCTGTCCCTGAAAGAGCCACCGATATGTCATCAGACTACACTAGCATGTGACAGGGACGAATGGAGACGTTACTGGGCCCGTTGGAGCAAATCAATGAACAATGGGGTGATAGTGATAACGATAGTGATAGGGACTTCAAATTTCAAGCTAGGCAAAATCTTTCAGAGTTATTTAACCCTCTTACTAAGAATAAACCATTCTATTTGGGGTGGGGGGAGTCACCTATTCGGCACTACTAAGAGGTTACTCATGCATCTGCACTGAAGGATCACTCCAGGCAGTGTTTAAGGGATCGTATGGTATGCTTGGGATTGAACCCGGTTGGTTTACAGCAAGTCAAGCACCCTATTCTCTGTACTCATGTCTACAGAACCAACCGTTCTAAAAAGAAGAGGAGAGGACAGATAAGGATTGAACTCTGGTAGAACCAAAGCAACAATTCTTTATAGGATTTATTTCATAAGATATTTTAAAAATCTTTTCCTATAACTGGTCTGCTAGAAATTCTTCTATTCATTGAATTCAAGATCTTTGCCTGTATATGGCAGGAAATGCAGGAGATTTTTCCTTGTGGTCAATGGCAAGAAATGTTTATGTAGGATTTAGATTCATTTTTCCAAGACAATACTTTCAGGGATCATTTCTATAATATGTTATTAGATTCATTTTTCCTACAAAATGAAAGAAGCTTAACAACAACAACAACAACATAATAATAATAATAATAATAATAATATGTGATTCAAAACTAAACAAGATAAAATAAGAATGAACACAAAACATTTCAGAATAAAGATAGATGAGGTAGATTTTAAATTATAAATGTAAATAAAATGACTTGGGGGAGAATCTTTGATTGTTGTCTTTTACCTTAAATTCTGAATTCTTTGCAGAACCAAAAGTTCTGACAAACGTTGTAAGAGAAATGAAATTAGGCAAAGACTAAAGGGAACAACAGTCCCTCTGTTCGGAATAATCTGTTTGAAGTATTAGGATTTTTACTCACTTCAGATTCCCAAGTTTTATTTCTTCATGGTGGAACTTAAAGTCATACCAGGACCCATCATCAGTGAGACACTAATGACTAAGGAGATGGGAAAGGACATCAAAACTATCCCACTGGTGATCTTGGTCATCTTTAGCTTAAGCCAAGGAAGACTGGATGTGATCTATTTGCTGCCTTGAGTAAATGTGAGATGCTGAGGCAAGAAGCAAACCAAACACTTGAATGATTGCCAAGGATCCAGAACATACCCAAAATATTCATCAGCTCACCAGGGCATATGTATCTGGGATTGTTTTGGTGTTTTTTTCCCCATCTCCTTAGTCATTTGTGTCTCATTGACGATGAGCGTGAGAAAGCAGCATGACAAAGTCATCAAAAGCCATTACACACAGCAAACAGATTCTACAGTGGCTGAATCTGACCAGGATAATATTAGTCAAGGAGATAGCTCTCCTTTGGATCTAACCTATGTAGCTCACCATTACAATGAACCCATTTCCCCAGATTCCTAGAGTCAATAAACCAGCAATGAGGATCATATAGACAGCCTCCACTGGACTTGGCGTCTCAGTTGAGAGTTCTGATTAGGGATATCACAAAGATTGAATTGACTTTAACAGATGCATTGAGAACATGTCCCTTTCACTGGGGTCCCCTATAGTTGTCTTGCTCAGGTCTAGATGCATGCTGAAAGTAGACTATAGACCGAACATGATTCCCACTCAATGTCTCTTTTGCAAACCACAACACCCAAAAGGAGAGAGAGAACAAAAGGGAATGCACTGCCACAGAGGCAGGGTGGGATGAGGGGAAAGGAGGTTGGGAGGGATACTGGGATCAGTGGTGGTGGAAAATGGGCACTGGTGGAGGGATTGGTGCTCGAACATTGTATAATTGAAACCCAAGCACAACATTTTGTAAGTCTGCAACTGTACTTCATGGTGTTTCACTAATAAAAAATTTAAAAAAAAGAGCCAGTTCTGCTCTAGCTTAGATTTGCCTAAAGACTTTGCTCACTGAGGTCAGTTATTCCTACTATAAGCAGATTTTTTTTATAAGTAGAGATTTTTAAAAGGCTCTAAAATACAAAGAGGAGTGGATCTGCCTTTTCAGATTTGCAAGATCTCCTCATTTTAAGGTCTGTATATTTGGGAACTCACCAACCTACTTTTTGAGTAGAAATCAAGAAGCAATCAATCACTTAGAAAACAAGTCTACAATTTAATTTGGAAGTGAACCTCACGATCATATTTAATGTCCCCAAGTCACTATCATATTAAATGTCTGTTTGGCACAAATGTGTTTTGGGGTCTTTAAAAATAATTGAGCTGAGGCATAGACAATTTTCAACAATAATTTCAATCTCAAAGAAGTGTACTAATTAATCAGGATAACTAAGGTAAGGCAAAAACAATTTTCAATTTGGGGAAAGGATAGCTACTTGGTTTTAAGTTCTTTTATTCTATAATGTTGAAGCATGAGCACTGGAGAAACTCTAGTTTTTCCATCTATTACTTAGAAGTCTCTGAATATTTGCCTCTTCCTGAGAAGACAGACATTACTTTGTACTTAGGAGAATTAGCAATAATTATCTGTTTTATCCTTTTTATGCAGTAATAACAAGTCTCACAATGGAGATGTTACTGGTGCCTGCTTGAGCAAATTGATGAACAACAGGACGATAGTGCTGCAGTGATATCCTTTTCATGACTTTGAATTTGTCAGTGGAACGATTCTTGGCTATAACACAAATGTATACTTAGCAAAGTAAAAACAGCAAATTGGAATTCATTAAGATAAAGTCTTTAATGCATCAAATAAATAAGAGTAAAATAGACAGCTTAGATAATTGGAGAAAATGTTTACAGAAAAATTATTTGAAGATTTTCTAATATTCACACTATACAAAGAACTCAGACAATTTGAAAACAGAATGGCAGAAAACCTAATTAAACATTGAGAAAAGGTCTTGAATAGACATTTCTCCAAATGTTTACAAATGGCCACATGCACTTGAGAAAAATATTCCACATCATATAATGATTCCACATATATGATTATTAGGAAAATGCAGGTAAACTGAGATACTTAGGTGTCTTATAACACAATATTGGCAATATTAAAGCTTTAGTCTATACATCTAATTTTTTCCTGTTTTCTTAATTTTAATATGGAACGTTAAGAAGCACTCGTGTGTTTTATCTAGTTTTTAATTAATTGATTCCATATATATACATATATAAGTGTGTATGTAGTATTGACAGGTTCAGAAAAGAAAAATTAAGAAATGAAACTAATAGAAAGCTCTCTTTTAATTTTACCTAATTTATTGATCAAAATATTCTACATCTTTTCAATTACAAATATGTTAATTGCTGCAGAAAAAATCTAATTCATGTCTACTCTAGTAATACTTGCTCCTACTGAATAACCCACCTGCTTTTCAATGGAATGCAAATCCCAGCAAGATGCTATTACAGTGTTCTTGTTAATCATATACTTTGCATCTGGAGAAATGATTTCCAACCAACTATGAAATGGTATCTCCTTTTAAAGGAAATACCAGAAGACTACCTTTCTAAAACTTGAGTCACAAAAAGTAAGGGAAGGAAAGAAAGAGACAAAGACAGAGAGATATATAGCGAAAAAGAGGCAAAGCCAATTCTAAATTACAATTATAAGTAACTGAATACATTTCAAGAGAAATTCACCATATGAAACCAACATTAATGCATTAAGTGAAGACAGCTAAAGATATCTGTTATTTCTTGGTCCTAGAAATTGAGACTCTTCAAATATGCTTCTGTTTTTAGAATAGACTTTATCTTCCATAGCACCCTTAGAGATGCTTCTCTCAATTTATTGTTTCCTAGGATTAGAATAAATGAATGGATTGAAAGATAAATGAGGGCGATCAACTTCCCAACCAACACAGCTAGTTCAGTCTCTGGTATAAAGTAGCTGGAGGTGTCTATGAGAAAGGCCAAACAATAAACAATGAAGAGGAGGAGGAAGATGATGACAGTCTTCCTGGCTCCCAAGTGGCCATCTCTGCTTGGGTCCCTGTGTCTGTTGGCACTGAGCTGCATCTTCCTGGTGTGCTTACACAGGGAGAGGATCAAGAGGCAAAAGGAGACCAGTGACACAGAGAAGGGAAATACTGTTAAAAGTTTGAGAAATATCTTGATGAACTCATATTGACCTTTATTTACTCTGCACTTCAATGTTCCGTTTCTTCTCTTCTTTACCTCCATATATTACCTGAAATCATCATTCAGATTTTCAGTGTCAGCAAGGCTAATCAACAGAGAGAACCACGCATCCCAGCAGGATCCTAAGAATAACCCGGTGGATTCTCCACTTCATCCAGAGGAAAAGGGGATGCATGAAATTAGCTATCTTGAGGAAATAGAAGAGACTGAGGCAGGTGGCCAACCACACACTGAGATGATTGGTGAGTGTCTAGAAGAAATCAATGAGTTTCATTTGTTTACCAGCATCGTAAGCATTTGGATACTGCACCAACATAAAGCAGTCTAGCATTATTATGCAAAGTAGCCAGATTCAGGAAACAGCCAAATATGTGAGAATTAAATCAATGGAGGCCATCTTCCTTTTCTTCATCCAGTCCAAGCAGTTTACCAGTCCAATAAATGTGTTCTCTAAGATCCCCATCAAGAATTCTCCACCTGCTATGATCATTAAGGTGCTGTTCACCTCACCTGACATGGAGTGATAGCACAGCGGGTAGGGCGTTTGCCTTACAAGCGGCCAACATGGCCGACCCGAGTTCGATTCCTCCGCCCCTCTCGGAGAGCCCGGCAAGCTACCGAGTGTATTCGATATGCCAGACACAGTAACAACAAAGTCTCCAATGGAGACGTTACTGGGCCCGCTCGAGCAAATTAAAAAGCAGAAATATTCAATTCATTTCTAACCGAATGGATGGAATTCTACATCTATACCTACTTCTTAGATTTCACTATAATTCTGTCTTATTATGGATACTGGGTGATCTTTCTTCATGAAATTCTGATTAGTCTTGACAAAACAATAGGGTTGATTTTGCTTAGCCTGGATCCTCTATGTCCTTATATCTTCTCAGTGTGTTTCACTTTTCCACATATAGTTCATTTAGTTAAGTTACATTTCGCTAATATGCAAATTAGGCTTTTGCCTTTACAGCCCCGCATGTATTTCTGAGCCTATCATTTACAAATCTTATTTTTAAAATTTTTGATATAAGCTAGGAAATCAACAAAACAAATAGACTTAACAACCAAAAATGCAAAAATTTTACAAAAAATGAGTTAAAATTTAATTTCAAATAAACAATACAATTTTTTAATTTATCATAAATTTTCTCATTTTATTGCTTCTAGGAAGTAGTAGAATTCAATTTTATTTGTGTAGCCTACAATTTGTTTGGCATCTCAATCTTTAAGAATTCTCTACAAATTTTAAAATTGGCACCAAAAATGTTTGTACAAGTATTTTGATTTCATTGGATGATAATATTAATTATAGCTAAAATATAAAGTCTGGAAGTTAGAGATTATTAGTGAATTTAAAAGATTAATGTTCAATATTGAGTGTGGAAAGGTCGGACTGCAGCTGAATCTCACGAAGACAATGTTCATGAGAAACGGACTCGTTCCTGATGTTTCATTCGCTCTCAATGGAATGAACATCTTCGAATGCAGCAGTTATGAGTACCTAGGTCAAGAACTCAGCATGACAAACGACCTGGCACCTGAGCTCTGCAGGAGGAAGACAGCGGCGTGGAACACCTTCAAGAGCCTCAAAGAAATAGCTAAGAGGACAAAGAAACTCCAGCTCCAGGCACATCTCTTCGAATCCACTGTTCTTCCTGCATTAACATACTCCTCAGAGACCTGGACCCTAGGAAAACAGAACTAGAACACTATTCCAGTCTCCCAAAGAGGAATTGAAAGAGCTATGCTTGGAGTATCACGTTTCACTCAAATGAGAGAAAGAATCCGGAGTTCCGACCTCCGTCGACGGTCAAGAATCAGGGACGCTGTCTCGTTTGCCAAGGCATCAAAAATCAGATGGGCTGGACACATAATGAGATTTGGAGACGACCGCTGGACTTGAGCCGTTACCGACTGGATTCCACGGGACGTCAAAAGATCGCATGGCCGCCCACCTACTAGATGGTCAGGCTTCTTCACTAAGACCCTGAATGAACAGTTTAAGGCTCTTTGTGTTTCTGGAGCGAGCGGAGGCCATTGGACTACACTAGCACGCGACAGGGACGAATGAAGACATTACTGGCACCCGCTCAAGCAAATTGATGAGTAACGGGATGTCAAGTGATCAAGTGAATGTGCAGTATAGATTATTTTGCCTCGAAAAAGGCTTAATTTTGTGTACCTTGGTTGTTCACATGAACAATTACATGGCATAATGTATTTTAATTAGAGCATTACCTACTATCTTGAATTCTTGTTTATGGTCATTAAAGATATTTAAAACGCTGGAGATACGAAAACCAAAATCAAGACAAACGATTTCAGATAAATGGAGGGTAACTTACCCTGAGGATTACAGAATATTTATTTCATCTAAACTTAGAAGAAATATAAAGCGTATCCCAACATAAAATGTATTTTATAGAAATCATCAATATATTCCATAAAAAATCAATTCTCCTGTATTATACAAGTAGCAAGTTTAATAGCTAAGATATCAGAGTTGAGAATGCATATGTATACTTAAGACTACAACTTTATAGGTTTATTTTACATAACAATATGCAGAAAATTGTAATATTCAGGTAATTAATATTTTATATACAACTAAAGCAAATAGTAGACTGAAATGGAACCAAATTAGACATAGAAAATTGAGGAGAACAGCTATCTTAAATAGATGTGATCTTAGATGTGACAGATAAAGCATTTCAATAGCACTTTTGTGAAGAGGGATTTTTGTTCACACAGTACCATGGATTTTTCAGTCTTTTTTCTGTAATTTATATATGTGATGGACAAACATTGCTCTCTTATTGAAAGAAGGTAATTTTTCCATAGTAATTTTTCCATAGTATATGCTTATGTGGGACTCCACTCCAGGCTGTTTTCACTTGGTGCACCCCAGAGGGGGGCGGGTGAAAACCCTCCCCACCCCAAAGGACCAAGCCCCGGCAGCTGACCTCCACTGCCCAACTGCTGCCACACTCCAGGCCGCTTTCCATATGCTTGGGCCTAGCCTTACATATGAGTGAACATATTCCTGGACACATCATAAGACACTCCCTACCCATTTTCCATAATTACCACACCATATTTGATGGAGTTCAGATAGCAGGCAAAAAATCAAAGAGGGAAATATATATATATATATATATATATGCATATATATATATATATATTTCGGAGGGCCCGGCAAGCTACTGAGAGTATCCCATCCACACGGCAGAGCCTGGCAAGCTACCCATGGCATATTTGATATGCCAAAAACAGTAAAAATAATGGTCTCATTCCCCTGACCCTGAAAGAACCTCCAATAAGGCATTGTTGGGAAAGACAAGTAAGGAGAGGCTACTAAAAGCTCAGGGCTGGGAAGAATGGAAACGTTACTGGAGCCCACTTGAGTACATGGATAAACATTGGGATGACAGTGATACAGTGATATGCTTATATAGCTCAACTACTCTGTTAAGACCCAAGTGAATGTCTGCATGTTTTATTAAGAAAAGGAATTTGAGACAGATTCCTTATTAAGGAGAAAGAGAGAAAGAGAGAGAGAGAATGAAAGAGAGAATAAGAGAGAAAATGAGAAGTGCCTGACATAGAGGCAGGCTGGGGATGAGGAGAGGGGTTGGTGGGAGGGAAACTGGGGATATTGATGCTGGGTAATGTACATTGGTGGAGGGATGGGTACTGGAACATTATGTGACTGAAACCCAATCATGAACAGCTTTGTAATGTTCTATCTCATGGTGATTCGGTAAAATAGAAAATTAACAAAGAAAAAGAAAAAGAAATCTGGTGGTCGGAGCACAGCAGGTAGGGAGCTTGTGGCTCTGTACATTGAATAAGAAGCAGGAGGCTGACGCGGGTTTAATTCCTGGCATTGTGAGGAGTGATCCCTGAACACAGAGACTGGAGTAGCTCCTGAGTACTTCTAGGTACTTCAGAAACAATAAAAAAGGAACCTGAATAAAACAGATTGATATCAGGTTTCCCAATCCTCTTTTTTGTTTTATGAAGATGAATGGAACACCCTTTCAAGAGCTATTGAGGTACGTACTATCCCTATCCTTGAGTCTGAAAGAGCAAGTTGCTTGTAAGAAAATTTGATTTCTAGGAAAATGAATAAAAGGTGCTTGAATAGTGTCAACCAGAAAATAATACCTGGAAAGTAACCTAAAGCATCACTCACTTGGAAAGAAAGGAGTACACAAGCAGAAAACTGAACCAAAGACAGGACACGGAGATCTGAGTTTCTAATCATCACATCAGGTGGGGATGACCCAGCAGTCATGAGGGAGAAGCTCTCAAAGGGCATCAATGCAGGTCTATCATAGATAAGAGTGAGAAACTCCTGAGGAAAATGAATTTCTCATTTCAAAGCACTGTAGCACTGTTGCACTGTCCTCCCGTTGTTCATTGATTTGCTTGAGCGGGCCCAGTAACGTCTCCATTGTGAGACTTGTTGTTACTGTGTTTGGCATATGGAATAAATCACAGGGAGCTTGTCAGGCTTTGCTGCACATATGTGATACTCTAGGTAGCTTGCTGGGCTCTCCAAGAGAGGCAGAGGAATGGAACCGGGGTTGGCCAGGTCGGCTACGTGCAAGGCAAACGCCCTACCCACTGTGCTATCTCTCCAACCCATCATTGATAAGTAGCACTACACTGTCCTCCCATTGTTCATCAATTTGCTCGAGCAGGTCCAGTAACATCTCCATCATGAGACTTGTTGTTACTATGTTTGGCATATTGAATATATCACGGGGAGCTTGCCAGGCTTTGCCTTAGGAGCAAGACACTCTCGGTAGCTTGCTGGGCTTTCTGAGGGGGGCGGAGGAATCAAACCCGTCTTGGCTGGGCTGGCTGTATGCAAGGCAAATGCCCTATCCACTGTGCTATTGCTCCAGTCCCATTGATAAGTATCCAGAATAAATGGGATAAATGGATAAATGGATAAATGAAATGAACCTTTAAGAAACTTGACAACAGGATTAGTGTTTAAAGTCCATTTTATGAAGTTACTAATTTCCATTAGGCAGGCCGTTCCCCCCCCCCTTAATTCCCAACACATCTCAATATCCTGACAAATGCTTGTTTCAGCTTGCTATTTCCAATAATTAAAATAAGGGAGTGACCAGAGGGATAGAGAATCATTATAATCTTTCCAAGTCCAGAAACTAACTTTCTTTTCATTAGGTCACTGTAATTTACTATAACACAAGCACAATAGTATACAAAAAGGAGGAAGAGGAAAGAAGTCACATTTTTCATGGCTGTAATATGGGCTTCTGTGCTGGGGTCTCTCCAGCCTGAAACATTGAGTTTCATTTGCTTGGTATGTCTCCACAAAGACAAAATTAACAAGAAAACTGAAATCAATGACACAGTAACTGGGACAACTGCCAAAAGGTTAGAAAGGATTAATGGGTTGAAACATTTAATTGCACTCACATGGAACATTTCAGTGATGTTTCTTTGATGTTCTATAAATCTATAACTATCTTTATAATAATTTGGTATTGCTGTTAGAAGAAGGTTGCTCAAAGAACAAACGGTCAAACCCACCAAGAGGATCCAGAAAACCGCCCTGTCAATCCTCCATTTTAGCCAGAGGAAAAATGGACTGGAGAAATTCGCTACCTTCAGTAAATAGAAGATGTTGAGGCAGGTGGCAAACCACAAACTCGAGTAGTTGATGGATATCCAGAAGGCACTGTATACTATCAAGAGTTTAACATCTCCATAAAAATCTGGATGGAGTACCTTTATAATGTCACCTACTACTATTATGAAGAGCAAACAAATTCTGGAAATAGCCAGACTTGTGAGGATGTAGTTAAGTGAGGGGGTCTTTTTCTCCTTAACAGAGTCGATCCAGGACATTAATCCAATGTACCCATTTACCAACATGCCTGTCATAGATTCTCCAGCCATTATAATAGTCAAGATGATATCTTCTTTCGTGAACATGTTGTTAGCGATGTCTCACTATCATTCCAGATAAACTAATACACAAACAGTTGGAGTATGATAAATTCTTCAAGTCATGGAATCATTTTTCATTTATTATTATTTTTGTTTTGATATTTTCCCAAGAGTTCTCAGTGCTCCTATGAAATAAGATAACTTCTGCATACGAATATAAAATCAATTGATTGCTTCAAACAGCTTGTCTAGTTTTGTAGCCAGAGCAAATAATAGTTATCACCTTTTAGTCAGTGAAAATTGAAATGTTGAGTTAAAAATTGCTCTCATGCAAATTTTCAAAGATTGAATTTCATGAATTTGCAATAGACTTCCTGCTGTCATAGTCTGCATATTAGGACCTGTCAAATTACATTTTGAATGTGAGACTCAAAGAAAGCAAACAAGCATGTAGTTAATAAAAATTAATAGCATTGTAGCACTGTCCTCCCGTTGATTCATTGATTTGCTCGAGCAGGCCCAGTAACCTCTCCATTGTGAGACTTGTTGTTACTGTGTTTGGCATATTGAATACATCATGGGTATCTTGCCAGGCTTTGCACTGCAGGCGAGATACTCTGGGTAGCTTGCTGAGAGGAGCTACTCTGAGAGGGGCAGAGGAATCCAACCCAGGTTGGACGGGCTGGCCGTGTACAAGGCAAATGCGCTACCGCTGTGCTATAGAATTTCATTACCATATATTAAAAGTTATCCATGAGTCAGTTCCTTGTGGAAATGAATTTAAGTTTAGGGAATTATAAATGCAATTGTAGATAGTAGAGAGTTATCATTCTGACAGAAGTTAATAAATTTTGCTTCCATATAATGGCTAATTTGTTATGGTTATGAACATAATTATAAATGGCATAGTTATTAGCCAAACTTGCACATAGCAGTAATTGAGAAGAATTTATTCTAGGCAGTTGCTTGTTAGAAGTGTAAGATTCTAACAGTCTGTTACCTTTAATTTTATTTAGTGTGGTAAATGCTGCCCATGACAGTTCATTCTTGAAAAGTCTCTTGAATAGCAAATATTTCCATGCAACATAGAAGGAAATTAATATTTTAAATATTTTAGCTACAATCAATTCTTTTATAAGATTATAATCTCACATCTACATTGCAGTCACTCCTCAAGATGTGACAATCACATTCAAATAATGGTTTTCTCTAGGATTGAGCTCCGTATGACCCAGCAATTCCACTTCTTGGCATCCACCCCAAGGCCCCAAAACTCTAATCAGAAAAGATATGTGTCCTCCTATGTGTGTGCAGCATAATTCATAGTAGCCAAACTATGGAAAACCAAGGGTCCAAGAACACATGACTAGATAAAGAAACCATGGTAGGTATACACAGGGACACATGGTTAGTACTTGTTATGAGAAAAGATAAAGTCTCGCAGTTTGCTTCGACGTGGATGGATCTGGAGAATATCACGCTGACTGACATGAGTAAGAAAGAGGACGGAATGAACTATCTCTCCTGTGGGATATAAAGAGACATAATAGGAGAATAACAAATGGCCAAAGGCAACAGAAGTTGAAAGCAGTCTTTAGTTGGAAGCCTACCGTGATGAGAGGCAGGGAGAATGTGGGGATATTGTGAGAGAGGCCACAAGGACATTGGAGAATGGAGGAGGACACTGGTGAAGGGTGTAGTGCCACAACATTGGGCGTCTGATACTCTATTGACACAGACCTGGTGGCCGTGTTCCCTGGTGTGTTCAGGAGGAAAAGTTGTTCGCCCAGCAGATGGATGGAAGACTAATGACCAATGATGACTTTATTGAGATCAAAGAGTGCTAATATAGGAAAAGAGAAACTGCTCCATTCAGGGTGAAGGGACAGGGATGGAATGGAAAATGCAATAAGTAATTAACAGACGGTAAAATAAGGCAGAAAGAAAGTCAACACAAGCACTGGGAATTGGGAGCCCCGGGCAAGGCAATTGGGAGTGGCCAGGGAGCACTAGTGGGTGGGAACAAAGGTTGCGGGGTGATAGGCAATTCCATTAACATATACTTTTTGTCAGGGAGAATTACCCACTCAAAGTCAAGCCTGAGTTGCTGTGACTATGGAGGGACAAATGATTCAGCAAATTCTGGTAACTGAGCTACAGCAATTACCAAAATGGGGAGATGGCACCCCTTTTGGTGTTGACCTTCCCTATCTCTGGACAAGTGTCTACAATACCTTCTTGCCTAGAAGTGACTCTCGGAGGATTGCTCTGCAGGGTAGCAATGACCAGTTCGTTGGGACACAAGGCCAGCATGACTCCAGCACTCCATTCTAATAGCCCTGAAAATCATGGTGTTGGAAACGAAATTCAAAGAGTTTTCTGCCCAGACATAAAGTAAGTAAGTAAAGGCCCTCCCGTTGATCATCGATTTGCTCGAGCGGGCCCAGTAACGTCTCCATTGGAGACTTTGTTGTTACTGTGTTTGGCATATCGAATACATCATGGGGAGCTTGCCAGGCTCTGCCGTGCGGGTGAGATACTCTCGGTAGCTTGCCGGGCTCTCTGAGAGGGGCGGAGGAATCGAACTCGGGTCGGCCATGTTGACTGCGTGCAAGGCAAACGCCCTACCGCTGTGCTATCGCTCCAGCCCAGACATATTTTTAGAAAATAGGATTAATTTTCTGCTTACTTTATAATTATTTTTACTTTCTGTTTTAACTTTTATTTTCATTCTCTTATTGCTTTTAATCTTGGGGCTTTCTCCTGGCTCTGCTCTCTTTTGTACTCTGATGGGGTACAAAAGTGGTTTTTTATGGGGTTTGAGGGGCATCAACTGGAGTGAGCTGGGTGCAAAACAAATGTCCTATCCACTCTACAATCCCTCCAGCCATCTCACTTCTACCTTTTTTTTTTTTTTTGGCTTTTTGGGCTGTTTTCCCTCCCTGGGGAGCCAATGGCAAAGGGCAGGCAAAGGAAGGAACGAGGGCCAGGGTGGTAGAACTCAACTGCAGTTTATTCCAATTTCATCTCCCTTCTCCTCTGCTTCTCCTCCTGCTTCTTCCCCCCTCCCCTCATGCTACTTCATTCTCCTTCTCAATCCCCCTTCAATCTCCTCACTCTCTCATTCTCCTTCTCCTATCCCAGCCCACTCTTACAGTCTAGTTAAATCCCAAAGCTTGAGGGGTTCGGGCTTACCCATAGGTGTGGTCATACAATCAACAGAGGTAATGTCCTTCCCTCAGGGGAGGCTTTTTCTAGGACAGATTCTCATTCAGCAGAAGAACCCACCCAAGAGCGGATCCCATGGGTGTGTTTCTCCTCTCCTTGTCCAAGCAACATATAAACATCTATAATATTAATCATTTTGTATGAACACAGTACACACATTAAGCTTATAGATTTGCTCTCCTGGGGTCATCTCGATCTCAGACTACAGTGCTCAGGCCAGATTAGTCTTTCTTATCCCTAGCAGGGTTCTAATCTCATCATTACCTTTGGATCATGACAGCATTTGTCCATGACCATGATTTCAACTTGTAGTTGAGTATCGTGGTGCTTTGGCCTGGCCCATTTTGATGCCAGGGTAGCTCACAGCTTGCCCTGGGTCCATTCAGTTCCTCCTCAAGAATCTGCTTTTGAGGTTCTAGGAACTAAGGGCAACTGAGGCTTAAGTCGAGGAAGCAGATGCCCCAGAGAGTGTATTCTTTGGAGACAATTTACTCCCAAGTTACAAAAGCATAATATTAACTGTCTTCCCTTTGTCCATACAAAAAGGACATTGCTTTAAAGCAAACTATTCAAAAGATATAAGGAGAGGAGAAAGGCAATATTAACTTACAATACAAGTTCAGTGTCCTAGAAGGATCTGATCTTACAAGTTAATAGAATCTTATTAGGGGGCTCGAGTGGGCACTAGTAAAGTCTCCATTGTGACACTTGTTACTATGTTTGGTATATTGAATACGTCACGAGAAGCTTGCCAGGTTCTGCTGTGCGGGCAGGATATTCTCGGTAGCTTGCTGGGCTGTCCGAGAGAGAAGGAGGAATCAAACCCAGGTTAGCTGTGTGCAGGGCAAATGCCCTACCCACTGTGCTATCGCTCCAGCCCATGCACTTGAAAAAAATATTCCACATCATAAATAATTAGGAAAATGCAGATAAACTGAGATATTCACTTTCACTTAGATGGTAAAAATGGTAATACTGAAACATAAACAGGGTTGAGGACATGGATTGTCCTAGTAGAAATGATACAGTCACTGTCGGAAAGATTTTGATAGTTCCTCAAAGAGTTAAACATTAAAGTTACCAAGTATATATGGAATATGGAAACTTAAGCAAATAGTTTCCTTAATGCTTGCTGTAGCGTATTCACAATAGCCAAAAAGTTATTAACAACTCAAATTTCTAAAACAGATAAATATATATGACAGTGACAGTGATATGTATATGTGTATATATATATACATATACATATATATACATATATCACTGTCATCCCGTTGTTCATCGATTTCCTCGAACAGGTACCAGTAACATCTCCTTCGTCCTAGCCCTGAGATTTAGAAAGTGCCATATTCAATGCTCTTTCAGGGTTAAGGGAATGAGATCCATCATTGTTACTGGGTTTTAGCATATTGAATACGACACGGGGAGTTTGCCAGACTCTTCCATGTGGGCAGGTTACTCTCGGTAGCCTGCTGGGTTCTCCAAGAGTAAGAACTAGACAATAAGAGGTCATGCAGCTGTGAATGCGACCACACACTTCTGGGAGCTGGGTTTTATAGTGTCTGGGTATTGGCCGTTGTTGGGATAGCATGGCACCAAGGGCAGTTGGTGTGTGTAATGCCAACCTACTGGAAGATGGGGGATCTGGGTACAGGAGGCACAGTCCAGATCTCAGCCCTGGATCCTGCATGCCTGGGTTTCTCAGCCAGATCCTTCATGTGTGAGGCTTGTCTGAACGTGTAGAGAAAGGTCTTAAGCATGGCTGTGGCTGAGATCTCCAAGCCTGCTTGGATTGGGACTGAGCCTCCTCCACCAAGATCCCTCATCTTCCAGTAGGTAGACGTTACACCACCCAACTGTACCCGGCACTGTGTTAGCCCATAAATGGCCAAGACCCAGAGACTATAAAACCCAGCTCCCGGGAGAGAATAGTGCAGTCTCCTTACCCCGCGCCTGGCTGTCCTCACCGGGGCCCCTTGGAGGGGGGTGGGTTGGCTTCCCTCCCCACCCCAAGCAGAGCCCCAGCAGACAAAGACCTCTGAAACCATGCTTACAGCAAAACACACACACACACACACACACACACACATATACATATATATGTATTGGAATAGTGTACAACCATAAAAAGAAACATATTTCTGAAACATGCTACAGCATGTTTAATTCTTGAAAACATTATGTGAAATAAAAATAACTCAGACATGAAAGAAAAAATTTTGTATGCTCCTAAAGGCTCGAGCGGGCCCAGTAACGTCTCCATTGGAGACTTTGTTGTTACTGTGTCTGGCATATCGAATACTCTCGGTAGCTTGCCGGGCTCTCCGAGAGGGGCGGAGGAATCGAACTCGGCCGACCCGAGTTCGATTCCTCCGCCCCTCTCGGAGAGCCCGGCAAGCTACCGAGAGTATTCGATATGCTCCTAAAGATCTAGGCCAATTCTGTCTCTAATTTGCCACAGATGTTTATCCAAGTAGGTCAAATATTAAGGTAGAACAAACTCCACCTTGTTCAGCTTGTAAATGCATAAAAGCAATTTTATTATCTAGAATAATTCACTTAAATGAATCTAATAACTTTCTTGGATCACTGTTTCAGAATGAGCAATGTTCCCCAAGGTTTTAGTTGAATTTCTGATTTTTATATCATTTCCATTCAGCTAAGTCTTAAAAGAATGTATTCTTATAAAAGCATTTTTGTTTTATTGATACCACCAGGTGATACACCGTTTGTTATGCTTTCAATTAACTTTACAGTTTGTACTATAATATAGAGTTAAAAATATGGCCCATTTCAGGGTTCCTGGTTGATTATATAATGAAATAGATGTCACTAATAATTCAACTACTGTAAACAAATTTAAAAGAATTCAGAATTGAGTCCAGTTTACAGGTAAAAAATAAGATCTTAGAAATAACTCTAGTTGTAGGATTTAATATGTAAAAGTACAAACATTTTTTTTTCTAATTTCTCGGGTTTTGGGGGTGGGGATGATACTGCGAGATATACCTGGCTTTGCTCAGGGCTTACTCCTGGAATTTTCCCAATTTTGATTGAATATAATCAGAAAAAATAAATTGTTTTGAAAAACAAGTTTAGTTTCAACAAACATGACCTAGTTTTTAAAAATTAAATACAGAAAGAATAGCAATTAACTCCATAGGCACTTTTAACTTCAAAGTAAAAAGATAACTAAGCTGCTACTTTGTCATTTTATTTACTTGTAAAACTGTTTTTTTTTTATTTTTATTGCCAGGAAGTAAGACTATTTATTAAGCTTCTACATTCAGTAGGAAGAAAAAGTGAGTGTTTTGTTCCTTAGAGTTATATTTTACCAGATTGTTGGTAGCTTCTTACACAGATCTAAAGAGGGCATCATTTAAATCAAAACAGTGCGATATCATCTTACACCACAGAGATTGGGATACATCAAAAAGAACAAGAACAACCAGTATGGGCATGGACGTGGGGAGAAAGAGGATCTCTTTCATTATTCTAGGAATGCTGACTGGTCCAGCCTTTCTGGAAACCAGTACGTGTATTCCTCAAAAAACTAGAAATTGAGCTTCCATATGACCCCACAACACAACTTTTTGGAATATATTCCGGGGTTGCAAAAAGCACAGTAGAAATCACATCTGCAACTGTATGTTCATTGCAGCATTGTTCACAGTAGCCAGAATCTGAAAACAACTGGAGTACCCAAGAACACACAACTGGTTAAAGAAACTTTGGTACGTCTACACAGTGGAATGATGTTGGAGAGAACTCTTGGGATGGGGAATGTGTGCTGAAAGTAGATAAAGGACCAATAACAATGGCCTCTCAGCATCTGTATTGCAAACCATAATGCGCCAAAGTAGAGAGAGAGAGAGAAGAAAATGGTCTGTCACAGAGGCAGGGGTTCAGGTGGTGTGCGAGCAGTGGAATGGGTACTGGGGACATTGGTGGTGGAAAATATACACTGGTGTAGGGATGGGTGTTTGATAATTGTATGACTGAAACTCAGTCATGAAAGATTTGTAACTATATCTCGCAGTGATTCAAAAAAAAAAGTACTGTAGCACTGTCCTCCCATTGTTCATCAATTTGCTCAAGCGGGCACCAGTAACGTCTCCATTGTGAGACGTGTTACTGTTTTTGGCATACCAAATATGCCACGGGTAGCTTGCCAGGCTTGCCGTGCAGGTGAAATACTCTTGGTAGCTTCCTGGGCTCTCCAAGAGGGGTGGAGGAATCGAACCCAGATTGGCCATGTGCAAGGCAAACACCCTACCTGCTATGCTATTGCTCCAGCCCTTAAAAATAAATAAATAAAAATGAATAAAGAGGGCATATTTGTCACACAGAATTGGGCAGGCAGGAAGTGTATTCTAACTATGAGTTATGAAGACTTTAATAAAAAAACCAAAATGATTACAAATAGCTAACTAAAATTGTTAGTATAAGCAAAGCATTTATGGAACTCTGTAAGAGATTTGGGATGTATTTTGATATTCTCCAGTAAATTCAAAGGTAAGCCCAGATTTGTACTGTGCTCAAGGCTTACTCCTGGCCCTGTGCTCAGGGATGATTTCCTGTGATGATCTGTGGAACATATAGAGTGGTGGGAATCAGGATCAGCTATATGTAAGGGATCTATCCTCAGAGTGAACACTGAAGTGTTATGTTTGTATGATGAGTCACTGGGTTCATAATATAGATATCACATATAAAACTTAAAAGACTAATTTTAGTGTCCAGGGTTTGTTGTTGTTGTTTCTATGATAGAAATGAACTTGTCTCTCTTAGGTGAAAACAGTGGAAAATATGTTTTTTAACACAATATTAGAATACTAAAACTTCAGTCTATGCATCTAATTTTCTCTTGTTTCTTTAATTTTAATAAGGCACATTATGAAGCATTGGTGTGTTTTATCTACTTTTATTAATTGATTCCATATATATAGTACTGTCAGGTTCAGAAAAGGAAAATTAACAAATGAAACTAACATAAAAGATTCTTTTAATTTTACCAAATTTATTGATCAATATATTCTATATTTCTTAATAACAAATGTGTTAATTACTGCAGACAAAATCTAATTCCTGTCTACTCTAATAATAGTTGACCCTATACTCACTATTTCCAAAGGTGGAGTTTAGTTCAATGATCTGGAATTTTCTAGAGAGAAATCTATAGAACTACGTGAATGATCCCAGCTGCTTTTCAATGAATGCAAATGCCAACAAGATGCTATTACAGTGTTCTTATTAGTCAGATACTTTGAATCTGAACAAATGATTTAGAACCAACTATGAAAATTGTCTCTCCTTTTACAGGGAATACTAGAATATTACCTTACAAAACTTCCTTCAAAAAAAGTAAGGGAGGGAAAGAAAGAGACAAAGGCAGATATTAGTGAAAAAGAGGTAAAACCAATTCTAAATTACAATTTAGGTATACTAAATACGTTTCAGAAAAACTCACCATATGAAACCAACATTAATGCAGTAAGTGAAGACAGTTAAAAAAATCTGGTATTTCTTGATCTTAGAAGTTGAGAGTCTTCAAATCTGCTCTTTTGTTAGAAACCTCTGGTTAGGATAGTCTTTGTCTTCCATAGCACCCTTACAGATGCTTCTCTCAACTTATTGTTTCCTAGGATTAGAATAAATGAATGGGCTGAAGGATAAATTAGAGCTATCAAGTCCCCAACCAACACAGCTAGTTCAGTCTCTGATATAAAGTAGTTGGACGTGGCTATGAGAAAAGCCAAACAATAGACAATGAAAAGACAGAGGAAGGTGATGACAGTCTTCATGGCTCCCAAGTGGGCATCTCTGCTTGGGTCTCTGTGTCTGCTGCCACTGAGCTGCATCTTCCTGTTGTGCTTCCACAGGGAGAGGATCAAGAAGCAAAAGGAGACCAGTGACACAGAGAAGGGAAATACAGTTAAAAGGTTGAGAATCATCTTGGTGGACTCGTATTGAGCTATATTTACTCTACACTTCAATGTTCCATTTCTTTTCTTCTTTACCTTGACACAGTATCTGAAATCATCGTTCAAATTCTCAGTGACAACAAGGCTGATCAACACAGAGAGGACCACGCACCCCAGCAGGATCTTAAGAATCACCCGATCAATTCTCCACTTCATCCAGAGGAAAAGGGGATGCCTGAAATTAGCTATCTTGAGGAAATAGAAGAGACAGAGGCAGGTGGCAAACCACACACTGAGATGGTTGGTGAGTGTCCAGAAGAAGTCAAAGACTTTCATTTGTGTGCCGGCAGTATAGCCATTTGGATACTGCACCAACATAAAATAGTCTAACATTATTATGCAGAGTAGCCAGATTCTGGAAATAGCCAGACATGTGAGAATTAAATCAATGGAGGCCATCTTCCTTTTCTTGATCCAGTCCAAGCAGTTTACCAGTCCAATAAATGCGTTCCCTAAGATTCCCATCAAGAATTCTCCAGCTGCTATGATCATTAAGGTGCTGTTCACCTCACCTGACATATTAAAAAGCAGAAATATGCAATTTCTTTCTAACTGAATGGATGGAGTTCTATATCTATACCTACTTCTTAGTTTCACTGTAATTCCGTCTTGTGATGGATACTGAGTGGTCTTTCTTCATTAAATTCTGATTAGTCTTAACAAAACCATAAGATTGATGATGTTTAGCCTGGCACCTGTATATCCTTATATCTTCTCAGTGTGTTTCACTTTTCTGCAGTTACATCATGCTAATATGCAAATTAGGTTTATTACCTTATATGGTGCCACAAGTCTTTCTGAGCCTATGTTGTGCAAATCTTATGTTTATAAATCTGTAAGTCAGGAACCCAACAAAACTGATAAATTTAAGAAGTTAAAACACAGGACTATCAGTTAAAATTTAATTTCAAATAATCAATGTATTATATTTTAGTGTATGTTACAAATTTCTTAACTTTACTACTTCCCAGAAATAAGGAAATTTAATTTCATTTGTGTAGCCCACATTTTATTTGGCTGACCAATCCTTAAGGATTGTCTATAAATGATAAAGTTGGCAATAAAATAGTTTGTACAGATAATTTGATTTAATTGTATGACAATATTAACTATAACTAAGATTACAAAATCTGGTAGATTTTTACTTAATTTAAAATATTAAAATATTTTATTTAATATTAAATATTATTAAAAGATCAAATACAGATTATTTACTTCTAGAAAGACTTGTTTGTGTACTTTGGTCAGTCAGAATAATAATTACATGGCATAAAGTATTTTAAATAAAGCACTATTTGAATGCTTGTTATGGTTTTTAGAGATATTTTAAACATTGGCTATACCAAAAGCAAAATTGAGAAGTAAGGATTTTAGATTAATGGAGGGTAACTTACCCTGAGGCTTACAAAACATTTATTTCATCTACACATAGAAAAAATATAAACTATATCACAACTCAAAATATATTTTACAGAAATTATCAATGCATTCCACAAAAAGGATATCAATTTTTCTGTATTATACAAGGAGCAATTTTATTTATTTTATTTAAATTTATTTATTTTTTTAAATTTTATTGAATCACCGTGAGATAGTTACAAGCTTTCATGTTTGGGTTACAATCACACAATGATCAAACACCCATCCCTCCACCAGTGCACATTCCCCACCACCAATATCCCCCTTATACCCCCCAGTTTCCCACCCTCCCCCTGCATCCATTGCAGACATGATTCCCCATACTCTCTCTCTACTTTTGGGCATTATGGTTTGCAATATAGACCCTGAGAGGTTATCATATTTGGTCCTTTATCTACTTTCTGCACATATCTCCCATCTTGACCGATTCCTCCAGCCATCTTTTATTTTTAGTGATCCCTTCTCTATTCCAGCTGCCTTCTCCCCTTTGCTCATGAGTCAGGCTTCCAGCTATGGAGCAATCTATCTATCCCGCGTACCTACTGTCCTTAGGTGTCAGCCTCATGTTATGTTGTTTTATACTCCACAAATGAGGGCAGTCCTTCTATGTCTGTCCCTCTCTTTCTGACTCATATCACTTAGCATGATACTCTCCATGTCTATCCATTTATAAGTAAAGTTCATGCCTTCATCTCTCCTGACAGCTGCATAGTATTCCATTGTATAGATGTACCAAAGTTTCTTTAACCAGACATCTGTTGTAGGGCAACAAGTAGCAATTTTGATAGCTAGGATATTTGAGTTGAGGATGCTAATACACTTAAAACTGGATTATACAGGTTGCCTTTTATATGATAATATGCAGAAAATTATATTAGTCAGGTATTTAATATTTTGTATATAATTAAAGCAGAATAGTAGACTGAAATGGAACCAAATTGGACACAGAAAATTGAGAATAGCTATCTTGAATTGAAACGACCTTAGATGTGCTAGATTAAGCATTTCAGTAACACTCTTGTGAGGAGGAATTTTCCACACGGAATCATGCATTTTCACAGTCCTTTTCTGTAATTTATATGTGTATGTTATGACAAATATTGCTCTTATTGAAAGAATGTAATTTTTTCATAGTATATACTTTTTTATTTTTGATCATAGTATATTCTTATATATCTCAACTCCTCTGTTAAGACCCAAGTGAATGGAATTCCTGCAAGCCTTATTAAGAAAAGGAATCTGGGGGCCAAAGTAATACTACAGCAGGGAGGAGCTTACATTGAATGTGGCTGACCGAAGTTCAATCCCTGGCATTCCATATGGTCCCCAGAGTACTGTTAGGAGTGACTCCTGAACATAGAGCCAGAAGTAACCCCTGAGTACCGCTGTGTGTGACCCCCAATCAAACAAACAAACAAACAAAAAACAAAGAAAGTACAAAAAAGGAACCTGAATGAAACATTAGTATCAGGTTTTCCAATCCTCTTATTCATTTTATGAAGATGAATGGAAAACCTTTTCAAGAGCTATTAACATAGATACTATCCCGATCTTTGTGTATTAAAAAGTAAGTTGCTTTTAATTTCTAGGAAAATAAATAAACAGTGCTTGAACAATATCAACCAGGAAATAATGCCTGAAAGGTAACCTAAAGCATCACTCACTTGCACAGAAAGGGGTACACAACCAGAAAACTGAATCAAAGACAGGCCACAGAGATCCAGATTCCTAATCATCACGTCAGATAGAGCTGACCCAGCAGAGTCATGAGGAAGGAGCTCTCAAAGGGCATCAATGCAGTTCTATCATACATAAGAGTGAGAAAATCATGAGGAAAACAAATTTCTCATTTCAAAAAAAAAAAGAGACAAAAGTTCAGGTACCTTTGACCATGGAGCAAAATAAAATCTCAAAGGAATTTAACTAATTTATGTATGTTTAATATTTGAAATGATAAGACAAGAAAAGTGAGCTCGGGTTCCTGAGAGAAGGTGAGAATAGAACTAAGAATGTCTGTGGTAGAGAAATAAAGGATATATTAGCTCTCACACCATTGATAAGTATCCAAAGGAAATGGACTAAATAGATAAATGAAATGAACCTGTAAGAAAGTTGACAACAGGATTTGCTTTAAAATTAGTCTATTTTATGAAGCTATTAATTTATGTTAGGCAGGCGATTATTTCCCCCTTGTATCTTAATATCCTGACTGGTGCTTGCCTCAGATTGCAATTTCCCATAATTAAAATAAGGGAGTGGGCAGAGGGGTAGAGAATCATTATAATTCTTCCAAGCCTACAAGCTAACGTTTTTTCTTCTATTAGGTGGCAATAAGTTACTAAAAGACTAGCCCCATAGTATACCAAAAGGAGGAAAAGAAAAGAAGTCACATTTTTCATGGCGGTGATATGGGCTTCTGTGCTGGGGTCTTTCCAGTCTGTAACATTGAGTTTCATTTGCTTGGTATGTCTCCACAGAGACAAAATTAACAGGAAAAATGAAATCAATGACACGGTAATTGGGACAACTGCCAAAAGGTTAGAGAGGGTTGATGGGTTGAAATATTTAATTTCACTCACATGGAACATTTCAGTGATGTTTCTTTGACGTTTTCTAAATCTATAACTGTCTTTATAATAATTTGGTATTGCTGTCATAACGCTGCTCACGGAGCAAATGGCCAAGCCCACTGGCAAGATCCAGTAAATCGCCCTGTCAATCCTCCATTTTAGCCAGAGAAAAAGTGAACTGGAGAAATTCGCTATCTTCAGCAAGTAGAAGACATTGAGGCAGGCGGCAAACCACAAACTTGAGTAGTTGATGAGTACCCAGAAGGCACTGAGTACTATCACTAGTTTAACATGTTCATAAAAATCTGGATAGAGTATCCTTACAATGTCACCTACTATTATTCTGATGAGCAAACAAATTCTGGAAATAGCCAGACTTTTGAGGATGTAGTTAAGTGAGGGGGTTTTATTCTTCTTAAAAGAGTCGATACAGGAAATTAGTCCAATGTACCCATTTGCCAACATACCTATCATAAATTCTCCAGCCATAATAATCAAGATGATATCTTCTTTAGTGAACATGTTGGTAGCGATGTTCCACTGTCACTCCAGATAGACTAATACACAAACTGTTGGAGCATGATAAATTCCTCAAGTCACAGAATCATTTTTCATTTGTCATTATTTTTATTTTGATATTTTCCCAGGAGTACCCAGTGCTCCTCAGAAATCAGATAATTTCTTCATTTATGACAATGATAACAACTTCAAACAGCTTGTCTAGGTTTGTAGCCAGGAAAAATAATAGTTATCACCTTTTAGTCAGTGAAAACTGAAATGTTGAGTTAAAAACTGCACTCATGCAAATTTTCAACGATTGCATTTCATGAATTTGCAATAGACTTCCTGCTGTCATATTCTGCATATTAGAACCTATCAAATTACATTTTGAATAGTGAGACTCAAAAAAAGCAAGCAAGCATGTATTTAATAAAAATTAAAAGACATAAATGAAATTTCATTAATTAAAAGCTACTCATGAGTCAGTTCTTCTCATGAAAATGGGTTTTAGTTTAGGGAACGATAAATGAATATGTAGATTGTAGAAAGCATTCAGACAGAAGTTTATAATTTTTGCTTCCATATAAATGGCTAATTTGCTATAAATATGAATATAATTACAAATGGCATAATTATTACCCAAATATTCACATAAAAGTAATTGAGAAGAATTTATTCTGGGAAGTTGCTTATTAGAAGTGAAAGATGATAAAAACTCAGATACCTTTAGTTTTATTTAATGTGGCAAATGCTACCCATGACAATTAATTCCTGAAAGATCTCTTGAACAGTAAACATTCCGATGTAAAATGTAATGAAATTAAGATTTTAAATTATTCTAGTTACAACCAATTCCTTTTATAAGATTATAATCTCACATTCTACATTGCAATCATTTCTTAAGATGTGACAATCACATTCAATAATAGTTTTCGCTAGGATTGAGCTTTTGTATGACCCAGCAATTCCACCTCTTGGCATCTACCTCAAAAACTCTAATCAGGAAAGACATGTGTGCTCCTATGTTCATTGCAGCACAATTCACAGTAGCTAAACATGGAAAACCAAGGGTCCAAGAACACATGACTTAATAAAGAATCCATGGTATACAAATGGCCACATGGATAATACTTGCTAGAAGACTGGCAGTTTGCTTCTAGGTGGATAGATCTGGAGAATACCATGCTGAATGACTTGGGTAAGAAACAGGACAGACACAGAATGAACTATCTCATGTGTGGGATATAAAGAGACATAGTAGGAGAATAACAACTGGCCAAAGACAACAGAAGTTGAAAGCAGTCTTTAGTAGGAAGCCTACTGTTGCGGAGGCAGGGTGGATGGAAGGATATTTTGAGGGAGGCCACAGGGACAAGGGAGAACGGAAGTGAAAACTCTGGTGACTGTGTAGTGATGCAACATTTGGTGTAGATACTCTATTGGCACAGACCCGGTGGTCGTATGATAACTATTAGGTCCCTGATAATTCGGGATCAAAAGTCGTTCCACTGATGGATAGCTGGAAGAACTGATGACCTGAGACGACTTTATGAGATCAAACAGTGCTAATATAGGCAAAGAGAAACTGCTCCCTTCAGGATGAGGGAGCAGGAAGAGAATGGAAAATGCACTAGTTTTATTTAATGTGGTAAATGCTGTTCACCCCAATTCATTCCTGAAAGGTCTCTTGAATACTAAACATTTTAATGCAAAATGGAAGGAAATTAATATTGATTAATGATCAATAATACATTATTAACAACAACAATAATTAATAACAATTAGCAATAAATGATTACAGATGGGAAAATAAGGCACAAAGGAGAAGTTAAACACAAGTACTGGGAATTGGGAGCCCCTGGGGAATTGGGAGTATCCGCAGAGCACTGTTGTGGGTGGAAACGAAGGTTGCAGGGGGAGGGGCAATTTCATTAACATAAACTCTCTTCAGAGAAGATGACAGACCCTAAGTCAAGCTGAGCTGTTGTAACTATGAAATGATTCAGCAAATTCTGGTACCTGAGCTATAGCAATTACAAATTATGGGGAGACAGTGCACCTTTGGGTGCTGACCTTCCCCATCTCTGGAGTGGTGTCTCCGATGCCCTCTCGCCTGGAGGCAACTCCCGGAAGATGACTCAACAGGGTGGCACCAATCAGGCGGTTGTGGCACAGGGCCATCAGGGACTCCAGCACTCTAGTCTAACATCCCTGTGAATAATGGTGCCAGAAAGGAAATTCAATAGTTTTATTCCCAGTCATATTCTCAGAAAATAGAATTAATTTTTCCTTTACTATATAATTATTTAAATTTCTGTTTTAACTTTTATTTTCATTTTCATTCTATTTTTGCTTTTAATCTTGGGGACTTCTCCTGGCTCTGCTCTGAGAAATCACTTCTGATGGGGCACAAAAGTGGTTTTCTTATGGGGTTTTCGAGGATCAAACTGGAGTCACCTGTGGGCATGCCAATACCCTACCTGCTCTACAAAACCTTCTCCCCTCTCAATTCTATTTTCAAATGGATTTATTTGAGAGATAGTGAAATTATTTAACATACAATAAATTTGAATCTACCCAGAGGCTCCCAGACTTATTTGATCATCATCCACCCCCCTTAATGGAAAAAAAAATCTCTATGCACTAGCCTGGAACTCCAATTTGTCTAAGGAATAAATTGAACACTACACCAGAGGCTATGCCACACTGGAAAATTTTTGGCTCCCCCAGGAGGCAGTAGTGCATATTGAGAAACATTGATATGGCTAATACAAATCACATAAACTCAGGTTCCTCTCATTTAAATAGCTTTGAATGAAAATAAGAAATATATATGTATATATAAAATATGCAAATATACTTTCCCTATTTCTTACAACAGGCTAGAGTGATAGCACAGTGGGTGGAATGTTTGCCTTGCCATCAGCTGACCCAGGTTCAATTTCTCTGTCCCTCTTGGATAGCCCGGCAAGCTACCAAGAGTATCCCACCCACACGGCAGAGCCTGGCAAGCTCCCCGTGAAGTATTCAATATGCCAAAAACAGTAACAAATATCACAATGGAGACGTTACTGGTGCTGACTCGAGCAAATCGATGAACAACGGAAGGACAGTGCTACTGTGCTTCATCTGCTGAAGCTATTGATTCTCCCTTTGAGTGTTTCACGTGTGTGTATGGTGTTATTTCCATTTTGATTGTGTGATTGCTCTAGTGGTGGTTCATCTTTAAATATTATGAGTATTAGAGCAGCAACTTCTCACAAGAAGTTTTGGTAATTGAGGGACTAGAATTTCACCCACATCTCAGTTCTTGGAGGTCTTTTTGAGCTATCACAGTTTGAACATTTTTATTATTCATGGTACTATTTTGTGGACACACTTTCTTTAATTTCTCATTTTTATCTTGTTTCTCTTGCTTGTCTACTTTGTCTACATGGCTTGTTCCTTAAATAGATAAGCGTTAGATTTTTGTGGTTTCTTCATCTCTTCCCCTAAAGAAGTTTTGCAGTTTTTGCCTTCCTGAAATTATAGCCCATGCACTTTTCATGATCCTTCATTGCTACTCTTCTGTTGCTTATATACTTTTTTACACAACCTAACACATTTTTCCTCTTAGGCTGTGAATTTTAAAGATGACATCTGATATTTGTCATCTCTAGGAATTTTCTAAAATTCCTGCTCCTTTGGACAGATCATCTGTACTTTCATCATTGTGAGCTGTTTGACCAACTTTACTCACCTCAAGTATTCTTTGTCAATAAAGATTTAAATAGTTGTTATGTGCAGGTCTACAGTCCATTACATTAGTTGTTATGTGTAGTTCTACAATTTTGCTCAAGGTTAAGCCTGTGCTAATTATTTGTTGTATCCTTTTCATGACTTTAAATTTGTCAATGGAGCTATCTTTAGTTATAACACAAATGTACACATAGCAAAGTAAAAACAGCAAATTGGAATTTATTAAGTTCAAAGCTTTAATGCATCAAAATATAAGACAGTAAAACAGACAGCTTAGATAATTGAAGAAAATATTTACAGAAAAATTATTTGAAAATTACTTAATATTCAGGTGACACAAAGAATCCAAACATTTTGAAAACAGAATGACAGAAAACCCAAATAAACAATGGGCAAAGGACTTGAATAGATGTTTCTCCAAATGTTTACAAATGGCCACATGCACTTGAGAAAAATATTCCAAATCATATAATTATTCCACATAACAGTTATTAGGAAAATGCAGGTACATTGAGATATTCACATTCACTTAGATGTTTTATAACACAATATTGGAAATACTAAAGCTTCAGTCTATGCATCTAATTTTTTCTTGTTTCTTTAATTTCAATATGACATATTAAGAACACTGGTTTTTTTATGAGTTTTATTAATTGATATATATATATATCTATATATATGGGCTGCAGCAATAGCACAGTGTGTAGGGCATTTGCCTTGCAAGTGACCGACCTGGTTGATCCAAGTTCGATTCCTCTGCCCCTCTCCGTGAGCGCGGCAAGTTACCGAGAGTATCTTGCCTGCACGGTAAAGCCTGGCAAGCTACCTGTGATGTATTTTATATGCCAAACACAGTAACAACAAGTCTCACAATGCTACTGTGCCCGCTCGAGCAAAATGATGAACAACAGGAGAATAGTGACAGTGACAGTGACAGTGATATATATAGTACTGTCAGGTTCAGAAAAGAAAAATTAACAAATAAAACTACTATAAAAGTATCTTTTAATTTTACCAAATAGCACAGCAGTATGGCGTTTGCCTTGTATGCGGCCGGCCTGGCTGACCCGGTTCGATTCCTTCGCACCTCTCAGAGAGACTGGCAAGCTACTGAGAGTTCTCTCCCGCATGGCAGAGCCTGGCAAGCTAACCGTGACGTATTCGATATGCCAAACACAGTAACAACAAGTCTCACAATGGAGATGTTACTGAACCTGCTCGAGCAAATCGATGAAAAACGGGAGGACAGTGCTACAGTGCTATTGATCAATATGTTCTCTATCTCTTCAATTACAAATATGTTAATTGCTGCAGACAAAATCTAATTCATTTCTACTCCAGTAATAGTTGACCCCACTGACTGCTTCCAAAGGCAGAGTTTGGTTCAATGATCTGGGCAGAGAAATCTACCAGGATTATGTGAAAAAGCCAAGCTGCTTTTCAATGGAATGCAAATGCCAGCAAGATGCTATTACAGTGTTCTTATTAGTCGTATATTTTGCATCTGGATAAATGATTTAGAACCAACTATAAAAATTGTCTCTCCTTTTACAGGGAATTCTAGAAGATTACCTTCTAAAACTTGCTTCGAAAAAAGTAAGGGAAGGAAAAAAAGAGACAGAGAGAGATAGTGAAAAAGAGGCAAAATCAATTCTAAATTACAATTATAAGTATACTAAATACATTTCAGATAAATTCACCATATGAAGCCAACATTAATGCCATAAGTGAAGACAGTGAAAAGTATCTGGTATTTTTTGGTCCTAGAAATCAAGAATCTTTCAATCTGCTTCTGTTGTTAGAATAGTCTTTATCTTCCATAGCACCCCTTGAGATCACTTGATCACTTAACATCCTGTTACTCATTGATTTGTTCGACAGGAACCACTAATGTCTCCATTCATCCCAGCTGCATGCTAGTGTAGCCCAATGGCCTCTGCTTGTTCCAGGAACATGAAGAGCCTCAAACCTATTGTTCAGAGTCTTGACGAACTCTGACCATCTTGTAGGTGGACAGCCACGCGGTCTTTTGATGTCCCATGGAATAGAGTCAGTAATGGCTCTAGTCCAGCGGTCATCTCCAAATTGCATTATGTGTGCAGCCCATCTGATTTTCGATGCCTTGGCAAACAAGACAGCATCCGTTATTCTCGATCATTGATGGACGTCGGAACTCTGGATTCTTTCTCTCACTTGAGTGAAGTGTGATACTCCAAGTATAGCTCTTTAGACTCCTCTTTGAGAGACCCGAGTAGCGTTCTCAACCTGTTTTCGTAGGGCCCAGGTCTCTGAGGTGTATGTTAATGCAGAAAGAACAGTGGAATCGAAGAGATGTGCCCAGAGCCAGAGGTTCTTCATCCTCTTAGTTATTTTTTCAACGCTCTTGAAGGCATTTCAAGCCATTCTCTTCCTCCTGCACAACTCAGGTGCCAGGTCATTTGTCATGTTGAGTTCTTGACCTAGGTATACATAACTGCTGCATTCAGTGATGTTTATTCCAATGAGAGCAAATGGAATATCAGGAATGAGTCTGTTTCTCATAAACATTGTCTTCATGAGATTCAGCTGCTGTCTGACCTTTCCAGTCGGCCAGCATTCATGCCGCTTAGCTAATGTTTGGTGTTATTAGAATGAGATCATCAGTGAAGCACAGGTGGTGTAGTTGCCAACCGTCTATCTTCACTCCCATTCCTTCCCATTTCAGTCGTCGCATGACGTTCTTGAGGGTGACACTGAAGAGTTTCGGTGAAATGGTATCACCCTGCCAAACCCCTTTCTTGACGTCGATGATCACTTCCTTGTAGAATGATGAGATCCTGGTTACAGATTCACTACCCTTTGAGATGATGAGATCCTATTATGCATTACTCTTTGAGATGCTTCTCTCAAATTATTGTTTCCTAGGATTAGAGTAAATGAATGGGCTGAAGGATAAATTAGAGCTATCAATTCCTCAACCAACACAGCTAATTCAGTCTCTGGTATAAAGTAGCTGGAGGTGGCTATGAGAAAGGCCAAACAATAGACAGTGAAAAGGATGAGGGAGGTGATGACAGTCTTCATGGCTCCCAAGTGGGCATCTCTGCTTGGGTCTCTGTGTCTGCTGCCACTGAGCTGCATCTTCCTGGTGTGCTTCCACAGGGAGGGGATCAAGAGGCAAAAGAAGACCAGTGACACAGAGAAGGGAAATACTGTTAAAAGGTTGAGAAATATCTTGATGGACTCATATTGAGCTTGATTTACTCTGCACTTTAATGTTCCATTTCATCTCTTCTTTACCTTGATACAGTACCTAAAATCATCATTAAAATTCTTTGTTAAAACAAGGCTGATCTACACAGAGAGGACTATGCAGCCCAGCAGGAGCCTAAGAACCACCTGGTCAATTCTCTACTTCATCCAGAGGAAAAGGGGATGCATGAAATTATCTATCTTGAGGAAATTAGCAGACTGAGGCAGGTGGTAAAAACACACACTGAGTTGGTTGGTGAGTGTCCAGAAGAAGTCAATGACTCTCATTTGTTTACCAGCAGTATAGACATTTGGATACTGCACCAACATAAAGCAGTCTAACATTATTATGCACAGTAGCCAGGAAGGATAAATCAGAGCTATCAACTCCCTAAGCAACACAGCTAGTTCAGTGTCTGGTAAAAAGTAGCTGGAGATGGCTATGAGAAAGGCCAAATATGGGAAACAGCCAGACACGTGAGAATTAAATCAATGGAGGCCATCTTCCTTTTCTTGATCCAGTCCAAGAATTTTACCAGTCCAATAAATACATTTCCTAAGATTCCCATCGAGAATTCTCCAGCTGCTATGATCATTAAGGTGCTGTTCACCTCACCTGACATATTAAAAAGCAGAAATATGCAATTCATTTCTAACTGAATGGATGGAGTTCTACATCTATGCTTACTTCATAGGTTTCACTGTAATTCTGTCTTGTGATGGATACTGGGTGGTCTTTCTTCATGAAATTCTGATTAGTCTTGACAGAGCCATAAGGTTGATGATGTTTATTCTGGACCTTCTATATCCTTATATCTTCTCAGTGTGTTTCACTTTTCTGCATTGTTCATTTAGTTAAGTTACATTTTGCTAATATGAAAATTAGGCTTATTGCCTTTTATGGTGCCACAAGTCTTTCTGAGGCTATGTTGTACAAATCTTATGTTTATAAATCTATGATGTAAGTCAGGAACCCAACAAAACTGATAGATTTAACAAATGAAAACACAAGACTATCAGCTAAAATTTAATTTCAAATAAATGATACACTATTTTTTAGTGTATATCATAAATTTTTTAACTTCACTTCTTCCAGGAAATAGTGAAATTTAATTTCATTTGTGTAGCCCACATTTTATTTGACTGACCAATCCTTAAGGATTGTCTATAAATTATAAAGTTGGTATCAAAAATGTTTTTATACATATTTTGATTTTATTGGATGACAATATTAATTATAGCTAAAATTACAAAATCTGGCAGATTTTCAGTTCATTTAAATATTATAACATTTTATTTAATAACTGTATCACTGTATCACTGTCATTCTGTTGATCTTCAGTTTACTCGAGTGGTTGCCAGTAACAACTCTATTCCTCCCAGACCTGAGATTTTATCAGCCTTTTCTTACTTGAGTTTTCCCAACTACTGGAGGCTCTTTCAAGGTCAGAGAAATGAGACTATTGTTGTTACTGTATTTGGCTTATCGAATATGCCACGGGAAGCTTGCCAGGCACTGCCCATGTGGATGGGATACTCTCGGTATCTTGCCGGGCTCTCAGAGAGGCATAAATGGATAGGAAATATTCAGAAAATAGCCTAGAGCATGGCAGTGGTTGGGCAGTGGAGGTCTCCTGTCAGGGCTGGGTCTCTTGAGGTGGGGAGGGCTCTAACCTGTCCTACAGCCTGACATGAGTCCAGTGGCATGGTTCTATTAATATTAAATATTAAAAAATTAAACACATATTATTTGCTTCTAAAAAGACTTGTTTTTGTACTTTGGACAGAATAATAATTACATAACATAAAGTATTTTATTTTATTTTATTTATTTTTGGGTCACATCCGGCAATGCACAGGGGTTACTCCTGGCTCTGCACTCAGGAATTACCCCTGGCAGTGCTCAGAGGACTATATGGGATACTGGGAATCGAGCCCGGGTCGGCAGAGTGCAAGGCCAGAGTGCCCTACCTGCTGTGTTATTGCTCCAACCCCAGCATTTTAAATGAAGCATTATTTATTCCTTCAATGCTTGTTATGGTCATTAGAGATATTTAAAACATTGAAGATACCAAACACAAAATGGAGAAGAAAGGATTTTAGATTAATGGAGGGTAACTTACCCTGAGGCTTACAAAACATTTAATTCTGGGTGTAATGCCAAAACTAACAAACAAACAAAAAACAAAAAAAATAGGAACCTGAATGAAAAATTAATATCAGGTTTTCCATATTAATCATATTATAAAGATGAGTGGAAAGACTTTTCTAGAGCTATTAAGATAGATACTATTCCTATCCTTGTGCATGAAAAAGGAAGTTGCTTTTAATCTAGGAAAATGAATAAGAGGTGCTTGAAAGATGTCAACCAGGAAATAATACCTGGAAGGCAACCTAAAGCACCACTCACTTGGAAACAAAAGGGTACACAACCAGAAAACTGAACCGAAGACAGCACATGGAAATCTGAGTTCCTAATCATAACACCTGTCAGATGGGGATGACCCAGGTGAGTCATGAGGGAGGTGCTTCAAAGGTCATCAGTGCAGCTCTATCATAGATAAGAGTGAGAAAATATCAAAGCAAATGAGTTTCTTATTTCAAAGAGAAAGAGGGAGAGAGAGAGACAGAGAGACAGAGAAGTTCAGGTGCATTTTGCCATGAATCAAAGTAAAATCTCAAAGGAATTTAATTAACTTACATATTTTTAACATTTGAAATCAGAAGACAAGAACAAGCATGAGCTCTGATTCCTGAAAGAATATGAGACTGGAAGTAAGAATGTCTGTGGTAGAGAAATAAAGGATACATTAGCTCTCACATCACTGATAAGTATCCAAAGGAAATGGAATAAATGGATAAATGAAACGAACCTATAAGAAAGTTGACAACAGAGTTTGCTTTTAAATTAGTCTTTTATGAAGTTACTAATTTATGTTAGGCATTATTTCCCCCTTTTATCTTAATATCCTGACAGGCGCTTTCCTCAGCTTGCTATTTCCCATAATTAAAATAAGGGAGTGGGCAGAGGGGTAGAGAATCATTAAAATCTTTCCAAGCCTACCAGCTAATGTTTTTTCTTCTATTAGGTGGCTATAAGTTACTAAAAGACAAGCCCCATAGTATACCAAAAGGAGGAAGAGAAAAGAAGTCACATTTTTCATGGCTGTAATATGGGCTTCTGTGCTGGGGTCTCTCCAGCCTGTAACATTGAGTTTCATTTGCTTGGTATGTCTCCACAGAGACAAAATTAACAGGAAAAATGAAATCAATGACACGACAATTGGGACAACTGCCAAAAGGTTAGAGAGGGTTGATGGGTCGAAATATTTAATTTCACTCACATGGAACATTTCAGTGATGTTGCTTTGATGTTCTGTAAATCCATAACTATCTTTATAATAATTCGGTATTGCTGTTAGAAGGCTGCTCAACAAACAAATGGCTAACCCCGCCAGCAAGATCCAGTAAATCACCCTGTCAATCCTCCATTTTAGCCAAAGAAAAAGTGGACTGGAGAAATTCGCTATCTTCAGCAAGTAGAAGACGTTGAGGCAGGTGGCAAACCACAAACTTGAGTAGCTGATGAGTACCCAGAAGACACTGAATAGTATCCGTACTTTAACATCTTTATAAAAATATGGTTGGAATATCTTTACAATGTCACCTGATATTATTCTGATGACCAAACAAATTCTGGAAATAGCCAAACTTGTGAGGATGTAGTTAAGGGAGGGGGTTTTATTCTTCTTAATAGAGTAGATCCAGGACATTAGTCCAAGGTACCCATTTGCCAACATGCCTATCAAAGATTCTATAGCCATAATAATCAAGATGATATCTTCTTTAATGAACATGTTGCTAGCAGCGTCCCACTGTAACTCCAGATAGATTAATACACAAACTGTAGGAGCTGATAAATTCCTCAAGTTATGGAATTACTTTTCATTTGTCATTATTTTTATTTTGATATTTTCCCAGGAGTGCCCAGTGCTCCTCTGAAATCAGATCATTTCTTCATTTATGACTATGATAATAACTAATTGCTTCAAACAGCTTGTCTAGTTTTGTCACCAGGGAAAATAATAGTTATCACCTTTTAGTCAGTGAAAACTGAAATGTTGAGTTAAAAACTGCTCTCATGCAAATTTTCAACGATTGCATTTCATGAATTTGCAATAGACTTCCTGCTGTCATATTTTGCATATTAGGACCTGTCAAATTATATTTTGAATAGTGAAACTCAAAAAAGCAAGCAAGCTTGTCACGGTCATGGTCCTCCTATTGTTCATCGATTTGCTCGAGTGGGCCCAGTAACATCTCCATCGTGAGACTTGTTGTTACTGTGTTTGGCATATCGAATACATCACGAGTAGCTTGCCAGGCTCTGCCGTGGGGGTGAGATACTCTTGGTAGCTTGCCGGGCCCTCCGAGAGGGGCAGAGGAATCGAACTCGGGTCGGCCATGTTGGCTGCTTGTAAGGCAAATGCCCTACAGCTGTGCTATGGCTCCAGCCCAAGCAAGCTTGTAGTTAATAAAAATTAAAAGGTATAAATGAAATTTCATTAATTAAAAGCACAGCGGGTAGGGCGTTCGCCTTACAAGTGGCCAACATGGCCGACCCGAGTTCGATTCCTCCGCCCCTCTCGGAGAGCCCGGCAAGCTACCGAGAGTATTCGATATGCCAGACACAGTAACAACAAAGTCTCCAATGGAGACGTTACTGGGCCCGCTCGAGCAAATCGATGATCAACGGGAGGGCCTTTACCTTTACCTTTACCTTAAAAGCTACCCATGAGTCAGTTCTTCTTTTGGAAATGGATTTTAGTTTAAGGAATGGTAAATGCAAATATAGATTGTAGAGAGTTAGCATTCAGACAGAAGTTAATAATTTTTGCTTCCATATAAATGGCCAATTTTCTATGAATATGAATATATCTATAAATGGCATAATTATTAGCCAAACATGAACATAGCAGTAACTCAGAAGAACGTATTCTGGGCTGTTGCTTTTTAGAAGTGAAAGATGCTAGAAACTCTAATACATTTAGTTTTAGTTAATGTGGCAAATGCTGCCCATGACAATTCATTCCTTTAATGTGTCTTGAATAATAAACATTTTCTTTTCTTTTTTTGGGGGGGTCACACCCAGCAATGCTCAGGGGTTATTCCTGGCTTTGCACTCAGGAATTACTCCTGGTAGTGCTCAGGGGACCATATGGGATGCTGGGGATCGAACCCAGGTCTGCCGCGTGCAAGGCAAATGCCCTACCCGCTGTGCTATCGCTCCGGCCCCCAATAATAAACATTTTCATGTAAAAAGAAGGATATTAATATTTTATATTACTCTAGCTACAGTCAATTCCTTTTATAAGATTTATAATCTCACATTCTACATTGCAGTCATTTCTCGAGATGATGCGATAAGCACATTCAAATAATAGTTTTCTCTAGGATTGTGCTTCCTATGACCCCGCAATTCCACTTCTTAGCATCTACCCCGAGGGCCCAAAACTCTAATCAGAAAAGACACGTGTGCTCCTGTGTTCTTTGCAGCACAATTTTCTGTAGCCAAACTATGGAAAACCAAGGGTCCAAGGATACATGACTCAATAAAGAATCCATGGTATGTATACACATTGACACATGGATTGTACTTGCTAGAGAAAAGATGAAGTCTCACAATTTGCTTCTACGTGGATGGGTCTGAAGAATACCATGCTGAGTGACATGAGTAAGAAAGAGGACAGTCACAGAATGAACTGTCTCATGTGTGGGATATAAATAAACATAGTAGGAGAATAACAAATGACCAAAGGCACAGAAGTTGAAAGCAGTCTTCAGCAGGAAGCCTACCATGGTGAGAGGCAGGGTGGATGGGGCGGATATTGTGCGGGTGGCCACTGGGACAATGGAGATTGGAAGTGGAAACTCTGGTGAAGGGTATAGTGCCTCAACACTTGGTGTCTGATTCTCCATTGGCACAGCACCGATGCCGTGTCCCCTGGTGCATTCAGGACCAAAGTCGTTCCCCCAGAGGATGAACAGAAGACTGATGACCAATGACGAGTTTATTGAGATCATACAGTGCTAATATGGGAAAAGAGAAACTGCTCCATTCAGAGTGAGGGGACAGGGATGGAAAATGCAATAAATGATTAACAGGAAAATAAGGCACAAAGGAGAAGTTAAACACAAGTACTGGAAATTGGGAGTCCCTGGGGAAACTGGGAGTACCCAGAGAGCACTGTAGTGGGTGAGAATGAAGGTTGCAGGGTGATGGGAAATTCCATTAACATAAACTCTCTGCCAGGGAGAATGGCCTACCCAAAGTCAAACCTGAGCTGCTGTAAATGTGGACGGAAAAATGATTCAGCAAATTCTGGTAAATGAACTACAGCAATTACAAATTAGGGGGGATGGCACACCTTTGGGTGCTGACCTTCCCCCCACTTCTCCATCTCTGGAGCGGAGGTTCCGATGCCCTCTTGCCTGGAGGCGACTCCCAGAGGATTGCTCAACAGAGTGGCACTGACCAGGCAGTTGGGGCATAGGGCCAGCAGGGATTCCAACACTCTAGTCTAACAGTCCTGTTAATAATGGATTTGGAAAGGAAATTCCAATAATTTTCTTCCCAGCCAAATTTTTAGAAAATAGGATTAATTTTCCCCTCTATAAGCTTAATTTTCTGTTTTAATTTTTATTTTCATTTTCATTCTCCTTTTGCTTTTAGTTCTGGGGCTTTCTCCTGGCTCTGCTCTCAGGAATCACGTCTGATGGGGCACAAAAGTGGATTTTCTTACGAATTTTTTAGGGATTAAAGTGGAGTCACCTGGGGCATGCCAATGACCTACCTGCTCTACTAAACCTTCCCCCCTCTCAATTCTACTTTGAAATGGATTTATATGAGGGATAGTGAAATTATTTAGCATACAATAAATTTGAATCTACCCAGAGGCTCCCAAACTTATTTGATCATCATCCATCCCCCTTAATGAACAACAACAAAAAATCCTATGCACTGGCATGGAAATCCAACTTGTCTAAGGAATAAACAGAACATTGCGCCAGAGGCTATGCCACACTGAAAAATTTTTGGCTCCCCCAGGAGGCAGTTGGGCATATTGAGAAACATTGATATGGCTAATACAAATCACATAAACTCAGGTTTCTCTCATTTAAATAGTTTTGCAATGAAAACAAGAAATATATATGTATATATAAAATATGCAAATATACTTTCCCTATTTCTTACAACGTGCATAGTATATAATAGGAAAGCATGATGTTAGTAATTTAGGGACATGTGATTACCTATAAAATACCAGAAACAAGTGAGGAAAGGAGACGTAGCTGAAGAAAATAAAATGTCAAAAACTACTGAGTCTAGACGGAAAGAGAGAACATTGAAAACATTCTTTGAGGGGCTGGAGAGATAGCACAGCGGGTAGGGCATTTACCTTGAACGCAGCCGACCCGGGTTCGATTCCCAGCAATCCCATATGGTCCCCTGAGCACCACCAGGAGTAACTCTTGAGTGCAGAGCCAGGAGTAACACCTGTGCAAAGAAAAAAAAATTTCTTTGAGAACTGATACTTAAGCTTGATTTATCTATGAAACAACATGACTATTGGAACTGCCAACCTTCTCTCTGAGGTGACACCGGTATTCATATTTCTGTTTTGTTTGTTTTGTTTGGGGCCATACCTATCTGTGCTCAAGGCTTACTTCAGACTATTTTCTGAGTAATCACTCCTGGTGGGTTCAGGTTCATATGAGATGCTGAGTATTGAACTCGGGTTGGTCACATGCAAGACAAGGTCCCTACCTATTGTGCTATCCCTCTGACCCTTGGCATATTTATTTCTAATTATATAAATCTTTTTTCCAGTTAAAAATTCATAATAAGATTTTTATCTACCCAGCTTAGGTAATTCACATTTTAAGCTAGGCAAAATCTTCCAGAGTTGTCTTAACCCTCTTACTCAGAATCGACCATATTATTATTATTATTATTTAAATTTTTGGGTCACTCAGCAAACTGAGGGGTTACTCCTGGCTCTGCACTAAAGGATCACTTCTTGTAGTGTTTAAAAGATAATATAGGATGCTTGGGATTGAACCCGGCTGTCCTACTGCAAGGCAAGCACCCTATCCTCTGTACTTTCGCCCCATAGAACCAACAGTTTTAAAAAAGGAGAGGAGAGGTCTGATAAAGATTGAAATTTCATAGAGCCAAAGTCAGCAATTCTTTATAGGATTTATTTGATAAGATTTTTAAAATATCTCTTTCTATAACTGGTTTGCAGAAATTCTTCTATTCATCGAATTCAAGGACTTTGCCACTATAGGAGGGAAAAAATGCAGGAGCTTTTTTTTTTGTGGGCAATAATAAGAACTGTTTATGTAGGATCTAGATTCATTTTTCCTACAAAAGAAAGAAGTATCATAATAACAATAACATAACATTATTTGATTCTAAGCTAAAAAGCAAAAGTATGAAGACAAAGGACATTTTAGAATAAAGATAGATGGGGTCGATTTTTAATCATAAAATAGAAATGAAATTATTCTGAGAAGAGGCTTTGGTTGGTATCTTTTACTTTGAATTCAGAATTCTTTTTTTGTTTTTTCTTTTTCTTTTTTTTTAGGGGAGGGGCGGTCACACCCAGCGATGCTCAGACATTTCTCCTGGCTCTGCACTCAAGAATTACTCCTGGCAGTGTTTCGGGGACCACATGGGATGCCAGGGATCAAACCCAGGTCAGCCGTGTGGAAGGCAAACGACCTCCCCAATGTCCAATCACTCTAACCCTGAATTCTGAATTCTTCATGAAACAAAAATTCTCTTCTTTGTGGAAACCCTTCCCAATGTTTAAGACCTTGAGAAAAGTCACCTTCAGCACGTTGTTCCCTTTTATCAGGATGAATGAATGAATGAATGAATGGACGGGAAAATGACAGTTATGTGCCACCCACATCCCACCAATTTTCCCTGAGGAATCATAAAGCTAGATGTTGCTACAAGAAAGACTGCATAATACATCATTAAGAGCAACAGAAAAATGATCACAGCCTTTATGACCTTCCTGTGGGCGATTGAGTTGGTGTGTCTTGACCCTAGAGTGGCCGAAAGGTTCATCTGCTTGGTGTGTCTAGATAAAGACAAAAGTAGTACTGTAGCACTGTCCGCCCATTGTTCATCCATTTGTTCGAGTGGGCACCAGTAACGTCTCACAACAAATTGTGAGACTTGTTGTTACTGTTTTTGGCATATCAAATACATCACGGGTAGTTTGTCAGGCTTTGCATGCGGGCTCTCGGTAGCTTGCCAGGCTCTCCGAGAGGGGCAAAGGAATCGAACCCGGATCGGCTGCATGCAAAGCAAACGGCTTACCCATTGTGCTATAGCTCCAGCCCAAAAAACAAAAGTAGCAAGAGAAATGAGATTGGGAAAAGACTAAAGGGAACAAGACCCACCATGTTCAGAATAATCAAGTCTATTTTGAAGCATTAGGAATTTTACTCACTTTATTTTTTTTTTCTGAAATACACATCATGCTGTTTAGTTTTTAATTTGGAAAATACAAATAAGTAAACAAATTTCCTAATAACAAAATGAGTGATATAGTAGGGTAAAAATATCAAATATGAAAATACAATGATTACAACAGTGTTCTTCAAAGCTAAAGAGACATTTAGACCAAGAAAAGAGAATTTTTTTTTTTTTTAGAAAAGAAAATTTTTGTTCTTAAGTATTTGCGGGAGTCTTTCAAGCAGTCCTTGGTAGGCTTGGTAGGACCTTTTTTAAAATTTTTTTATTAGTGAAACACCATGAGGTACAGTTATAGACTTACAAATTTTTGTGCTTAGATTTCAGTTATACAATGATCAAGTACCCATCCCTCCACCAGTGCCCATCCTCCACCACCACGGGTCCCACCATCCCTCCCTTCCCCATCCCCCCCATCCCTGGAAGGCATAACTGGATGTACTCAGGGTGTTCTGGAATTTTTCCAATTTTTATTTAAATATGATTAGAAAAAATATTTTGAAAAACAAATTTACTGTCAATAAACATGGTCTATTTTTAAACTTAAATACCACAAGAATAGCAATTAACTTCATAGGCTTTTAAAAAGTCAAAGTAAAACAATGATTAAGTTGTTGCTTTGTCATCTTATTTAGTTGTAAAACCTGTGCAAGAGAGAAGATGTTTTTACTGCCATGAAATAAGAGTATTTGTTAGGCTTCTAAATCCAGTAAATCGAAAAAGTGTTTTTTCCCTCAAAGTTATATTTTACCAGATTGTTGGTAGCTTCTTACAGACCTAACGAAGGCATTATTGCCACAAGGAATTGTGCAGGCAGGAAGTGTATTCTAACTGTGAGGTCTGAAAAATTTAATAACAAAACTAAAAGATTTACAAATAGTTTACCAAAACTTTTAGTATGAAGTGAAGAATTTATGGAACTCTGTAAGAGATTTGGGGTACATTCTGATATGGTAAATTCATGGGGGGTGGGGCCAGATTTGGGTCTCTTCTGACTGTGCTCAGGTCTTACTCCTATCTCTGTGCTCAGGGATGATTGCTGGTGATGCTCAAGGGAACATAGATAGGCTTGGGGATCATATCAGGATCTGTATATGCAAGGGATCTTGGCCCCTTGCTATCTCTCTGGCCTGCAAGTTGGTTTTTATTTTTTTACCTCACCTTCTATTGCTTTGTAAAGTAAGTTACTTAATCTCAAAGTAAATCCTCTGACATAAACTGCTATTGTTAAACATATGCTGTTTTTTATAAAATTCCTGAATTTCTACATTTTGTATGTAAATCAAGATACATCCAAAAGTAATATGAATTTCATTTATAATTGCTATATATGAGATTGGGGTGAAGGTAAATACCTAGGACTCTCCTGCTGGTGTTCAGCAAGTGTCATTCTATGCAATGCCTACAATTCCATGAGCTATACTGGGAGGAGAAAGTCAAAATTTATTAATTATATCCAATCATTCCATCCGCATATCTTAAAACACATGCACATGGTCCTTTAATTTTAGTTTGAAGTAGATTGAGAATTCCCCCAAAGATTTTACTGTCAGCACTCTTTCTTTCTCAAAATTTGTACTTTCCCACTTTTGTGGTATCTGGGAGGTCTTTCTTTATTTGACTTTTTTTCTGACAGCTAGATTATGCACTTAAAAATTCTGGTTTCTTTTTAACACTTTTTTAAGAAATATATTCCGGATTAGGGGAATTTTGCTAGATATCTGGTTTGACACATTCTTGAAAGCAAAGATGGTTGTTGTTTTCCCCCAAGTTTTCACTTTCTTTTATATTTTAATTAGTGCATTTGGAATAATATAGATTTCTGCCTAAATATTGACTGATATACATGCCACAATGTTGACACAGAGCTCTTACACTGTCCACAGAATTTATACACAGTTTTCATTGGTTCCAGATTTTGCTTCTTCTCAAATCACTATATTTGAAATATATAAACTCTTTTAGCTAGTTAGTCCTTCTCCCCATGAAGACTCCATTTTCTGAGCTATTTTTCATGTACTACTATGAATACTGCTATTACATCAAATGCAAAGAAACTGAAAATGGACATTCACTTTAAATAATGAAATAGAAAGAAATCTTTAGAAAAATTACAACTGCACACTCAAGGATGTCTTTGTCTTTCACTTTCATATTCTTAACATCAACATTACTCAAAATTTTCTTATCTGGATTTCTCTCTCTTTGGATCTTCTTAGTGAGACTGTCAGTGCATTCAGGAAGCCAGATGAAGCACAGTGTACTAAAGTCTGGTCTTAAATGATGATTCTGAGAATGGACTCCAACTTAATTTTTCTCTGAGAAGTGTGTAGAAAGACATTGCAGGGGAGGTAAGCTGTCAGAGTCACTGAAGTTGCCCGGGAGAGTAAAAACATGCTGAAGAGTGAAGTTCCCTGAGATGTAGCTAAAATAATTGTGGATTTTAGTGATGTTCAACAACATCATTAAAACCACTGCAAGAAGGTGCTGCATGAGAAAAAAAACCTTCACCGATTTCTTCATCCAATTTTTCTTTTAGAATATCCATTTCTTCCCAGCCTGTCTATGGTATTGTGGGAATTTTTTTCTCTTACCAGCACTTCAACTGCTGTAGGAATCTCCAAGAGGCCTGCTTCAGCTGACTGTTTCCTAGAATTAAAATAAATGTGTGCCCACATGGATAGATGGTTGCAGTGGTCATGCCAAAAATAAAGAGCAGTTTGTTTTGGGGTACAGTCAAACATGATATTTCTATAGCAATGCCTATAAAATACAAGACAAAGAGGATGATGAAAGATAACACAATTTTCATGGCTCTCATATGTGCCGCTGTGCTCTGGTCTCGGGATCCGGTGAAGTTTTCTCGCATCTGCCTTTGGTGCTTCCAGAGGGAAACCATCAACAAGATGCAGGTTATCAGGGTTAGGGTAAAGAAAATGATGCTTCCCAGGTTGAATAGAAACTGGTGGATCAAGAATTCACGGGGCGGCTTAGAAAGATACAAGGTGATATTTTTGTTTTCCGTGCTTTTACTATTAATAATCTTCACAATTTGTGGGAAAATAAGTAACCAGTAAAGGAACAAGGTTCCCATCAAAAGTGGAAGAACCCTATTGATTCTACCCTTTAACCAGAGGAAAATGTGGTGGGAAAAATGTGCTATCTTCAACAAATAGAATATGCTGAGGCTGGTGGACAACCAGATATTTAATTGACAAATAATTACCCATAAGTAACTAACACAATCAATTAAACCACTAAAGATGTATATATCTGGAGAGAAGATCTTCATAAATCCATCTATAATTATTAGCCATATCAGACAAATTCTGGAGGTAGCTAAGCCAGTGAGAATAAAGCCAATCATAGAGAGTTTCTTGTTCTTCACACAGTCAATGCAATACACAATTCCAATAAATCCATTCCCGATAGTCCCTAGTATTGATTCACTAATTGCTGCAAAAAGCAGAAGGCTTTCTCCTATACTCAGCATATGTCCTGAGCCCTTTGGTTAGATTACCTGCAACAGGGTGAAGCAGATATTAGCTGCTTGATGGAAGAGTTATTTTTCTTCGTTTTTGTCAAATAAAGACTTAATGGTGTTGCAATTAATGCCTCGTGATAGGATCTACAATATCTTCACAGAGACCCCTTCCATTTAGCTCTATAAAGATTATTCTCGGGAATGTGTACTTAGACTGAATATCTACCTACAATTTGTTAAGATGCAAATGGATGTTTCTTTTTCATAGATTTTACTTTTCCCTCTTGAGATAATTTGCATTTGTTGTATTGAACTGTGGAATAGCTGTGACAAATATGTCTACAGGAAACAAAATACAACAGAAGGGGTGTAGGTAGAGAGATAGCACAGTCGGTAGGGCACTTGCCTTGCACAGAGCCAATCAAGGTTCTATCTCTGGCACCCTGTATGGTCTCCTAAACTTGATCCCTAAAGGCAGAGCTAGGAGTAAGCCCTAAGCATATCTAGGCGTGGTTTCTTCAAAGCATACTACCCCTTATTTCCCAGGGGAGGGGGGGCGGGGGGGGGACAAGACAGTCATTTACTTTTCAAATAGAATAATATAACCATTCTGAAAGGGAAAACAGAAATAACCAATAAATTTTATTAGTTTTTTAAAACTCATTTAACAAGCTCATACCCTCATATAGGTATACATGAAGAGAATAAAGTATAAATTAATGTGTGCTACAAGGTTCTTCTCTGCTTCGTCTACCTATCTTTGTCTATCTCTTTCCAGAAGTGGCTTGTTTTTGAGTTAAACAAATCCAAAATCACTTTTGTGTAAAACTTAGTGGAAAACTAAGCATACAGCTTTAAAATTGAAATTACAAAAATCACCAAAGACTTCTTATTTGTGTATTTGTGGGTGTGCAGTGTGAGAGAGAGACTGATATAGAAACAAAGAGAAAGCAAGGCAAAGAAGAGGTTTTTGATTACCTTCAATGATAAGTGAAATCAGTACTCCTTGAAGAAATTGTGAATCTAGTTCTGGTTTAAGAAAAGTACAACGTGAACATAATTATATCCTCATTCCAGAATTTAAGGAAACATTAAATCATTTGGACTTGTCAAAAGGACACAGAAACCAACTAGAGATAGTTTTAAATCCAGAATAATCTTAAATGAAAGATCCACTAGGGACTAGAGAGATAGCACAGCAGGTAGGGCGTTTGCCTTGCATGCAGCCGACCCGGGTTCAATTCCCAGCATCCCATATATGGTCCCCAGAGCACAGCCAGGAGTAATTCCTGAGTGCAGAGCCAGGAGAAACCCCTGTGCATCGCTGAGTGTGACCCAAAAAGCAAATAAAATTTTTTAAAAATCCACTAAATAATATATGAATCAATAAGTTACATAAACAAATGCATAAATATGTGAATGACTTCAAGTATTTATTTATTATGTCCAAAGACCCCAAAGTAAGTATAATGTCTCCTTTATATCAATGATCATTAATATAATGACATGACTTAGGAAAATTTCTGAAGCATCTTTGTAGGAGGTCTTACCTGGTAAACAATGTGAACGTGAAATATTTAAAAAATATTCTCTCCTTATTTTAATAAAGAAATCTCTCCTTTTCTCCCATCTCTCTTTTACATACTCAAGTGCAACTTTATATGCTCAGTCCTATATGAGCTTTCATATGACAAGCCCTGATTTTTTTTTAATTTTTAAATTTTTATTAGTGAAACACCATGAGGTACAGTTGTAAACTTACAAATTTTTGTGCTTGGGTTTCAATTATACAATGATCAAATACCCATCCCTCCACCAGTGCCCATTTTCCACCACCATGGGTCCCAGTATCCCTCCACCCCCTCATCCCCCCATCCTACCCTGCCTGTGTGGCAGGGCATTCCCTTTTGTTCTCTCTCCTTTTGAAGCCCTGATTTCTTGAGAAAACAAAAATTTAAAGCACGTATCTTCAGGAAAATACAATCTTGAAAATCAAATGAAAATTGCCACCAAGGTTTGAAAGTGCATTAGAAACTAATCATAGATCTCCTCAACCTTCCTGAAAGGTTCTTCTCTTGCGGGGTATCACAGTAACAGGGCCGATTTGGGATTTATGGGTGCAATAGTGTTTTTTTTCTTTTTGGGTCACACTCGGTGATGCACAGGGGTTACTCCTGGCTCATGCACTCAGGAATTAGTCCTGGTGGTGCTCGGGGGACCATATGGGATGCTGGAAATCGAACCTGGGTTGGCCACATGCATGGCAAATGCCCTACCTGCTGTGCTATCGCTCCAGCCCTCAATAGTGTTTTGTGTAAACTAGCACCATCAGCTTGTCACAAGCAGACAACTCCTTAAGGGTAAGCAATCAAACAGGGGTTGTGGATTGTGGCTATATACATTGGTAAAACACTGGAAGATTTTTCCCTGAAGTTAAACTTTCAAGACATGACTTCAGAAACAAGCATTGCCAAAAATAGTGTTTTCTTGGTCTCATCATATCTTCCACTTTAATGTCTACATTTAATGCCAGAAAAAAATAACAGATTTAAACAAAGCATTTCTCTTTTCAATATTTTAATCAACTTCTATGAAAAATATATGCACACGTGGAGAGAACAAATCCACTATGTCTCCTTCCCCACCCATGTTCAGCAGTTATCAGTGCAGTCACTATGCCTATCCCATTTTACTTCCACACCGATCTTGAATTGCAGTTAAGATAACATAGTTCCACATCCTTTACAGTGCACAGTAGTCTACTATAACCAGATTTTCCAGAGTAACTGACTTGCAAAAGAATTTAATGGTTTTGAGTAATTCAGATTATTTGCTTTCTACAGTTGCATCAGTAGAAAAGTAATCATGAAGATAATTTAAGAGATCATCACAGCATGAATACAGTAGCTAAATCTGCATCACTGTTGAGTCTAAGTGGTTACCTACAGTCCCCACTCATTTTAGGTAGTAGTATGTACATATAAACTGTAAATCCTGAATGACTATCAGATCCAGATGAACCTGTCTCCTGTAAATGACTCAGTATTGCTGATAGTAATTTAAAATATTCTGATATTTTCCTATTAATTTTTCTCTAGTATACTTTAATAAACCCACTGATTCCATTTTAATGACTTTTGCTTAATTTTTAACAACATCCCTCTTCCGTAATTATGTGTGAGTAGAGTGTAATATATACAAAAGTTCTAAGATCACCGTAAGTATAAATATATATCCATACATATGTAATTCTGAGATGTGATATTTCCTCTCTCCAACTTATCCCTAGTTATTATATTAAAGGTCTCTCCATGTTTAGATGAATTTAAATATTAGTCACTCAGAACACATACAGAAGGAAGAATTCAGTGAAGCAAGTAGATTCCACAAAGACCGCTGTTGATTTATATTGCACATCTATGTATATCTCTGCAGAAACTTGCTTTCAGGCGATGTTTCCAGGTCCAGAAAATCCCCAAAAAATCTTTCTTCATTTGACTGTTTCCAAAAATCACCACATAAGAGTGAGCGGAAGGATACAGAAGACCTAATGAATAGCCTAACATCATAATCGACTTACGATATTGAAAATAATGTGCACTAACTATTAGCAAAAGGGCCATGTGGAACAGCAGAAAGAGCACAAGAAAGAAAAACACACTCTTCATGGCTCGAAAATGGACCTCCAAACTGGGATCTCCGCGGCCCCTGACATTGAGCCCCATGTGCTTTGTGTGTCTCTGCAAAGAAAGAAGCAGAAGAAAAAAGGAAATCAAGGCAAGACAGAAAGGAAGGAGGGACGTTACTGTGAAGATAGTGATATAATTTAAACTATTATTTAAACTCACATGGTTAAACCCTGTTGTATTTTTTTCATATTTTAGATCAACTTGATATCTAATGATATGAATGTTGTAAGAAAAAGGAAAAGTCATGAATAGGAAAGGCACGGATATCACTAAAAGCATGAAAATCACCTTGTTAATGCTCCGTTTCAGACACTGGAAAAGGGGGTGGGGAAAACTGGCAATTTTTAGGAAATAAAACACAGTCAGACAGGTAGAAAACCAAGTACACAGATGATTGATCAGCATCCACACGCTAGTAAGGATTTTGTTATATTCCAAAATATCAGGAATTTCCCAAAAGAACTTAATTGTCAAGAGATTGATGTGTATTAGGCACAATTGGCTGAATCTGACCCATGCCAAACTCATAAGAATGAAGTCAACCAAGTATAACTTCTGCTTTTTAATACAGGCAGTGCATTTTGTGAATCCAATGAATCCATTCCCTAAAATTCCTACTATAAGTTCCCCAGATGTTAAAATCAAGAAAATTTTCTCCAGCATACTCAGCGTGAATACAAAGAGAAAAATTCTGATATGACTGGCCAAATCCCAGATAATTTATAAATAAAGTGAAGCTCTTGTCTTTTTAGATAGGCATCTCCTTCTTCACTCTTTGGTTTTGTTTCGTTGTAGATCCTCTTCTTTTGCCGTTAATCCCAGCAGTCATCAATAACTGTCCAATCCATTGCTAGGGTATTCGTTGAACAATTACGGCTCATTCTGTTGAAGAATTTCCAGTCTTGAAAAAGGCTCTTTTGGAATGGTTGGGGTGATGGTTGAACCACAACCAGGGGTGCTCAGGGCTTACTACTGACTCAGAGAACACTCCTGAGCAATCAAATGGGGACCATTTTCAGTACCAGGAATCAAACTGAGGCTGGACACATGAAGAGCAAGTGAGTTAATCTATATATTTTTCCAGTCACTTAATGCAGTTTTGATTTTTGTTTGTTTTTAAGTCACACCCAGCAGAGTTCGTATCTTAGGGTTCACTCCCAGCAGTGCTCAGGGGACCATAGGTGGTGCTGGGGATTTGAACCAGGATTTCTGTACCCACAGCTACATCATGCTAGGTAAGCACCTTAAACTTTGTACTATCTCTCCAGTTCCCCTTGATAAAACCTTGATGTCAACTACAAGCTGTCATATTCTACATGTAGAGAGAATTGAAAGATCAAGTTCTCATTTGTTAGCATGAAAATAAAGGCCCGGATTAAATTCACTCTTTCTAATCAGCATTCTTCCAAAAGGGGCTTCATTTGATTTACAAATCTGAATTATAAAATAGAAGCTTCAAGCATGGATTTTCCTCATATAAAAACAACTTTAACATGAAGATAAAATAAGTGTACGGAACCTTTACTTATGAAATACCCTCCTCTGTCTATCTGTCTTTCTGTCTGTCTCTGTCTCTGTCTCTGTCTCTGTCTCTGTCTCTGTCTCTCTCTCTCTCTCTCTCTCTCTCTCTCTCTCTCTCTCTCTCTCTCTCCTTAGTTCCTATGCCTGACCAAACAGTAAATTGCTAAGAGACAAATTGCTAACACAAGCAAGAGAAAAAAATAATTAAATCTTAGGTCTACCTAGGTCCTTAATTTTTGGAATCCAGTAAGTGCTCAAAAAGGCATTTTATTCAATTTTAAGACAAATAAGCAATTCATATGCACAACACACAGGACAAAGAAATACTTGACAGATTTGCCTTGGTCACCTAACTCAGTGCGTTCAGCAGGTCTTGTTCCACTGCTTCCCCTCCCTGCCTGGGCCTGGAAAGTCATTTTCATTTTGGTGCAAGAAGGACACCTTTCACATGGGACTAGTGTAAAACTTTTAGGGAAAACAGAGAAGAGGTTTTTTTGGGGAAAATCATGTTTAGGGTATCAGTCATTCATAGTTTGGTTCTTTCATTTCATTTCATTTCATCATCCTGTTATTCGTCGACTGCCTCGAGCAGGCCCCAGTAATGTCTCTTTCATCCTAGCCCTGAGATTATATTCAAGGGTCTTTAGGAGAATGAGACCCATCATTGTTACTGGTATTTGGCATATTTGGTACGCCACGGGGAGTTTGCCAGACTCTGCCCTATGGGCAGGCTACATTCGATAGCCTGCAAGTTTGTCCAAAGTAGGAATGAGATAATAAGATGTCATAAAAGATGTCCTGATAAGATGTTGCGCGGCCGACATTATTATCTCATTCCTACTTGGAGGGGAGCGGGTTGAGCTTTCCTCCCCCCAGCTCTCCCACTGCAGGGAAGCTCTCAATCTAGAGAGCCTGGCTATTCCTACGGCCTATGAAAGGAGGATAAAGCAAAGGGACTGGGTTGGGGAGCTAGTTCAGGCCTCATGGAGATAGGGTGTGTGTGTGTGTGTCTGTGTGTCTGTGTGTGAGAGTGTGTATGAGAGTGTGTGTATGAGTGTATGTGTGTGTATGTATGAGTGTGTGTATGAGAGTGTGTATGTGTGTGAGTGTGTATATGAGAGTGTGAGTGTGTGCATGTGAGTGTGTGTGAGAAAGTTTGAGTGTGTGTGAGTGTATGAGTGTGTATGTGAGTGTGTGTGAATGTGTGTGAGAGTGTGCATATGTGTGTATGACTGTGTATGTGTCTGCATGTGTGTGCGTGTGTGTGAGAAAGTGTGTTAGTGTGTATCTGTGTGAGAAAGAGTGTGTGTATGTATGTATGAGAAAGTGTGTGTGAGAAAGTGTGAGCATGCATATTTGTGTGTGCGTGTGTGTGCATGTGTGTGGCGGGGGAGGTTCCAGGTGCCTTTAGCCTGTTTAATCAGAGGCCACACTGAGTGGAGGTATTCTCAGAGTCCTCTGGACCCTGGTCCTGGCTCTTCAGGCTCACGCAGTTGTTATGCTTCCTGAATAACAAACCCAAGATGCCTGCATTGTATGTTCTCTGGGACAGACCAGAAAAGAAAGTTCAAGACAGCCCACTAGAGAGAAAAAACGAGCTGCCAATTTTAGATTCTATTCTATGTTGTATATCTGGCAAATAACTCTCATGGACTCTTCTCTTCCACCCAGAATCCAAATGAATTACAGAGCAGGAGTCTTTGGCTTTTCATTGTGTTCCAGTCTGCCTTATTCACAATAAAGAGCACAATCCCCTCAAAGAAATTGGCATAAGAGACTCTCAAGAGCCTGAGATATATGTAGTACAGGGGGGAGGGCATTTGCCTTGCATGCGGCACACCCAGGTTCAATCCCCGGCTTCCCATATGGTCCCCCAAGCACCACCAGGTATAATTCCTGCGTGCAAAGCCAGGAGTAACTCCTGAGCCTTGCTGGATATGACCCAAAAAGCCAAAAAAGAAAGAGACAGAGAGAGAGAGAGAGAAAGAGAGAGAGATACTTCGAGCTACTCGGTCTTAAGGACTTTCTGGAATTGGCAGGAGAGGCTTGTGGTTGTGAGGTCACATTAGGACACTCGCCTTGCTTGCAGCAAGGATGGATCCCGAGCACACCAAATGGTCCCTCAAGTCCACTAGAAGTGATCCCTGAGCACAGAACCAGGAGTAAGTACCACTAAGTACCACTGGGTATGCACCCCCGCCCCCAACAAATAAAAAATAAACAAATAAATAAACTCACCACTTCATCTTCCATCCCACACCCCAGAGGGAGATCTGATTAGACCATAAAAGTGTTAATACTTTAATTAGAAAGTCCTTGAGAAATTCTGATGTGTGTTTTGTTTTGTTTTGTTCCTCAGAAATCATTGACAAAGAATTGATCACTTACCTCCAATCAAATTGTTGGCCAGACCCAACCAATCACCTTGAATCAACTGTGACTGATAGTCAGCCCCAGATGGAAGGTTAACCATTGTCTTTGGCATGACCATTGCCCTCTCGCCCAGTGTTTCCCAAAACTGGGGATCCAGAGGTGTAGTAGTAGCCTTAGGTGAAATTTTATTTGTTGGTCTAAAGAACATAGATTTTCAGAGAGTGCTAAGAATGCTCTATTTTCTAAAAAGCAGGCAACAGTTCACATAAACTTGGGAACTTCCGCACTAGTGAATCACTGCTCCAGAACTGACCATTTCTCCAGAACTGACCAATATCTGAGCATTGTTTCAGTTGGTGATGCAGACAGTTACACAGGCTTTGTTAGTGTTCCAAGTAGGTTTATGCAAAAAGGGTACTTATGAGTTTATGTAAAATTAATTAGCATTGCATCTATTTTCCCCTTGCAACTGAATGTTAATAACCATATGGAAGCATTTCTGTGACTCCTGTAACTAAAAACAAGATGAGATTACTAAATAAGACATTTCTCTCTGTTCCTTCTCTTACCTCCTAAAAAAGTTAATTAATTAAATGAATTAAAACTCATATATATCAGAAAAGAAGTTTAAAGATATATGAAAACTTCCTTTATGTCATGTATAGTTTAAGCTGACTATTTTTCATATTCTGATTTTTACATTAGAAATAATATATTAAAAATAGTACCAACAAATCTTAAAAAAGAACATAATATTTCTGGTAATAAAAAGAAAGTCAGAGAGATAGTACTACTGGTAGGACTCTTGTCTTGTATGTGACTGATTCATGTTCAATCCCCAGCAGCACATATGGTCCCCTGAGCACTATCAGTAGTGACCCCTAAACATAGAGTCAGGAGAAAGCTCTGAGCAATACTGGATGGGGTTCCACCATTGTCCAATAAAATGGGAAATAAAGAGAAAAAAAATAAAATTTCCCTGGGGATATAATATTGAGTTAGATTCATACATTGTCTGCCAACATTTTTTAAAATTTCAAACCATATTCTCTTATGCTATATTTCTGTATCCTACATTATTAATATTTCATAACTAGTCGATAATGTAGGGATTGTTATTTTGCATTCCTGTTCAAGTTTTTTTAATGTGGAAAAAAATCTATGCTTGAGGTTTCTATTTACCAATTCAGATTTGTAAGTCAAATGGAGCAGTCTTTGGAAGGGGAATAAAGAATTTTGATTGCAAAGAGTGAAACCAATTCATGTCTTTATTTACATGCTAGCAAATGAGAACTTGATCTTTCAATTTTAAATGTACGCAAAATATTAGTTTATTGTTGATATCTGTATCAAGACTGGATATACTTAGCAAAGTGGTTTGGAAGTATCCAAAGACTCATAGATTTGACTCTAGTCATTTTTTAAAGATTTCGGTGGTGTATAGAAAAAAGAAGAGAAGCTACAACAGATAAAACAAAAAGAAAAGAAGGCTACTCCTACATCATCAAACAGAAAATATAGACTTTTATTAGTAAATCATCTGGGATTTAATCAAGCTACAAATCAGACATTGGAATTTTCTTTTTGCATTTATGTCAAGCACACTGGAGAAAGTTTTTATAATTGTAGCAGCTGGGGAATTTGTAATAGGACTTTTAGGGAATGGATTTATTGGACTCAAAAATTGTATCATGTGGATTAGAAAGCAGAAGTTATACTTGGTTGACTTCATTCTTACTAGTTTGGCCTGGGCCAGATTCAGCCAACTGTGTTTCTCCATTTTCCACTTCAATTTGGTGCTATCATCTCAGGATGTCTATGTGGCTATGAAAAGAACCCAAGTCCTTTCTACTATATGGATAATAGCCAATCATTTGAGCACTTGGTTTGCGACTTGCCTGGCTGTATTTTACTTCTTGAAGATTGCCAATTTTTCCCATCCCCTTTTCCTTTGGCTAAAATGGAGAACTGACGCCACCATTTTTGTACTGCTACTGGTATCTGTGCCCTCACTATTCATCACCTTACCTTTGCCTTACAGTAATTATGTCTTCAGGTCTCAAGTCTTCCCCCAATACGAAAGAAATGTGACAGGACTAACTCATGGGAGTGAAATGAATGTAATGATTATATTTACACTGGTGTCTCTTCCTCCTTTCTGTCTTTCTATGGTTTCCTTTTTCTTGCTCCTCCTTTCTTTGTGGAGACACACAAAGCACATTGAGCTCCACATCAGGGATCCCAGAGACCCCAGTTTGGAGGCCCATTTCAGAGCCATGAAAAACGTATTTTTCTTTCTGGTATTGTTTGTACTGTATCACTTTGCCCTTTCAATTACATGCGGGTCATATAAAATGCTACGGAACAAGCAGGTTGCTGTGTTTGGTTTCCTATTAGGGCTTCTGTGTCCTTCGGCTCACTCTTTTGTGCTGATTTTTGGAAATAACCAACTAAAGAAAGAGTTCTTTGGAATTTTTTGTCATGTGAGGTATTGCTTGAAAGGAGAGATTCTTCAGCAACATAAGTAGACTTACAAGATAAAGCAATAGCAAATCTGTGAAATCTACTTGTTGCATTGGATTCTTCCCTGTGTACATGTACTGAATGATTGATAATTATTTTTACTTGTTATATTTTATTTTTACTTTTTTGGCGTTTGGGGCCACATCTGGAGGTGTTCGGGGCTTACTATGGCTCTGCGCTCCGGGATCACTCCTGGAAGGACTTGGGGGGACCGAATGCAGTGCTGGGGAGGGAACTAACCAGGGTCTGTAACTTGTAAGGCAAGTGCTCTATCTGCTGTACTACCACCCTGGCCCACCAAAGACTGACTTTTAATTCTTCTGGACCTGGAGGGTCTTCTAATATAGTAGTTAGGGAACTATTGAAAGGAGGAAACTTCTATAATTTTATACCTCTGAGCTATCATAATATGTAGAAATATATATATATATACTCATATATATACTTTGGATATAAGTTTGGATTAAGTTACTGTAGATATAAGTTGCTCTCTGCTTTGGATATAATTAATATTACTAAATAGATCTATAAGAGAGGAATATTGTTTTAAAAATTAAGCAAACACCATCAAAATTTTATAGGTGGTGGGTTTATTAAGGTTTCATAGAGGAAAAAATGCAAATAGAATTAAAAATAAAACGTTATGTCTAAAGTTGACCTTGGACCAGGAGAACTGGTCCACGAACAGAAACTTGCCAAAACTGGAAGGGTGGGGTGGGCAGTTAGGGTACAGAAGCAATCACTGATAGATGGAAATGATCACTTTGGACAAGATCTGAGTGCTGAGAGTAGGTAAAGGGATAAGCATGATAACCTTTCAGTACCTTTCTTGCATAGCAAAATTCCAAGATGGAGTGCAAAAGAGAGACAGAGAGACAGACAGAGAGAGAGAGAGAGAGAGAGAGAGACGACAGACAGACAGACAGACAGACAGACAGACAGACAGAGAATATGCCTGAAACAGAGGCAGGTTGGGGCAGAGTGGGAGAGGGTATTGGGAGGGAAACTAGGGACATTGATGGTGGGAAATGTGCACTGATGAAGGGATGGGTATTGGAACATTGTATGATTGAAACCCAATCATGATCAACTTTGTAACTGTATCTCATGGTGATCCAATTAAAAAAATTAATAAATCACTATCAGTAATACTGAGTCATTCACAGAAGTCACTTCAATAAGGATCTGTGACACAGAGTCATTCAGGGATTCACAGTTCGTACATGTCAGAATTGCCTACAGGTGACCACCTAGACCCAGCAATGATGCACATTTATCTATTGAATTCGTGGTGTGATAATCTATTCTATTATATTGTATTTGTGATTACCTTTCTACTGATTCATCTACAAAAAAGCAGAGTCTGAATTGCATGCATCTCTCAAATCCCTCCACAAACCAGTTACTATTGTTGAAAATCTGGGTATGACAGCAGATGTACAACCTAAAGGATGTGGAGTTATGTTTTCTGCAATGCACATCAAGAAGGTCCAGGGGGAGTGGAGTGGGTTGGGTAGCGTGACCCTATACTGATAACCGCTAATCAGGGGAACAGAAGTATCAGGCATAGTGTATTGTTCTCTCTACCTGTGTATATGTCTGAAAACGTTCATACCAAACCACTAAATTAAAATCATGAGAAGAAAAATTGAGGTCTTGTTTAGACATCAACTATTTTTTTTTTCTGGCATGAAATGTATATGTGAAATAGGAAAACAATGATGAAGCCAAAAGGGAATGCTATTCTTTTTTAAAAAAATTTTATTAGTGAAACAACATGAGGTACAGTTGTAGACTTACAAATTTTTGTGCTTGGGTTTCAATTATACAATGATCAAGTACCCATTCCTCCACCAGTGCCCATTTTCCACCACCATGGATCCCAGTATCCCTCCCACCCCCATCGCCCCCATTCCACCCTGCCTCTGTGGCAGGGCATTCCCCTTTTGTTCTCTCTCTCCTTTTGGGTGTTGTGGTCTGCAAATGCAATGCTATTCTTGGAAATGCTTGTTCTCTATGTCATGCATTGAAAGCTAAATTTTAGGGAAGTCTCAAATGCTTGACCCATAATTATATGGCAGCAACTCACAGTCCATACCTGATGCCTTACCCTAAAGATTTTAAATTCAATGACAAACTATTGATTGAAAAAATATGCACTGAACCCTGAGTTGTTTATATTAATATTTGAAGGTCACAATAGTGAATGTCAACTGAAGAGTTCCCCGTGAAATCCGCAGCTTACTGATAATGTCATAGCCACTCAGATCTGCAGTGAATGATTGAATGAATGTAAAATGAAAGGACTGAAGTACACTAGTTTCTGGATTCTGAGAAGTATCTAGAGAATATTTATAAATTACTTCCTTTTTTCTAATTATAATTTTAGTAACATGGGTACAATAGTGATAAAGTTCATGTTATTGAAGTCCAAAGTTGTTGCACTCTCGACCATTCTAGAGCCCACAATGGCTCCAAGACTGTCCTCAAGTTACCTTTAGTCTGATCTTACTTTCTCCATGTCCCTGACTGTTTATTAGTCAGATTTGTAATTATAAAACTACTCACTGTCACTGTCACTGTCATCCCACTGTTCATCAATTTGCTTGAGTAGGCGTCAGTAACATCTCCATTCGTCCCTGTCTTGTACTAGCGTAGTGTAGCCTGATGGCATATTGGGGGGTCTTTCAGGGTCAGGGGAATGAGGACCATCAGTGTTACTGTATTTGGCGTATCAAGTACACCACGGGTAGCTTGCCAGGCTCTGCCATGGATAAAACTAATGGGCAATAAAAAATTAAAAATAACAAAATTTTTTAAAAAATAAAAATAATGTGTACAAAATGTCAAACCTTCATATTTCAATAAATATATATCACATGGTAGATGTATTCATATTGATATTCATGTAAACATATAAAATGTATCTTCAGCAAGTATATTTTCAGCACTTCAATAAAATTTACCAAATAAGTCTTTATCAAGGACTATAAAGATAAATATCATTTCCTGCAGACATAACTTTTATAATTAACTCATCCATTTTTACATGTGTAAATATATTGAAGATATGTACACATGCACAAATATAGCTAATATCTATTTAGCATAAAAAATGACTTTCAGATAAACATTTAAAACTATACAATGTCTCACATTACGAAAGAACCGAAGAACAAATTACAGAAGAATTACAAAGCAGAAAAAAGGGTGTATTACCAAAACAAAATTTCTTCACTTTTTACTTTTAGAGTTATTTTACAACTTTGGACTTCTTCCAACACTGTTTTTTTTTCCTGTGTAACCCAAGCCCCTCTCCCATACACCCATCCATGGTTCCCCCATTGACCCAATTTTCACCTGTGGTCCCCTTGGAATATCCCAGAGGCCCCGAGAAGACCAGAGGCTGCCCAGTTGAGAAACACCGTCTAGGCTGTAAATTAAGTTCAGGGCCCAAGACACTTGCCTCACATGCAGCTGACCCAGGTTCACTTTCCATTACCCTATATCCTTCCCCAAGCACTCCAGAAGTGATTCCTGAGCACCAAGTCAGGAGTTCGCCCCGAACACAACTGGTGTGACTCAAAACAAAACAAATACAAAAGTATAGGTGATGCTTTCCATAAGGGTCCATGAATCTGGAGGTTTCCTTTCCTCGGTTTCAGTGACATCGCAACTGCCACATTAGGGAAAGAAAAACCTTTCTTAGCTTATGGCTCCCCAGAATGAGGATCCATGAGTGGACTGAAGGATAAACGTTTGAAATGACCAGAATCAGCATCAGGACCAATTTGTCCTTCAACTCTTCATAATAGAAAGTTGTTACAAGACAAGTCAGGAAGTAAGTAGCAAACAGGAAGAAGAAAGATATCATGATTTTCATGGCGGTTATGTGAATCCTCAAGCTGGAATTTCTGAATTCTGTTGTGCTGGTCTTCACATTCATGAGATGTTTCCAGAGGGAGACGACTAACAGAAGTAAAAAATTCAGGGAGATGGAAAATGGTGCAAAGGATTCAACAATGAATAAACTCAGTTTTAGAATTTTTTCATTGTCCTTCCACTTAGAGCTTAAAGTCATATTCTTTCCACCTGGCTGTATCTGTATACTAATAAATATGCTAGTCACAGCAAGAGTAAAAGGCAAAAATACTAATGCTCCCAGCATGGTTACCAAAACTACCATTTCAACTCTGTGCTTTAGGTAAATAAAAACAGGATTAGAAAAATTGGCTATCTTGAAAAAGTAAAAGATACTGAGGCCTGCAGCAAGCCAGACACTAAAATGATTGCCAATGGTCACTGCAATGGTAATCAATATAATTTTCTGACTGTTCATAGACAAAAATAGACAATACTCCATCATAAACCGCACCATCATTGTCAATATCAGAAAAAGTCTGGCAATGGCCAAGGCAGTGAGGATTCCATCAGTACAGGAGAGCTTTCGCTTCTTAAACCAATCAATGCAGTTCACCAGTATTATAAATCCATTCCCCAAAATACCAAGTATGATTTCTACATGGAGTATAATAACAATGACATTCTCCAAAGCACTCACCATTTCTGCAAAGGCAGAAATCCAATGGGTGACTCCAATGTCCACAATTTCTTTATTTGCTGTGTTTAGATAGCATATACCTATTTCCTGAATATCCAGTTAATTTCTTCCTTAAAAAAAATTCAGGCATGAAAGCCAGTTAGGGATAGAGCACTTTACTTGCATAAGTTTGATCCCTATGTACCATGAAGATAAATTCAGACTGCTGAGGCCAACTGAACAAAAAACGTGAATCTAAAACACCTTGAAAATAATCACAAATTCTCCGTAGTTAGAGAGACATATCGAGGCAGCAAACAAATTTAAGAAAACAGTCCTAAAACATAAGTAAAACCGTACTATCTATACAGAGGCAGCTTGCTGGGCTCTCCGAGAGGGGCGGAGGAATTGAACCTGGGCCTCTTCCCTTCACCACTGTTCTCAGTTTCCCTTCCACCCTGCAACCTGTTTTCTTGGCAGGCAGAGAACAAATTTATTTCATATTATGTGCTTACAGCACAGCAGTAGGGCGTTTGCCTTGCACGCAGCCAACATGGCCGACCCGAGTTCGATTCCTCCACCCCTCTCGGAGAACCCGGCAAGCTACCGAGAGTATCTCGCCCGCTCGGCAGAGCCTGGCAAGCTCCCCGTGACGTTTTCGATATGCCAAACACAGGAACAACAAAGTCTCCAATGGAGACGTTACTGGGCCCGCTAGAGCAAATCGATGATCAACGGGAGGGCCTTACTTTACTTTATTTTACTTTATGTGCTTACAAAGATAGAATTATCGGAAAATAAATCAATAAAAGTCAATTTATGATCATTGATTGCTAAATGACTTTAACCAATATAAGATGTCAACTCATTATTGAAAAGGTATCAAATTGTTCAGCAAGCTAGGAGAAAACATACCTTTCTTAATCTAGTAGACGGCAACCATTAGTGAGTGACACATTCAATGAAATGTTGGAAAATTTGTTTTATACTTTCGAGAAGCTCTTTTAAGACTCTCACAGAAGTGGCTGCAAGGCTATTGCCTGTTCATCAATCTCTTGTATCATTCTTTCAAATCTGAATGATAATCTAGCTGGATAGAGTATTCTTGGTAAGATGTCCATATCATTGAAGTTTTTTTCCCACATACATCCATATCCATTTTCTTCTGGTTCACAATGTTTTATTTGATAGATCTGCTGTACATCATATGGGCTTTCCTTTGTATGTAAGTTTCTTTTCTTTTCTCTTTTTTTAAATAAATCTGGCTGCTTTCAGTATTCTGTCTCTCTTTTTGGAATTTGTCGTTTCAAGTACAGTGTGTCTTGGAGTTGTCGTAGTTGAGTTTATTTTTGCTGGGACGCTTTGGGTCTTTTGGATTTGGGTGTCTGTAATCCTCAACTCAGGAAATTTTCATTGATGATTTATTTAACTATTTTTTCTTTATCATATTTGCCTTTCTTTTTTTCAGAGACTCTGATGATTCTTTGTTGTTCCTCTTAAACTCACTCATTGCTCTCTGGTATGCCATTCATTTCTTTTCAGGCTATTTTCCACCTTCTGTTATTTTATAGAGGTTTCCTCCATCTCATCTTGGAGCTCTTTGGTCTTTTGCTCAGCTTCTGTTATTCTGCTCTACAGAGCTTGTATTGAATTTTTTTTAATTTCATCAATTTTTATTTTATTATTTTGTCAAGTATCAGATGAATATTAGCAAAGCTGTATTGCTCACTACAAGTCACATACACATTCCTTTTGCTTTAACAGATTGTAAACATATTTAAATGACTAAAATTAAGGGCATATTCCAGAACTCTGACAAATATTTTCTAATTTAGGGGGAAAAAAGGCTATAAAACTTCCGTTAGACCATCAACAGATAGAATACTAAATTATAATAGACTGCTTTAAAATAACATCTGCCATTTTTTAAAAGACCTCAATATTAAGTTCTAGCTAAAATGATTTTTATCGTATGTTTCATGAAAGAACAAAAGCTGAACACATAAACTTCCTAACTATAATGATCGCTTAAAAATAAAAAGTAATAAAAAAGTTTTAAAACCTATGATCACAAAATCTCACTCAGCCTGTAAGGGAATAAAAATTTAAAAAAAGCTACCAATAAATTATCTTAGAATACTTTAAACATAGATGGAATTTATAATAACAAGGTTTCATAATATACTGTCTTACTATTTACTATTGATCATTTAGACTTGAGGTAACGTTACTCCAAAATAAAGCCAAGATTTTGGTTCATATTTTATAATTTCATTCTTTTATTAAATTCAAACCACTCCCTCCCCAATCCCTCCAAAAAATTAGATTATGGATCTCAAAAGAGACATACTTAATAATTTATTTTGCCTAGAGGAATATGGATTTTGATCTTTTTCTATGCTCACCTGTTTATCTGTGCTGGCTCTGAGCACAATGCTTAGTGGTCCCTTGGCTCTGTGCTCAGTGGTCCCTGGAGGGGCTTGGGACTAAGGACTGGAATGTTGAAGAATCTAAGCCAAGTGCCTACCTGGTGTCCTGGAACACAGGCCGTCGTTTTGCTCTTTGATGTGAGAATACCTTCAGTGCAGTACTAGCTCTCGACTGGTTACCCACATGGTTATCTGCTAGATCGATGGCCCAAACACTCCCCTATTTTTGATAGATTAAACTCAATCTTTGCTTACAAAAATTAACTGTGCTTCTTGGGGCCAGAGAGATAGCATGGTGGGTAGGGAGCTTTCCCTGCATGCGGGTGACCCAGACTGAATCCTCAGCATCCGGTAAGGTCCCTGAGCGCCCCCAGGCATGGTCCCAGAGCACAGAGTCAGAGGTAAGCCCTGAGCATCACTGGATGTCATCCAAAAGCCAAACTAAAGCAAAAAACCAAATTCCCAAATGAACTGCATTTCAGGGAATAAAACTTCAAGTATGGCAAACTTCATATAGTTATTTATATTTCTGATTTGGAAAAAGAAATATCTCAAACTGAAAGATCTCATTTTCATAACACTTCCTATCGGGGCAAAGAAGATTCAATGGAGTGAGTGAGTACTTTGCAGAGGGACTAAAATCTGATAAATTCTTTAAGGACCACTGAGAGCCAGCCAGATACGAGCAGATCCAGGTATGTCCTGAAACAACAACAAAAAGTCTTCCTTAGAGAATAAATTGTCCTCTGTACATGGGCAGTATCTTGGAAGAATACTGGTAGGGGTAACCTGAAAAGTGAGCTGAATAAAACACTCATGCTAATAATAAAACACACATGATAATAATAAAAAATAATAATAATAATAAAACTACTGTCTACTGATTTTCACAATGGTCTTAGCTCCCATAGCTTTCAGCTATACTCATACATGCAATAGCTAATTTATACTATAATAATAATTATTCTATAATAATAATTTTAAATAATAATTTATAATAATTCTCAAATAGCTAAATTATAGGAAAGAGGGCATTAAGAAAATAATAAATAAGGCCCTCCTTCTAATCCTAGAGAAAATTCTAAAACAGAACGTGAGAGGAAGCACAGAAACAGAGAGAGAATTTGAAGTGAATTTGACCAGGCACCCTTTTCCATCACTACTTCTTCAACCTGTAGGAATTACAGGCTAAGACAGACATCAGTTGTCTTAATGGAAAAGGTGCAATGGAAGCAAAGTAGCTGAGGAATGATAGAGAAAACACAAGCATACCAGAAAACTTATAAAGATAATCAAGAAAATGTTTCCAGTCTGAAGTTTAAGAACAGTAAAGGAGGAAGCTGGGTAGCAGAGTAGGTAGGGAAATTTCCTTGTATGTTGCTGCCTGAGTTTGACTTCCAGCATCCCACAGGGCCTCTACCAGAAGTAAGCCCCAAAATCCAAAAAAAGAAAAGAAAAAAAAAAGAAAAGAAAATGAAAGGAAAGACAGCCATGGTCAGCGGGCACTGTTCTTTCAGTTGATCTTCAATGTCTCCATACATACAGTGACTGTGAGACTGAATCTGTTTTATTTCCAATTGTCTGGATGCTAATCTTTCTGCAAGCTTCTTGCTTTAAACGTGTCTGGCTCCAGTTAAGTTTTCAGTTTCAGCTTCTGCTATTCTCTCTACCTGTTCCTTCTGCAATGCAGGTCCCCCCCCCCCCCCACTTCTTTGCTTTAGATATCCGAGGAGCGTGATTCTCAAGAACCAAGTTTGAAACGTCAACAGCAACAGAATCTACCTTACTCTCCTTCTTCTTAGATGCCATCTTCAATTGCTCCAGCTCCTCTTTATGCTTCTGCTCCATCTCTGTTTCCAACTTTGCAACATCTTCAGTGAGCTGCTTCCTCTTCTTTTTGTCATTCTTGGGAAGGGCATTCTTCATGCCCTGACTTCTGGCTTGCAACTCCTTCTTCTCTTTCCGCTGCCTCCTCACCAGCTGCTCCTCCTCATCCAAATTATCGCCCAAGATCACCTCCATGTTGCCCATGCAGCTGGCTGTGCATGCTCTGGAAGCAACTTGCAGTCCTGCCAGCAGGAACCTTCCACTGAGATTCTATTGACTTTTAAAAAATACGTGGTGTGGGTCTGGAGCAATAGCACAGCAGGTAGGGCAGTTGCCTTGCACGCAGCCGACCCGGGCTCAATTCCCAGCACCCCATATGGTCCACTGAGCACCACCAGGGGTAATTCCTGAGCGCAGAGCCAGAAAAACCCCTGTGCACCGCCAGGTGTGACCCAAAAAAGCCTATATATATATATATATATATATATATATATATATATATATATATGTGTGTGTGTGTGTGTGTGTGTGTGTGTTCACATGTTCTTCATTTCATCATTTTTGACTGTGGTATTTTTAGTCATTTTGACTCTTGCTCTTACATTGTGTTGAGCTTTGCTTACTATGTGTGCTATTATTTCAATGAACTCTTTGAACAACCTCATCTTTCAGGTTTACATTAAGACATTGAGAATTTACTGGTGTTTATATCCGGGTAATATTGTTTTTTCTCAGTGAGCATGATGGACTTCTATGTGTTTTCCCCATTGATGTTCTTGCTGTACTGGAGGCAGGGATCTTTGAGTTAGACCCTGACAGTAGGTGAGAAATCAGGTAGTGCTTTCTCTCTTTCTCCTCTGCCCATCTTCATGAAATGACTTAAAGAATAACCATGGACAGTGTGTAATTTGTTGAGTAGATATGTCGCATGGCCCTGTGCTGAGGAATCTGTAGTGTCTGCCCATTTATAGGACACAGATTGGGTGAGGATGCTGTGGGAACTTAGCTGGTAGGACAGGGCTCTGCCTCCCATTTCAGATTTGGTGCAATGATTCATCCAGAGGCAATCCTCACCTGAACAGGTGGAGCAGTAAGCAGAGAAAACTGTGAAAAGGATAATGGTTCATAGCATAGACTTTGTGACATATTTGAAAATTGAATGGCATTTTTTATTTGTTTTTTTTTTATTGTTTTGTAAAGAACTAGAAGGAGTCACAAAAAAATAGCAGTTTGTTAAGTTTAGTTTCTATTTAAACACAAAATATGCTGCACTCCTAAACAAACATTTTAACAAGGAAGATCAGATGAAAAGCAAATATCTGAAAAGATGAACACCATTATCTCCCTGGGAAATAAAAATTAAACACACAGTAAATATAACTAAAGAGCATTTAGAGTGACTGAACTGAGATATAATGCTGGCCAAGTTGCAACCAAATGAACCACTCATGTCAATTAAATTTTCCAAACCTGGGAAAAAAAGCAAAAGTGGATTTTGGGAAACTAAGATCTTCCAGTGACACAATTATAAGCTGAAAGTAATTGATTAAGATACATATAAGCATACAAGGTTCAACCTTGAACAACATGTTCGTGATCTCTTATAGATGGGCTTAATGGCCCCTGGGTGAAATACAACAATCGTCACACTCTTTTCTCTAAGGAAATTTTTAGTAAGATTTTCAGCATTTGATCCTCACAAAAAAGACAAAATATATCATTTCAGTTCTGCGTTGGGGCAGGGATTGGGCCTCAGAATGGAAACATTTGAAATATGGTGACGGGAAGGTGTTATGGCGGTGGGATCAGTATCTAAATATAAAATGTGATAAAATATTGTGAACTACTTTATAAAATAAAAACAATTAAAAAATTCATCCATTTCACCAAAAAAACCCAACTAATTGATAACCTAACCTCTATAAATCCTTATTATGATTGGTGGACCAGGACCATGTTTTGGTTCTGCTGGAAACATAAGCTCAGAACGAGTGTTGACTAGTTCCCCAATGGTCCTGTTACTTCTCTAATGCACGGTTCCTTCCATGATTATCTATGAGCTGCCTGAGGAAGCCTAGGAGAAATCTGGACTGTACACATATTTGTTAATGTTTCTTTCTTTTTAAGGGAATTGGGCTAATTTTAACCTAAGATTTCAAGCCTATATACTGATTAAATTCTGGGAGTTGATTGAGGAATAATCACTGTTTGTTTTTGTTTTCATTAATTTCATTTATTCAAATTGAAGTAGAATAGCAGTAAAATGATATATATATTTCAGATGAGCATTGTCAAAATCAACATTTACATATGTTAATTTCACCACTAAAGACTCAATTCTATACATGTCTCACTATACACATGACTCCTCTTATCTGTATTATTCCATTTTCCTTCTCTTCTGGTAATCACTCGTGGGTCATAATCATAATCTTTTTTTAGTTCAGAATAAGCGAGTGTTAATTTATTTGGAATTTTGAGTATATTTATAATATGCATGTTTTTAGAATGTATACTATAATTATTTAGGATTCCCATCTATTTTTGAACAAAAATAATAGATGGAAATTTTTCAGACTAAGAAATAAAGGAACCATTCCCCTTGCTTTAATTCTCATTTCACAGTTTCCTATTTATTTATTTTTTTAAAATTTTTTTTTTATTAGTAAAACACCGCGAGGTACAGGTGTAGATTTACAATTTTTTGTGCTTTGGCTTGACTATACAATTATCAGACACCCATCCCTCCACCAGTGCCCATTTGCCACCCCCATGGATAATATCCCCCCACCCCCATCCCTCCATCCCCCCTGCCTCTGTGGCAGGGCAATCCCCTGTGTTCTCTCTCTCCTTTTGAGTGTTGTGGTCTGCAAAAGAGGCATTGAGTGACAAACATGTTCATTCCATAGTCCACTTTCGACATGCATCTCCCCTCCTTGGAGGATCCTCCAAACACCCTTTATTTGGTGTTCCCTTCTCTATCTGAGCTGCCCTTTCCTCTAGAATGCCCGACTGGCCACTAAGCTATGGAGTAATCCTCCTGGTGCTGATCTCAGCTATTCTTGGGTATTAATCTCATATTTTGTTACTTTATATCCCCCAGATGAATGCAATCTTTCTTTGTCTATCCCTCTCTTTCTGACTCATTTCGCTTAGCATGATACTTTCCATGCTGTACCACTTGTATGTAAATTTCATGACTTCATCTTTTCTAAGAGCTACATAGTACTCCATTGTGTAGATGTACCAAAGTTTCTTTAACCTGTCATCTGTTCTTGGGCATTCAGGTTTCTTCCAGTTTCTGGCTATTGTAAAGAGTGCTGCAATGAACAAACAAGTGCAGATGTCACTTCGACTATACATTTTTGCCTCTCTGGGATATATTCCCAGGAGTGGTATTGCTGGGTCAAATGGGAGCTCAATTTCTAATTTATTGAGAATCGTCCATACTGTTTTCCAGAAGGGCTGAACCAGTCGACATTCCCACCAGCAGTGAAGGAGTGTCCCTTTCTCGCCACATCCGCGCCAGCATGGGTTGCTTTTGTTCTTTTTTTTTTCTTTATTTAATAGTGAAAAACCATGAGGTACAGTTATAGGCTTACAAATTTTGTGCTTGGGTTTCAGTTATACAATGATCAAGTGCCCATCCCTCCACCAGTGCCCGTCATCCATCCCCATGGGTCCCAGCATCCCCCCCCACCCTCATCCCCCCCCCCCCCCGCCGGCCCATCCTGCCTCTGTGGCAGGGTATTCCCCCTTGTTCTCTCTCTCTTCTTTTGGGTACTGTGTTTTGCAAGAGAGGCTTTGAGTGGCAATCATGTTTGGTCTATCGACTACTTTTAGCATGCTTCTCCCACCCTGGGAGGACCCTCACAACACCCTTCATTTGGTACTCTTTTCTCTATCTGAGCTTCCTTTTCACCTAGAGCCTGTGGCTGGCCTTCCATTCATGGAGCAAAATTCCTGGTACTAATCTCAGACATTCCTGGGTGTTACTCTCCCTTTTTGTTGCTTTATGTTCCCCAGATGAATGCAATCTTTCTGTGTCTATCCCGCTCTTTCTGACTCATTTCGCTTAACATGATACTTTCCATGTAGTACCACTTGTATGTAAATTTCATAACTTCATCTTTTCTAACAGCTACATAGTACTCCATTGTGTAAATGTACCAAAGTTTCTTTAACCAGTCATCTGTTCTTGGGCACTCAGGTTTTTTCCAGATTCTGCCTATTGTAAAGAGTGCTGCAATGAACAAACAATTGCAGATGTCACTTCGACTATACCTTTTTGCCTCTCTGGGATATATTCCCAGGAGTGCTATAGCTGGGTCAAATGGCAGATCAAATTCTAATTTTTTGAGAGTCGTCCATACTGTTTTCCAAAAGGGTTGGACCAGCCGGCATTCCCACCAGCAGTGAAGGAGGTTCCCTTTCTCGCCACATCCGCGCCAGCACTGGTTGCTTTTGTTCTTGTGGATGTGGGCCAGTCTCTGTGGTGTGAAATGATATCTCATTGTGGTTTTGATCTGCATCTCTCTGATGATTAGTGATGTAGAGCATTTTCTCATGTGCCTTTTTGCCATTCGAATTTCTTCTTTGCGAAAGTTTCTGTTCATTTCCTCACCCCATTTTTTGATGGGGGTTGGGTGATTTCTTCTTGTGGAGTTTAACCAGTACCTTGTATATCCTTGATATCAACCCCTTGTCGGATGTGTACTTGGTGAATATCCTTTCCCATTCTGTAGGCTGTCTTTGTATTTTGGTCACTGTTTCTTTTGAGGTGCAGAAGCTTCTTAGTTTAAGATAGTCCCATTTGTCTAGCCCTGTTTTCACTTGCTCGGCCAGTGGCGTGACATCTTTGAAGATACCCTTAGCTTCAATATCATGGAGAGTTTTGCCGACTTTGTCTTCAATAAACATTATGGATTCTGGTCTGATGTTGAGGTCATAAATCCATTTTGATCTTACTTTTGTGCATGGTGTTAGGCATAGATCTGAGCCCACTTTTTTGCATGTAGCCGTCCAATTTTGCCAGCACAGTTTATTGAAGAGGCTTTCCCTGCTCCATTTCACTTTTATTGCCCCCTTATCAAAAATTAGATGATTATATGTTTGGGAGGAAATGTCAGTATATTCAACTCTGTTCCATTGGTCTGCAGCTCTGCTTTTGTTCCAGTACCATGCTGTTTTAATTATTACTGCCTTGTAGTAGAGTTTGAAGTTAGGGAAGTTGATTCCTCCCATTTTCTTTTCCCCAAGAATTGCTTTAGCTATTCGTGGGGCCTTATTGTTCCATATAAATTTCAGGAGTGTTTGCTCCATTTCTTTGAAGAATGTCATGGGTATCCTTATAGGGATTGCATTGAATTTGTACAGTGCTTTGGGAAGTATTGCCATTTTGATGATGTTGATTCTCCCCATCCATGAACAGGGGATATTTTTCCATTTCCTCGTGTCCTCTTTTATTTCCTGAAGTAGCGTTTTGTAGTTTTCTTTGTACAGGTCCTTTACTTCCTTAGTTAAGCTGATTCCTAGGTACTTGATTTTCTGGGGCACAATTGTGAATGGGATTGTTTTCTTGATGTCACTTGCTTCTCTTTCACTATTTGCGTATAGGAATGCCATGGATTTTGGGGTATTGATTTTATAGCCTGCCACTTTACTATACAAGCCTATTGTTTCTAGGAGTTTCTTGGTAGAGGTTTTAGGGTTCTCTAAGTATAGTATCATGTCATCTGCGAATAGTGAGAGCTTAATTTCTTCTTTCCCTAGCTGGATGCCCTTAATATCTTTTTCTTGCCTAATCGCTATTGCAAGTACTTCCAGTACTATATTGAACAGTAGTGGAGAGAGTGGGCATCCTTGTCTCGTCCCTGACCTTAGGGGGAAGGGTCTCAGTTTTTCCCCATTGAGGATGATGTTTGCTGTAGGCTTGTGGTAGATGGCTTTAACTATATTGAGGAAAGTCCCCTCTATCCCCATTTTGGCAAGGGTTTTCATCATGAATGGGTGCTGGATCTTGTCAAAAGCTTTCTCTGCGTCTACTGATATGATCATATGATTTTTATCTTTTCTTTTGTTGATATGATGGATTATGTTGATTGATTTCCGAATGTTGAACCATCCTTGCATCCCTGGGATGCATCCCACTTGGTCATGATGTATGATCTTTTTGATGAGTTGTTGTATTCTATTGGCTAGTATTTTGTTGAGAATCTTCGCATCTGTATTCATCAGGGATATTGGCCTGTAGTTTTCTTTTCTTGCGGTGTCTTTGTTTCCTTTTGGTATTAGAGAGATATGGGCTTCATAGAAGCTGTTTGGGAGAGTTTCTGTTTTTTCAATTTCCTGGAAAAGCTTGAGAAGAATTGGCAATAGGTTCTCTTTAAATGTTTGGAAAAATTCGCTAGTAAATCCGTCTGGGCCTGGGCTTTTGTTTTTGGGAAGACTTTTGATTACAGTTTCAATTTCCTTGATGTGAATAGGTCTATTCAGGTACTCTATATCTTCTTGATTCAGCTTTGGGAGATGGTAGGAATCCAGGAATTTATCCATTTCTTCCAGGTTCTTGTGTTTCATGGCATAGAGAGTTTCAAAGTAGTCTCTGATGATCTCTTGAATTTCTTTAGTTTCTGTTGTGATATCCCCATTCTTATTTCTGATTCGATTTATTAGGGTTCTCTCTCTCTGTTTCTTTGTGAGTGTTGCTAGTGGTTTATCTATCTTATTTATTTTCTCGAAGAACCAGCTCTTGGTTTCATTGATCTTTCAGATTGTTTCTTTGTTTTCCATCTCGTTGATTTCTGCTCTAAGTTTTATGATCTCTTTCCTTCTGCCTGATTTAGGCTCTTTCTGTTGATCCTTTTCTAAGGTCTTGAGCTGTGAGGTCAAATTGTTTATGTGCATCGTTTCTATCGACTTAAGATATGCTTGCAGAGATATAAATTTTCCCCTTAATACTGCTTTTGCTGCATCCCATAAGTTCTGGTAGTTTATGTCTTCATTCTCATTTGTTTCCAGGTATCTTTTGATTTCATCCTTGACTTCGTTCCTGACCCACTCATTCTTCAGCATCGAGTCGTTTAACTTCCAGGTGTTTGATTTGGTTCTCCGTGTCTTTGTGTGATTCACTTCTATCCTCAGTGCATCATGGTCTGAAAAGATGGCTGATACTATTTCTATCTTCTTGATTCTGTTGAGGTATGTTTTGTGTCCTAGCACATGGTCTATTTTGGAAAATGTTCCGTGCGTGCTGGAGAAGAATGTGTATTCTTTCTTTTTGGGGTGTAAAGCCCTGTATAAGTCCATAAGCCCTTTCTCTTCTATTACTTCTTTCAAAGCCAATAATTTCTTGCTGGGTTTTGTTCTTGTTGATCTATCCAGAGGTGATAAGGCGATGTTGAAGTCTCCAAGTACTATTGTGTTGGTAGTGATGTCCTCCTTAAAATCTGTTAGCAGTTGTTTTAAATATTTAGCTGTTCCCTCATTAGGTGCGTATACATTTAAGAGTGTGATTTCTTCCTGTTGTACGTATCCCTTGATGAAGAGAAAATAGCCTTCACTGTCCCTTCTAATCTTTTTCAAGGTGAAATTAATGTTGTCGGATACTAGTATGGCCACCCCAGCTTTTTTGAGGGAGTTGTGTGCTTGCAGGATTGTTTTCCATCCTTTGACTTTGAGTCTGTGTTTGCTCTGGCTGTTGAGGTGAGTTTCTTGTAGGCAGCAGAATGTTGGGTTCTGTCTCTGTATCCATTTTGCCACTCTGTGTCTCTTAACTGGTGAATTTAGACCGTTGACATTGAGAGAGAGAATGTTTATGGGGTTTTGTGTCATCTTTCTGTGCGGGTGTGTTGTGGTTGTAGGGTTTGTCTTTTCTTATAGTAGCCCCTTTAGGCCTTGCTTTAGGTTTGGTTTGAGTCTATGAAGTTCCTGAACTGCTGTTTATCTATAAAGTAGTGTACCGTTCCTTCGATTTTGAGGGAGAGTTTAGCCGGATAGAGTATTCTTGGGGAAGCATTCATTTCCGTGAGTTTTTTGACTATATCTCACCACTGCCTTCGGGCTTGTAGGGTTTCCACTGATAGGTCTGCTGTGAATCTAAGGGATGCTCCTTTGTATGTGATTTCCTTCTTTGCTCTTGCTGCTTGTAGTATTGTGTCTCTATCGGCAGAATCGATCATTCTAACTATGATATGTCTTGGAGTGTTTTTGTTGGGGTCTCTTTTAGCTGGCACCCTTCGGGCTCCTTGAACCTGAGTGGCTGCATTGTGCAGCTCTGGGAAGTTTTCAGCAATGATTTGTTTGACAGTGTTTTTTTCGTTGGGATTGTTTCCCTGAGGTTCAGGTAGTCCCATGATTCTAATATTGTTCCTCTTGGAGTCATCTGCTAGGACTCTGATTCTCTGTAGAGCCATTTTGAGGTCCCTTGCCACTGTTTGTTGTTGCGTGTTGGCTTGTTGCAGCTGATCTTCCAGCTCACTGATTCTCTCTTCAGCTGTGGTCATTCTATTTTTAAGAGAAGAAACTGAGTTTCTCATTTCATCTATGGAGTCTTTTAATCGTGACATTTCTGCTCTCATTTCTTCTCGTAATTTGTCGATTTTTTCTGTGGTATTACTGGCTGTCTGTCTGACTGTTTCATTGAGTTGATTGAACATCTTGATGACTTCATATCTGAATTCTATGTCAGAGAGGTCCCTTAGGTGAGCTGTATTGTCGGAATGGTCTAGATTGTTTTCGTTGTTCTCCCCTTGTGTTGGAGATTTTCTTTGTTTCTTCATATTGCTGAGTAGGTTGGGAACTAGATTCCTTGGGGACTAGGTTCCTTAGTATGGGAAAACAACGTGCGGCCGCTTGAGCGGCTGCCCGCCGGAAATTAAGCCACGCCCACTTTGAGGCCACGCCCACTTTTGAGGAGGCCACGCCTCTACAGAACCCTGGGTTTGGGATGAGATGGGCGCCGCCGTCAGGAGTGAAGAGGGCAGGGCAGACGCTCAAAACTGCTTCTCTTCAGGCATCTTGGGGGACACCTGGGGTCCTGCAGGGAAAGATGGAGGTCCCAGGGTCCGAGCCGGCAGCTGTGCTGACCTGGATCTAAGTTGAGATGGGCGCCGCCATCAGCAATATTTTGTATATTTATTAGTATATCCTTTATGTGATAAGCTTGAGCAAGACTTTTCTAGTAAACCTTTTGTAAATTCTCAGTAACATAAATAATTTGAAAAAATCCTAAGAAATTTAAAATGTCATAGGCTCCATCATCTATTTGTTTATTAGAATAATAATATTGTTAATAATATTAATATTATCTTAATAATAATAAGATTTATCTTGATCTAGCATGTTGATCAAGACTTTTTAGTCTTTCAGTCAGATCTTTGACTGCATTAAGAATATTAAGAATAGGGGCTAGAGTGATAGCACAGCAGGTAGGGCATTTGTCTTGCATGCAGCTGACCCAGGTTCGATTCCAACCATCCCATATGGTCCCCTGAGCCGCCAGGATTAATTCTTGAGTGCAGAGCCAGGAGTAACCCCTGTGCATCGCCAGGTGTGACCCAATAAAAAAAGCCAAAAAAAAAAGTATACTAAGAATACCTAGGGCTGGAGTGATAGCACAGTAGGTAGGGTGTTTGCCTTGCACACAGTCAACATGGCTGACCCGAGTTCAATTCTTCTGCCTGTCTCAGAGAGCTTGGCAAGCTACCGAGAGTATCTTGACTGCACGGCAAAGCCTGGCAAGCTACCTACGATGTATTCGATATGCCAAACACAGTAACAAGTGTCACAATGTTACTGGGCCCACTTGAGCAAATTGATGAACAATGGGAGGACAGTGAGAGTGCAGAAGAATACCTGATTTGGCTTCATGAATCCCCAGATTAGCATAAGTGAGTGGATACAGAATTTCAAGAATCTAAGCGAATATTGGGCTGGAGAGATAGCACAGTGGGTAGGGTATTTGCCTTGCACACGGTCAACCCAGGTTCGATTTCTCCATCCCTCTTAGAGAAACCAGCAAACTACCGAGAGTATCCCGCCTGCACAGCAGAGCCTGGCAAGCACCCCATGGCATATTCGATATGCCAAAAACAGTAATAATTCTCACAATGGAGATGTTACTGGAGCCCACTCGAGCAAATCGATGAACAATGGGAGACAGTGCTACGATGCTACAGTGCTACAGTGCTAAGTAAACATGAGTCCCTGTTTGTTCTGAAGCTCATTAAAAGTCAAAGCTGCCATGACCAGAGTTAGGGAGTAACTAGCAAAGAGCGAGAGAAGGAAGACCACAGTTTGCATCGCTCTACGTGAACCTTCGTGCTAGAATTTTGGGGTGCTTTTCTTCTAACCACCTCTTCTTGAGATGTTCCACAGGGAAAAAACAAACAGCACAACAGATGTCAGGGACCTGGTGAGGAAGATGAAGGTTGTTCGTGTGAAGACAGTCATGTTGGAAAGATATTTAGTCTTCCATTTTTTGTTCTTCCAAATCTGTTTACTTTACATTTTTAATACACATATTTCCATCAATGTTTACCACTCCTAGTTGGAAAGCCAAGATTCCCAAAAGTATGGTGAATGCTGCATATTTAACTATCTACTTTGCTCGAGCGGGTCCAGTAACGTCTCCATTGTGAGATTTGTTGTTACTGTGTTTGGCATATCAAATACGTCACGGGTAGTTTGCCGGGCTTTGCTGTGCGAGCGAGATACTCTCCGTAGCTTGCTGGGCTCTCCGAGAGGGGCAGAGGAATTGAACTCGGGTCGGCCAGGTCGGCCGCATGCAAGGCAAACACCCTACCACTGTGCTATCACTCTAGTCCTATCTAATTTAAGTAAAGAAATAGAGAAATTGGCTACCTTTAACACATAAAGTACGCTGAGGCTTATAGCCATCCAGGTGCTAAAATGATTGCTTAAAGTTGAGGCAAAATAATTTTTTTTTTTGCTTTTTGGGTTACACCCAGCATTGCACAGGGATTATTCCTGGATCATGCACTCAGGAATTGCTCCTGGCAGTGCTCGGGGGACCATATGGGATGCTGGGAATTGAACCTGGGTCGTCCTCGTGCAAGGCAAACCCTGCTATGCTATCGCTCCAGCCCCTAAAAAACGATTCCTATTGTGAAACTATATGTTGCTGAATTGAACATAGTTGCATGCAGTATTATCAGTATTATTAGTATTATCAGTATTATCAGAGTGGAAGTCTCCAGAGCTGTGAGCATTTGGTCCACAGAGGAGATCTTTTATCTCTTGACCAAAGTCCATACAGTTCACCAGCACCATTGAATCATTAACAATATGGAAAGAATATTCACAAAATCATCAAGGTTAGAAGGGGGAGAAGTCAAGTCTAAAATTACTGTTATTGTTATTATTTAATATTTTGACTTTAAATTCTATGTGTAAGTAATCTTTGAGTGTACACGGAATTCTTGTTTCTTATAAATTCTGTAACCAATCTTTGGCAGAAAACTACCAGGATATGCTAATGGATTATTGTGTATTGCCTTTAGAAAAAAGCACTGTTATTATGACTAAATTAACTCCCACTCATACACTTTATGTCCTTATAAGCTGAATATTGCACAAATGATGTTGACAGGAGAACTAAACTCTCATTTGTAAGCATGCAAATGAAGATGTGTTCTTATTCATTATTTTGCATTTTTTCTACTATCACCTTTCTCATTTGTATTCATCAACTTTGTCATTTAGTAAAATTTAAAAATCCAATACATTCACCATGCAGGGGCTATCTCAATTATTGGATGAAATTTGGTCGAGGTAAAGTCATCATTACTATGAATTTCTATTTTTAATGTCAGAAAGCATAGAGATCAAGGTTTACTTGGAAACCTCAGAATAGTCTATACTCCCTGAAGCCTTCTTGCTAGTAACTACTGTTTATAAGCTCACATTTAGACCATGAGTGCACAAACACACACATACACACTTCCCTCAAAGACAAAATTATTTTCCCATCATTTTACAACGGTCATGGTCATGGTCCTCCCGTTGTTCATCGATTTGCTCGAGCAGACCCAGTAACGTCTCCATCATGAGATTTGTTGTTACTGTGTTTGGCATATCGAGTATGTCATGGGTAGCTTGCCAGGCTCTGCCATGTGGGCGAGATACTCTCAGTAGTTTGCCGGGCTCTCCGAGAGGGGCAGATGAATCGAACTCGAGTCGGCCATGTTGGCTGCATGCAGGGCAAGCGCCCTACCGCTGTGCTATCACTCCAGCCCAACATGAAAAATTATTTTCAGGGAGGTATTTTCCATTCAAAATCACCTTTTCTCTTTTTCAGGCTTTGCAATTTTTTTTAATAATTATCAAACTTTATATCGCACGTTTGGAGTTTAATGAACATTTCCTTGTGAATCTACTTACTTCTTAAATAGATTGTATGTGGCTCAGACCCTATAGTGCTGGGAATTATCGGGGCCACTCTGGCAGTGCCATAGCTGGTGGTATTTAGGGCCTTTATGTCTGTACCCAACATTCTTTGGGGAACATGTAATTCTAGGAATCAAATTCAGGTCAGGCTCAAGCTAGACATGTGTCTTAACTCTTAACCTCAACAGCCCAACCACTGACGATCTAAAACGCCCTAATCACTGTACTATTTCCCAACCTCAATAATATAACCTTTCACTAAAGGACCTTAGAACTAGTTTGCCAAGAAGGAAAATTCAAATTCTTCATTTCATTTCTCTTTAGACGAGACTCTGGTAAAACTACCCCTTGCTTCATTATAATCAGTAAAGAGCAGATGATGAAATCCTTCCTAGCAGTCATTGTGAGGAATAACTACACTATTTGTGGAAAGTGCTTTCATTTGCCTCTCTGGAGTATGGTGGGCTTGGTGTATAACAGTGAACCAAAAGAGTCAGTGAAAGTTGGAGAGAGAAATTTACAGACAATAAGCCAGGAGGTTGGAAGATGGTGGATCCATGTCCTCAAGGATCCTGTCTGTGTGGCCACAAGAAGGAAATTTTTTAAATATTTTGCTTTTTGGGTCACACCTGAAGATGCACAGGAGGTACTCCTGGCTCTGCACTCAGGAATTACTCCTGGAGGTGCTCAGGGGACTTTATGGGATGCTGGGAATCGAACCCAACCCGGGTCAGCCGCGTGCAAGGCAAATGCCCTACCCGCTGTGCTATCTCTCTAGCCCCACAAGAAGGGATTTTTTAAAAAATATGTATGTCCTCAAACTTTTTGTCTGTATGGCCAAAAGAAGAAGGGTTTGTTTGTTTGTTTGTTGTTTATTTTTTTTTTCTTTTTGGGTCACACCTGGCAATGCTCAGGTGTTACTCCTGGCTCTGCACTCAGGAATCACTCCTGGCTTGGGGGACCGATGGAATGCTGGGAATTGAACCTGGGTTGGCCGGGTGCAAGGCAAATGCCCTACCTGCTGTACTATCGCTCCAGCCCCTTGTTTGTTTGGCTTTAAGGACAGGGAGGACAGTAGATTGCAGAATGCATACTTAAACTCCCTAAGGTAATTTCCATCTTATCTGCAAGGTAATTTCCATCTTATCCTGGAGCGATAGCACGGGTAGGGTGTTTGCCTTGCACGCAGCCAACATGGCCAACCCGAGTTCGATTCCTCCGCCCCCGGCAAGCTACCTCGAGTATTCGATATGCCAGATACAGTAACAACAAAGTCTCTAATGGAGATGTTACTGGGCCCGCTCGAGCAAATCGACGATAAACGGGAGGGCCTTTACCTTTACCTTTTACCTGCAAAATATAACCAAGGCAAGGACTAGGCTGAGAGGACCAAAGCAGAAAGACCGTTCTCTCTCTTTAAGCTTTGGAAGGAAAGATAAACTGAGGAAATACTGTTTTATATTTAGGCTCCTTGTCATTAGTTGATATTGACCTGGCTTCAAGGGATTTGTTAGTCATTTGACCCTATGATGTTTGATACTTTCAAGTTCATTTACAAGAACCTCTATTAAAAGAACAAAGCAGCAGATTAAAAAAAAAAGAAAAGCAAAATTTCCTCTGGAAAAACTATGACAAAGACTACAACTGTTTAGTGTTCCATTTTAGAAGGTCAGCTAGTTGAAAATTAAGAGTGTAATCAGATGAAGAGGTGATCTAAATATCTAAGATAATCATTATTAAATCCCAGAACAATAACTTGAAGGAAGTGAAAACCCATTCCTAAAGCAGATGTGGAATGAAGAGAACTCAGAATACTCCAAAGAGTTATTTTTAAAGAATAAGGTTAGAAGATTACAGTGTCATGCCCGTGACTCAGTTACCCCCAGATCACTGAGGAGCAGATTCAGATGCAAACATCAGAGGGTCTTTATTGCAAGCTTGAGCTTGGTCTTCCAGTCAACACTGACGCAGTGGGGTGAAGCTGAGAGTCCTGAGCCCTTAAGGAGCAAGGTTTTATATAGAGTTTACAGCAAGAAGCGAGGAATTTAAGCGGCATTGCTGCAGGATGGGTTGATCTTTACAATTTGAAGAATGCATTACATGATAGGATACATTCAATCTTAGCCTGTTACTAGCTAGTGCATGTAATCGAGGGGGACCATTGTGCTGACAGCTCCTGACAAGGTACTCCTGTGGCCTGGGAGGCTCAGGTTTTAAGCACCCCATGGTGTCTCTAGATACTGGCTTTTTGTTCCCGAATGGGCTGCTGAAGTTCCAAGGAATTCAGACCTTTGCTGCCTTTTCACTAGTGAAGCCTGTCATGATGTAGCTTTGGTTCCTCAACACTTCCTCGTGTCAAAGCTTGCTTCTGTGCCTCATAGATCAAGAAAGCGTGCTATAAAGATGCATTTATACTAATAAAAGACAAATGATGTACATGGTCCCAAAGGAGTAATTCAAGGGACTCAAAAATAAAGCCATGAAACTCCTTTGGGCCTGGGCTACCGAGATTGTGCAGCGTGTTTACTATCCCTGAATTTTTAACTAGAAATATTTCTTTAGATTCACAAATGCTTTAGAATCAGTCTCAGAGCACCCACTCCAAAAGGAATTTATTGACCACCATTTCCACCCCCTCTCCCCTCCCCCCTTCCCTTTCTAAAATTATGTATTCCTGTTTTCTGTACAGATAGCTTCTTGTCATCAGGCAACAAGCTTGTTGTGCTTCAGGCAGGTAATCAGGGAAGGATCCCTAGTATGAGTATGGAGTTTTTCTTTCAGAAAGGCATCAGACCAAGACTGACTTAAGTAGTTACCAGCCAGCCTTGAAGTAGCCCAAAGGCATGAAGACTGCACCCCTCTAAGATGTAAACACTGACGTCTTTAGAGATGCAGAAACTGAGGTAGCACCAGAAAAGGGTGGATTCTCTCAGAAAAGGAGAAGCTCTAGAAGAAATCTGAGACCAAGATAAGAATTTGAATAAGAGCATCAAGAGTTCTTGACTCTTGCCCTTCACTACACCTTACAACAGCAAAGTCCTGGGCAAGGATAGTGTGGGAAAGTCTCATCAAATTAATCCTAGAAAGTAATTATTTTTAATAATTAATGCTAACAATGTGGAAAATGAATATATACCCTTATAGCATGACAATTATGTCTTTATTCCACAAATGAAATATTTATATCTCATAAGTTCATTTTCTTTTACATTTCTTTGTATCTTTTAGGTGTACTGAATATCATAGTACACATCTTTAATAAAATTTTCTAAAGTGTTTTAACATAATATTCTTTTAAAGGAAATGTGCTGCATTATAAAGAATGTTTGCCTGCATTAAGAATGATCAGAAGGCTGTAAAAGGAAGTATTACACAGAATGAAATATGAGTGAATCAGTCATGAAAGGAAAAATATAATAAGTTTTTGAACTTTGGATAAACTAAAAGTTGGGTTAAGTATTATATATGAATGTTAGATTAGTAACTGTCAGATTATGAAAGGGATTGTACACTTATATAGTACAAGTGTAATACACTATTTAGAAACATAATAGTCTGTTATTAATTTTGAAAAAAATACAAACAATGAGAATTTGATTAAAAAAAAACAATTTTCAGCAACCCTACGGCATTTTGCAAGTAAGATCAAGGAATAAATTCTAGGGACAGAAAATAGTGCAGTGGATAAGGCAGTTGCCTTGCATGAAACCAATCCTGATTTTATCCCAGCACTACGTATGCTGCAAGAGCTAGGAGCAACTCCTGAACACAGAGTTAAGGGTAAATCCTGAACATAGACAAGCGTGATCCACCTCTACAAAATAAAACAGATAAATGTATTCCAAGATCTATGAATGTACTCTTATTTAAGTTGTACCTCCTCTCTCCTTTTGCTCTCTCTTTCTCCCCTTCTCTCTCTCACTCAAAAATTTTAAAATTTTGATACCAGGATATATAAGCCAAAATGTGGACTTATCTCTGTTAATAATAATAAAATATGAGAAGTCATGCCAATTGCCCATTAGTGATAATATGCATAAATTTATAAATATGATAAATACCTGATGGAATATTGACAAAATAGTGTATAAAACTGAAAATAAAAAAATTGATCAATAAGTTTTAGTTACTTGTTAAAGAAAACATAGACATGGAGAGAGAAATTTGCCTATGTATAATATATATTCAGTGGAATGGTCGGATATTCTCCTGTGTATGATGTGGTTATTTTACTGTAAAAATAATTTGTATTTCACTAGAGTGAGTGAGAATGTAAATAAGCAGGTGGCACTGTCATGTTTGCTAATGATGTTATGAAAATTTGAAAGTGATCATATCAGAGTATTTTACAGAGGATATGTACATATCCAAATGAGAATGTAAAATACAGTACCACAATAAAGTACTGTTTATTTGAATTGTTTCTTTTTATATAATTATGCATTTTATTTCCATTTTAAATGTGAAAATTTTAAACAAAATAACTAACAACTAGAAGAAAACATAAGAGCAATAAAAATAAATTATGAATGGGCCAAAGAGATAATGTAGCAGATTAGGTGCTTACTGCCACTCAACCAGACTAGTTTAGATTGAATTCTTTCTTATTTTATACTATAACTATTCATGTTCAAATGAACTTTCATGGTGTAGATTTCCATAGTAAGTCGATGACACTTAAGTTTTAAGACACTGAAAAATAATTAAAACTGGCAACAAGGCAATTTCTTCAGTGGTTAGCTACAGACAGGTAGCACTGTCCTCCCGTTGTTCATCAAGTTGCTCGAGCGGGCCCAGTAACATCTCCGTTGTGAGACTTGTTGTTACTGTGTTTGGCATATCAAATATGATTACGAGGAGCTTGCCAGGCTTTGCATGCAGGCGAGATACTCTCAGTAGCTTCCCGGGCTCTCCGAGAGGGGCAGAGAAATCGAACCTGGGTCAGTCGTATGCAAGGCAAAGGCGCTACAGCTGTGCTATCACTCCAGCCCATAGATAGGTACATATCACAATTCTGATCAGGCCCTGATGTATTCCCAGAATATTAACATACTAGTCCTCAGCTCTATAGTTACAATGGAATGAATTGTTTTACAATCTGTACTACATATGACCTAGTATTCATTCCATATAGATCCCTTATTAATATCTTATCATGCAATGTTTTTCGATCTTGTAATGTGAATACTCGAATATGCCCATAACCTAACCTAGAACCAGTAAACAGTATTATAATTTAAGGCAAGAAGAATTCAGATTGCAGAGGAAATTAAGTAACAAATAAATTGACCTTAAATGTGGAATTTATTATGGATTATCTAGGTGGGTTGATTGTAATCACAAGGATCTTTCTAAGTAGGAAGGATATCCAGGAGAGTCAGAATCAGAGAAGATGAGATGATTGAAATAGATACCAGATAATATGATTGATGACTTTGAAAAATAAAGGGAGTCTTGGATCAGGACTGTGAGTCAGTTCTAGAATATGGAAAACAACAGGAATTGATTCTACCTTAAATAATCAGAATAGTATATCCTATAGAACCTTGGTTTTAATCCAGAGAGCCGGATTTTACACAAATGACTTCCAGAACTATATACTATCAGCATTCTTTTCAAAACAATTTTGTATTATATCAGCATTAGTAAACCAAGCATTTAGTTAAAAGTTGCAACTGTATTCTTCACCATAGACCTCTTAAAATATTCATTATTTATTCAAATATACTACATCTGTTCATGTCATCTTTATATAGAATAATACTTGTCAAAGTTCATTGTATTTGTAGACAATAAGAATCTACCAACAAGTAGATAGAATAATATGTATAAAGATATAGATATGTATTAAAATATATATATATAAAATCAATGGGTTATTTTGTTAATGTAGACTGAGAAATCATAAGATCTGCATAGTGAGCATCTATGCTTTAGTGATGAAAAAAAAATTCTAGCTTGAGTTCTCAAGCTTGAGAATCAGGAGAATCTGAGAAACTGTATTACAGACTGAATCTGAGTCAGGAGGAGACAAATGTCAAATTCTTCAGCATTTCTCTTCTAGTAAAGAAGACATTGTAGGAGAGAGAGAATGAGAGAGAGAAAAAGAGTGAGAGAGAATTCTGTTTTCTTTTTTGTTCAGTAATTTTGTTCTTGTGTAACCCTCAGTAGTTTTGCTGATGCTCACCTATACAACCAGAAGAGCAATATGTTCTCAACTGACTGACTCAAATATTAATCTTATCTAGAAACACAATCACAAACACACCCAGTATAATGTTTAATCAAGTATCAGACACCTTGAGCCCCAGTTAAATTGACATATATAATTAACTACAACAATTTCACTCCTGAAATACTTGTCACATCTCTTTAAATAGTACTTGATCTTAAAATAAAGTCAATAAGGCATAATAATTTTGCCTATGATATAACCAAACAAAACATGTTAATCTCTTCTCCCTAAAAAAAGGCTAGAACTTTGGTGATATTTGCTCTTTTCAATAGTCTGAAACTTTAACATATTATATAAAATTAATAATAGTTGAATATTGTGACATTAAACTAATGTTATAAGGAGAGAATGAAAAAACAATTTCAAAAATTTTATAAAGTGAAAACAATTATAATATAATTGAAACCATAGGCAGTCTTATTTTTACCATCTATTAATCTGTAAAATATTAAGAAGTAAAACAATCAATTAATCAGTGGAACTAAACTATCTATTTAGATTAAAAGAAATGAAACAGAACTTCATGGATAAGTAACAGTCCAGGAAGGGATTTAATTTTTTTTTTTTAAAAAAAAAAAAGATGAATCAAGAGGAAACAGAGCACCTGAACAGGCCAGTTACTATCAAGGAAATCAAAACAGTAATCCAAAATCTCCCCAAAAGGAAAAGAATAGGCTCTGATGGTGAGTTTTTCCAATTCTTTAAAGGAGACCTACTCCCAATTCCTTTTAGTCTTTCAAAAGTTAAAGAGACAGAAATGTTCCCAATCAATTACTATGAGGTTAACATTACCTGGATATCAAAAGCAGACAGAAACATCTCACACACATGCACACACACACACACACACACACACGCACACACACACACACACAGAAAACTATGCACCTAAATCCCAATGAACATGGATGCAAAGATCCTCAGCAAAATCTTAATGATCTAAATTCAACAACACATCAAAAATATCATGCACCATGACCAAGTAGGGTTCATTCCTTGGATGCAAGAATAGTTCAACATAAGCAAGTCAATCAACATAATATGACTTATCAATACAATAAGGTAAAGGTAAAGGTAAAGGCCCTCCCGTTGATCGTCGATTTGCTCGAGCGGGCCCAGTAACGTCTCCATTGGAGACTTTGTTGTTACTGTGTCTGGCATATCGAATACTCTCGGTAGCTTGCCGGGCTCTCCGAGAGGGGTGGAGGAATCGAACTTGGGTCGGCCATGTTGGCCGCTTGTAAGGCGAACGCCCTACCCGCTGTGCTATCGCTGGGCTGGAGCAATAGCACAGCGGGTAGGGCATTCGCCTTACACGCAGCCAACATGGCCGACCCAAGTTCGATTCCTCCGCCCCTCTCGGAGAGCCCGGCAAGCTACCGAGAGTATTCGATATGCCAGACACAGTAACAACAAAGTCTCCAATGGAGACGTTACTGGGCCCGCTCGAGCAAAATCAATACAATAAAAAATAAAAATCATATGCCCATATCAGTAGATGCAGAAAAAGTGTTTGACAAGTTTGATTACACATTGATGATAAAAATCCTCAATATAATGGGGAGTTGAAGAAACATTCCTCAACATAGTTAAAACCATTTGCCACAAGTTTACAGCAAACACCATAGCCCAAGTTAGAAATTGAAAGCCTTCCCTCTAATATCAGACATGTGACAAATTGCCAACTCTCACCACTACTATTTAATACAGAATTCTAAGTCCTTGTCATACTAATTAGGCAAGAAAGAAATTAAAGAGCATCTAGATAGGAAACCAGGTGAAAGTTTCACTATTTGCAGATGACATGATACTAGACCTAGAAAATCCTAAAGAATGTACTAAAAAAGCTCTTAGACGCAAGAGACTTGTACAGTAAAGTGCAGTCAAAAAGCCAGGGCTTCTCTATAAGAAAACAGAGGAAATAGATAAAAGATAAATGAAACAATCGCATTTACAATTGTACCTCAGCAAATTAAGTACCTGGAAATCAATTTAGCAAAAGAGGTGAAAGACTTCAAACTAAGAAAACTATAAACCATTATAAAATAAACTTAAAAAGACATAAGGATTTTGGCAGAAATGTAAATGGACTATGCATTAAACTATGGCTCTGTGCCCCGCCCCCACCCTGGGTGGGAAAGGGTGTATGTTTCTTCTGCCTTTTTCTCCCCCAGCAGCACAGTGGCCGCTTCTTTAGAGCTTATTGGACAGCCAAGTATGAGCCGGGGGTCACGGGGCAACTGTGGCCTCGTGGGATGGGGGTGCGGAACCAGCACATCCTTCCTGCCCTGTCAAGACCATGAGTGGCCCGCCCCCACACCCCCCACCCCAACGAGCAGCTCTCCGGCATGGCCATGTACCCAGAGGCACACAAACCAATCTCAGAACTATGCGACTTTTGGCAGAAATCCCTCCAGACTTAATTAGTAAAATATCCGAAATCCAAAATCATATGGTCTTCATAACCAGCAATAGAAAACAAATCATTTCACAATGCCTTTTCAGCAGGTCTGATTGTTGGGGGGAAATTCTAAGTGATAGTGGTGCATCTTTTGTCGGAATAATGAATGTAATCAAAGTAGAAAGAGAGTTAAGTGGAAATCATCTGCCTTACAGGCATGGGGAGTTGTGGGATGGGAGGTATATTGGGGGTCTTGGTGGTGGAAAATATGCACTGGTGAAGGGATGGGTGTTCGATAATTGCATGACCAAAATTTAAACCTGAAAGCTTTATAACTGTTCTCAAGGTGATTCAATAAATAATTTTTTTTAAAAAAAAGAAGTCTGACAACTAAGCTCAATTATGAACAATATTGTAACTGTATGTCTCATGTTGATTCAATAAAAAATAAAAATAAAAAGTTTGACGAAGAAAAGACACAAGGAAATGGAAAATAACACCCCCCTGTTCATAGATCAGGAAGATTAATTTGTCAAAGACTAATTTGTCCCTAAGATTTACACAGAGTTAATGCAGGCCCTGTAATACCCATAACATTTTTTCAAGACATTGATCAAATTTTATAGTCTCTGGTTCTTGGCTGTTGATGGGATTACACGGTGGGGGGAGGGGTGTTGGTGGGTGTGACCCCGCCTACTGGAAGATGCAGGATCTGGGTGGAGGATGCTCAGCCCTGATCCAAGTAGGCTTGGAGATCTCAGCCCCGGGACCTGCATGTCTTTGTTCCTCTGCCGGAATCTTCGTGCGTTTGGAGAGTGGTCTCAGCATGGTTGTGGCTGGTTCTTGAGGTCTGTAAAACCCAGCTCCCGGAAGAGAACAGCAAAGCAGAGTCTCCTGCCCCCTCGCCTGGCTGTCCTTGCTGGGGCCCCTTGGAAGGGGTGGGTTGAGTTTTCCCTCCCAGCCCCAAGCAGAAATCCGGCAGCCGAAAAACTCCAGAACCAACCACAACCATGCTGAGACCACTCTCCACATGCATGAAGGTACTGGCAGAGGAACAAAGGCATGCAGGTCCTGGGGCTGAGATCTCTAAGCCTGCTTGGATAGGGGCTGAGCATCCTTCATCCAGATCCTCCATCTTCTAGTAGGCGGTGGTCACACCCACCAACTGCCCTCCCCCACCCCCACCCACCTCCGTGTAATCCAATCAACGGCCAACTCCCAGAGACTATAAAACCCAGCTCCCAGAAGCTAGCGCGAATGCAGCCGCATGGCATCTTATTATCTCATTCTTGCTTTGACAAGCTGGCAGGCTACCGAGTGTAGCCTGCTCATGTGACAGAGTCTGGCAAACTCCCCGTGGCGTACCCAATATGCCAAATACCAGTAACAATGATGGATCTCATTCTCCTAACCCTGAAAGAGCCTTGAATGTGGCACTTTTTAGAGTCTCAGGGCTAAGACAAAGGAGAAGTTACTGGTGCCTGCTCGAGGCAATTGATGAACAACAGGATGATAGTGATCGTGATCAAATTTTGTTGAAATTTATAGGGAGTAATAACCCTCCCCTTTAAATCTACCTGAATAATCAAAGTAATCCTAAGGATAAAGGATATAGGAGACTTTTATCTCTCTAAACTTAAAGCAAACTATAAAGTTATAGTAAACAACTGTATGGTACTGGAATAAGGACAGTCTCAGACCAAAGAAATAGAATTGAGAGACAGGTTTATAGACAGTAAATCTGCATAAAAGGAGGAAAACATAAGTGAAGCAATGAAACAAGTTGTATTAAGGAAAAAATGTCCATTTGCATGGAAAATAAAAAAATTACTTTCTAACACCATGTGCAAAAGTCAAATCAAAATCGATTAAGGACCTCTATATCAGAGGCAGATCCTTAAATTATATTGTCTATTTAGTAGGCTGAATTGATCCCTGGTCCCACATGTCTCACGACCGTCTGTGTCCACACTGCTAGATGTAACCCCCTTTAAATAAAGAAGAACTGTCATATAAGGCAGATTAAAAATGGATATAGAATTGGTATGCCATTTTTATTCACTTTTGGCACAACTATTTTAAGAAAACCAAGTCTCTGGCACCTGTAGGTGGATGAGGTAGGCCAGGAAGCAACACAGACCCATGTGAGTCTCAGATTATTTTGTTTACGAAGGGGACTATGAGAAAAGAGGAACTAAAATAGTCCTCTAGGAATTTGGGGTTCAGGTATAAATATTGGTTACTGTAGTTGGGTACTGTTTCAAAGTTCCTGGAGGAGAGGTGAGAGAGATGGTGAGATAGTACAGAAGTTAAGGTGGCACCTGTGGGGAGACAGGCCTCTTAGCACTGATGGGGACCCCTTAGCTCCAGAGGAAACACACACACACAGACACACACACACACACACACACACTCACACACACACACACACACACACACACAGGTCACTCTTATTTTAATTAAAAATTAAAAAAAAATTTCTAGAGCAGTAATACAAGTCCTAATACTGAATTAAATAAGAAAAACTATGGAGAAAACAAAATAATCAAGATTAACAATTTTGTAGCTTTTATTTTTTTTAATATTCTTAAACACTTTATTTTACCCCCAAAGCTCAGCAATTACTCTAGCCTCAGATCATTTTGTCACAAATGATAACCAAATGGCCACCTATGCCATTACAATTATGAAACCATCATAAGTCAAGTAAGTAACAGGTGTAAAGTTAATATAAAATTAACAGCTATTCCAGTACACATTTATATTGGGCTTTACTAGAAATAAGTAAAAAAAAAAACAAGCTTTATTAATGAATCACATCATTGGGGAGAGAAGAGTCACATCAAAATATGGTAAGAAAATCTTAAGGTAAAATGAAATTGGCCTATGATTTTAACCAGTAAGTTGACAACAATTCAGAATATATTTACTAAATTCCATTAAAATTTGTGTAGAAGACCAGTTCAGCATTAGGGTCTGCAGGCAGCCTGATACTCTCCCAACTGCCTGGACATGAAACATACACAATCTTTATTGTATCTAAGAACAGAATATTTACTGCTCTTTTATTGTTTGGCGAGTTAGAAAACAATAGAAAATTGTTAGGACCAGACTACGTTCAGGCTATCTCAATACCCCTGAAAATAGAGGCAGGAAAAAAAAAATTAAATCATTCAGAAACTGTATTGAAAGAGTATAATACTGAAAGAGCAATATGATCTATAGAAACAGTAAAGTTCAGTAATCTTCAATGGAAAAATGCCAGACTATTTGAAAATTAGGAATGTTTTAATGTTGTCCGTTTTTTTTTTTTAATAACCAAAGTGGTACTCAAAGCCTTTAAGATGGAACAAATTCCAAACTCGCACTTACTTGCATCAGCTTAGTTTAATAATCCAGTAAATGACAAAAAAGACAAATAATGGAAACAGCATCATATAGCACAGCAGCCTTGTTTGACTTCCTCTGGATAAAATTTTCAGTTTTCCCATAGTTTTACCTAGAAATCCAGTTGTAGAATCAAATTGTGAATCCATATCAGCTAGTAATTTATTTATTTATTGTTTTTTTTTATTAGTGAGACACTATGAGGTACAGTTGCAGGCTTACAAATTTTTGTGCTTGGGTTTCCATTATACAATGATCAAATACCCATCCCTCCACCAGTGCCCATTTCCCACCACCACGGATCCCAGTATTCCTCCCCCACCCATCCCCCCCATCCCACTCTGCCTCTGTGGCAGGGCATTCCCTTCTGTTCTCTCTCTCTTATTGGGTGTTGTGGTTTGCAAAAGAGGCAATGGATGGCAATCATGTTTGGTCTATAGTCTACTTTCAGCATGTTTCTCCCATCCTGGGAGGATCCTTCCAACACCTTTATTTGGTGTTCCCTTCTCTATCTGAGCTCCCTTTGCCCCTAGCATGTGTGGTTGGCCTCTAAGCCATGGAGTAAAATTCCTGGTACTCATCTTGGCCAGTCTTGGGAGTTAGTCTCCTATTTTGTTACTTTATGTTCCCCAGATGAATGCAATCTTTCTATGTCTATCCCTTTCTTTCTGAGTTATTTCGCTTAACATGATATTTTCCATGTAGTACTACTTGTATGTAAATTTCATGACTTCGTCTTTTCCAACAGCTACATAGTACTCCATTGTGTAAATGTACCAAAGTTTCTTTAACCAGTCATCTGTTCTCTGGCACTCAGGTTTTTTCCAGATTCTGGCTACTGTAAAGAGTGCTGCAATGAACAAACAATTGCAGATCACTTCGACTATACTTTTTTGACTCTCTGGGATATATTCCCAGGAGTGGTATTGCTGGGTCAAATGGGAGCTCAATTTCTAATTTTTTGAGAATCATCCATACTGTTTTCCAAGAGGGCTGAACCAGTCGGCATTCCCACCAGCAGTGAAGGAGGGTCCCTTTCTTGCCACATCTGTGCCAGCACCGGTTGCTTTTGTTCTTGTGGGTATGGGCCAGTCTCTGTGGTGTGAAATGATATCTCATTGTGGTTTTGATCTGCATCTCCCTGATGATTAATGATGTGGAGCATTTTCTCGTGTTCCTTTTTGCCATTCGGATTTCTTTGTGAAAGTTTCTATTCATTTCATCTCCCCATTTTTGGATGGGGTTGGATGTTTTCTTTTTGTGAAGTCCAACCAGTACTTTGTATATCCTTGATATCAACCCCTTATCTGATGTGTATTTGGCGAATATTCTTTCCCATTCTGTAGACTGTCTTTGTATTTTGTTCACTTTTTCTTTTGAGGTGCAGAAGCTTCTTAGTTTAAGATAGTCCCATTTGTCTATCTCTGTTTTCACTTGCTTGGCCAGCTGTGTGACATCTTTGAAGATACCATAAGCTTCTATGTCATGGAGGGTTTTGCCAACTTTTCCCTCAATGTACCTTATGGATTCTGGTCTGATGTTGAGCTCTTTAATCCATTTTGATCTTACTTTTGTATATGGAGTTAGGCAGATATCTACACTTTTTTGCATGTAGCTGTCCAGTTTTGCCAGCACAATTTGTTAAGGAGGCTTTCCCTTCTCCACTTCACTTTTCTTGCCCCTGTATCGAAGACTGGATGCTCGTATGCTTGGGGGGAGATGTCAGTATATTCAATCCTGTTCCATTGGTCTACAGCTCTTCCTTTGTTCCAGTACCATGCTGCTTTAATTATTACTGCTTTGTAGTAGAGTTTGAAGTTAGGGAGGTTGATTCCTCCCATTTTCTTTTTCCCAAGAATTGCTTTAGCTATTCCTGGGGGCTTATTGTTCTATATAAGTTTCAGGAGTGTTTGCTCCATTTCTTTGAAGAATGTCATGGGCATTCTAATAGGGATCGTGTCGAATTTATACAGTGCTTTGGGAAGTATTGCCATTTTGACAATGTTAATTCTCCCGATCCATGAACAGGGGATATTTTTCCATTTCCTCGTATCCTCTTTTATTGCCTGAAGTAGCATTTTGTAATTTTCTTTGTACAGGTCCTTTACTTCCTTAGTTAAGCTGATTCCTAGGTACTTGATTTTCTGGGGCACAATTGTAAACGGGATTGTTTTCTTCATGTCACTTTCTTCTCTTTCACTATTTGCATATAGGAAAGCCATGGACTTTTGGGTATTGATTTTATAGCCTGCAACTTTACTATACTAGCCTATTATTTTTAGAAGTTTCTTGGTAGAGGTTTTAGGATTCTCTAAGTATAGTATCATATCATCTGCGAATAGTGAGAGCTTGATTTCTTCCTTTCCTACCTGGATGCCCCTAATATCTTTTTCTTGCCTAATCGCTATTGCAAGTACTTCCAGTACTATATTGAACAGCAGTGGAGAGAGTGGACATCCTTGTCTCATCCCTGAGCTTAGAGGGAAGGCTCTCAGTTTTTCCCCATTGAGGATGATGCTTGCTGTAGGCTTGTGGTAGATGGCTTTAACTATATTGAGAAAAGTCCCCTCTATCCCTATTTTGGCTAGGGTTTTCATCATAAATGGGTGCTGGATCTTGTCAAATGCTTTCTCTGCATCTATTGATATGATCATATGTTTTTTATCTTTTCTTTTGTTGATATGATGGATTATGTTGATTAATTTCCGAGTGTTAAGCCAGCCTTGCATCCCTGGGATGAATCCTACTTGGTCATGGTGTATGATCTTTTTGATGAGTAGTTGAATTCTATTTGCTAGTATTTTGTTGAGAATCTTCCCATTTGTGTTCATCAGGGATATCAGCCTGTAGTTTTCTTTTCTCTTGGTGTCTTTGGTATTAGAGAGATATGGGCTTCATAGAAACCTGTTTGGGAGAGTTTCCGTTTTTTCAATTTCCTGGAAAAGCTTGAGAAGGACTGGCAGTAGGTCCTCTTTAAATGTTTGGAAAAATTCACTAGTGAATCCATCTGGACCTGGGCTTTTGTTTTTGGGAAGACTTTTGATTACAGTTTCAATTTCCTTGAGGTGAGTAGGTTTATTAAGATACTCTAGATCTTCTTGATTCAGCTTTGGGAGATTATAGGAGTCCAGGAATGTATGGCCTATTTCAATGGAAAGAGATTTTATAGTGGTGACTTTGTTTCTCAGACTTTCAGCGAGTCTGTCATTTTTTTCTCCACAGGCACTGTACCCACTGTTGGGCATAGTCATAGTTTCCATAGTTTATAGGAGGCATACCTTCATCCAGGCCTGCGCGCCTCATCCTGCCAGAAGAGGGAGGAAGAAGGAGGGTGGAGTGTAGGTAGGAAGGTGGACCACCAGACAGCATCTTCAGTACCCGGTCTGGTGAAACACCAAGATTTTCCCCTAAAGCGCCAAGACATCAGTACTCTAAACATCGTGCACGCTCCAATTTTGTAGCTTTCAGATAGCATTTCTTTCTGCTTTCTAAGAGACTCTTGGGCATTTTCGTTAGAAAAAAGTTTAGATTCTTTATCAATGTAACATTAAAAACAACTTGTGGTCATAATGACTCACTCTTGTTATACACAAACTCCATCTTTAAGATGAAATATTCACTTTAATAGAGAGAGAGTATGGGAAATATTGTCTGCCATGGAGGCAGTGGGAGGGTGGGAAAGGGGGGTATACTGGGGATATTGGTGGTGGGGAATGTGTTCTGGTGGAGAGATGGGTGTTTGATCATTGTGTGATTGTAACTCAAACATGAAAGCTTGTAATTATATCTCAAGGTGAATCAATAAAATTTAAAAATATATTCACTTTAAGATACATATGGACTTTTAAAAGATACTAGCAATTGAGTTGATGAATACAAAGTATGAAGAGCTTAAACAAGAAAAATAATTGCAAAGCACCATGCTTTTATTTGCATACTGGCAAATGAGAATTCAGGTATCACCTCACTTCAGCTATAAACTAATCAAGCCTACAGGAGAACCATGCAATCTATGATATGCATCTGAGTATGTAGGAATATCAATGTTTTGGTAAAGGCAGCACTGAGTTCATACATTGGTTTACTCCACTGTTTTCTTGCATGTTGTTGATCACAGAATTTAAAAGCAACAGGAATCTCACGCACGTTCAGAGATGATCTGCACAAAGACTTAAGGTCAGAATTTTAAGAATCACACCCAGTGATTTTACCCTCCACACCCCCATCCAGTCAATATGGCTTTACTACTGTGGTTACTTTCCATTCTAGGAGCTGCAATATTTATTCTAGGGAATTTTGCAAATGGCTTCATAGTGCTGGTGAAATGTATAGACTGGAGAAAGAGATGGAAGTTCTCCTTAGTGGATCAGATACTCACTGCACTGGCAGTCTCCAGAATTGGTTTACTTTGGGTAATATTAATAAATTGGCAGGCAATTGTGCTCAATTCAGATTTATTTAATTTGAAGGTAAGAATGGTTTCTCATTTTGCCTGGATATTAACCAATCATTTCAGCAACTGGTTGACTACAAGTCTTGGTGTATTTTACTTACTAAAGATAGCCAATTTCTCTAGTCTTCCATTTCTGTACCTAAAATGGAGAATTAGACACGTACTCCTTGGAATAATATTAGGAAGCCTGCCCTTTCTGATGTTCCACTTTGCCATGGGAAGCATATATGAGACTGTGCAGATAAATTTTGAAAGAAACACAACTCTGAGTACCAAATTGATACATGTTGTACACATTTCAAATATGACTGCTGAGACACTAGTCAATGTCATTCCCTTTACCATGTCTCTCACATCTCTTGTGCTATTAGTCTTCTCCCTGTGGAAACATCTCAAGAAGCAGCAGCTCAATGATGAAGGATCCCAGGATCCCAGCATCAAGGTCCACATCAGAGCCATACAAACTGTGATCTCCTTCCTTGTGCTGTTTATCATTTTCTTCCTGTCTTTGGTCATCTCAGTTTGGAGTTCTATGGGGGTAGAGAAGAAAGTTATTGTTCTGTTCTGCATGGTTCTGGGAACCTTGTATCCTTCAGTTCACTCATTTATCCTGATTTGGGGAAACAAGAAGTTGAAACAGACCTTTGTGGCACTGTGGCACATTTTCGACTGATAGAAAGTTTCACCAAGAGAAAGAAAGTTAAGGTATTTGTCTTTATGCAGAAAATAAAATGATGAGCCTGACTTTTTACATTTCTGCTTCTTTTATTTTATTTATTACCTTTTTTTCTTAATGTAGGCGTATTGCTATTTATTCAGCCAGTGATTAGGCTGATTGAATTGGGCATGAACTCCACTATTTATTACTTTTGGGTCACAACTGGCAATGCTCAGAGGTTGCTCCTGGCTCTATACTCAGAAATTACTCCTAGCGGTTCTCAGGGGACCATATGGAATGCCGAGGATTGAACACGGATGGGCCTTGTGCAAGGCAAACATCCTATCTGCTCTACTACTATACTGCTATATTGCTCCGGCTCACCTGCTTCTTTTTCTAATATGTATATAATTGAATCATTGCCAAAGATTTAAGTAGAAGAATTTACATAAAGTTATCGCAAAAACTTTCTATGTGCTTATTTAAAATATTTGAAAGATTTCTAAGGTTAACAGTTAAGTAATATTTCAGGTCAGTAACCTAATTTTTTTAAATGATGCAAGAAATACTCAGAAGTGGGAAGCATGAGTTGTTTTTTTTCTTGAGATTTGTATTTGTAATTGTATTTGTACAGTCTCAACAAAATAATCTCAACAAATTACTTCTCCCAGTCAGCAGGTTGTATTTTGATTTTGTTTCATGTTTACTTTGTCATCCAAAAAGTTTTAAATTTAATTTAGATCCATTTGTTTTATTTCTGTTTCTATTATCTTTGCCAGTCATAACATTGAAAACTGTAGCCCAGTTCTTGAAGTGTTCTCCCTATCTTTTCTTCACTATATTTTATGGAGTCTGTCCGGTCTGAATACAAGATCTTTGATCCACTTTGAATTAACATTTGTGTATGGTGTGAAATACAAATCTAGTCTCGTGTTTAGTTAACTTAGCTGGACAAAATGTTATTTGGATATCTGTCTCATTCACTATATTTGTTATATCATACCACTCTCTTCTAGCCTCTAGGGTTTTATTGGGAAGATATGCTATGATTTTAATGGAGCTCTCTCATGAATAATGTTCAGCTTTGCTCTTAGGATAATATATCTTTGGCTCTTGTTACTTTTTATTATAATATGTCTTATGGTTTTCTGTTAGGATTTATTCTTTTTTTAATTTGAAGCATATTATTTATGATGCTGTTAATGATAAGCTTTCATACATACAATATTCCAAAATCACACCTCCACCAGTGTCTATTTCCCTCAGTCATTGTCTTAAGGTTCCCTACAAACTAGCCCCTTCCCTTGGTAAACTCAGTTACACAAACCAGTTTTCAGGTTCTGTAATATTTGACCATTTCCTCCCCACAAATTTTAATTTTTTATATCCCACATATGAGAGTGCTCATTCTGTATCTGTCCCTCTTATTCTGAGTGACCTCGCTAAGCATAATACTGGATTTATTTTTATTTGAAACTCTCTTAGCTTCCTGGATCTAAACCAATATTCAGATGGACTTAGATCAGTTTGGGGAAGTTTTCTGATACAATTTTTATTGACGAAACTTCCTCAGTCTCTACTTCCTCTTATTCTGTGGCTCTTATAATTCACATTTTTAAATTTTGCTTTATACTATCTGACAAATATCTGATGTTGACTTAATTTTTCTTTATTTTGTTCTTTTCAGATTATTTCATCCAGCCTGCTGTCTAGCATGCTGGTGCAATACTTGCTTATCCTTGGAGTATTTCCTGTGTTGTATTTGTGCTTGTGATTGTTGTTGTTCTCTTGCTATACTCTTCAGCTCAGGGATTTCTGATTTAACTTTCTCATACTTTCCATTTCCTGGCTGGAACTCTCTTCTGTCATTTTCTTCATTTCATTGAACGGTCTCATCATTATTATTTTGAAATCTGTAGCACAGCGGATAAGGCATTTGCCTTGCACGCAGCCGACCTGGTTGTCCCAGGTTCGATTCCTCCGCCTCTCTCGAAGAGCCCAGCAAGCTACCAAGAGTATCTCACCCACATGGTAAAGCCTGGCAAGCTACCCTGGACGTATTCTATATGCCAAACATAGTAACAAGTCTCACAATGCTACTGGGCCTGCTCGAGCATGTCAATGAACAACAGGAGGACAGTGGACAGTGGAGTTAGGAGATTAAATATGTCACTTGTGCTTGGTATCTTTCCAAGGCTTTTGCCATCATCTATTAGTGAAGACAAGTCCTGCTTCTTCAATATGCCTCGTGCTGCAGTGGCACGGCTGTGAAGGAAAATCTCTGATATCTCTCTGAGAGTTCTACTCCCTCCAAGATCTACGGGTCTGTCCATGATGGGGATGGTCAGTGCCTCATTTCTCTGTATCTGTTGGCATTTCTCCTTTCTAGGATTGAGGGATGGGAGGATTTTGAACTAGGAATAAGTTAGAATTTAGAACTCAAAAATTATTATAAATTAATTGCAATATAACATTTAGTATTTTATGAATATAAAATGTAAACACGAGGCTGATTTTGAACTATTCCTAGATATAGTTCCTAGATATATTTTCATATATTTTACTTCCATAAAATATTCCTTATATTTGGTATTATTCCTAGATATATTTCCATATCCAAGCATAATGTCATACTGTTGCTCTAAGTTGTTTTATCATTTTGTAATCCTAAGCACCATAAATATTATACTTGTTTTATGCCCTAGAAAAACTAATATACATGTGGACCAAGATATATACACCAAAAATGTAGGTATTGCTAGTGCTCTGCAGTTGAAAATGAGAAGACAGATGTATGTCAGTGACAAAGTGGGAGATAATTTATGGCATATTAGAATAATAGAAAATATACAACAATGAAAATGAACAAATTAGATCTGTAACTCTTTGGGTTTTGTGTTAGGAAAGGAAAACACACAGAAAAAGGATTCCTACAAAAGGAGAGAGCAAAAAGGAATGCCCTGCTACAGAGGCGGGGTGGGGTGGAGGGGCCAGGGAGGGGGTGGTGGGAGGAATGCTGAGACCATTGGTGGTAGAAAATGGGCACTGGTGGAAGGATGGGTACTCAATCATTGTATGACTAAAGCACAAGCACGAAAGTTTGTAAGTCTGTAACAACTGTACCTCATGGTGATTCACTAATGAAAATTAAAAAGAAAAAGAAAAGAAAAAGGGTGCCTAATTATAATACATATTCAGTATAATGCTTGGTTATGCTGGGATATATAGGGTATGACTTATTGTAAAAAAATTGGGTTTTAGTACTGTAATTGAGAATTCAAATGGGAAGTTGATAATATTTTGTTTAGTATAATGATGCTATGAAAATATAAAAATGATCCCTGACAACAATACTCTACACAAAATATGTACATTGTATTAAATAGAAAAGAAGAGAGAAAGAAAGAAAGAAAGAAAGAAAGAAAGAAGGAAGGAAGGAAGGAAGGAAGGAAGGAAGGAAGGAAGGAAGGAAGAAGGAAAGAAGGAAGGGAGGGAAGGAAGGAAGGAAGGAAGGAAAGAAGGAAGGAAGGAAGGGAGGGAGGGAGGGAGGGAGGGAGGGAGGGAAGGAGGGAGGAAGAAAATCACCTAAGTATTATTTGTTTGAAGTCACTCTTGCCATATATTTAAGAACAGAGTAAAGAAACATTAACAAGTAAATTATGAGAAGTAGTCTGATTTCAAGATTCTCTTGTGAAGTAAGTGAAATTGTTCGTCTGAGTTAACTTTGATGCAGAAATGTACATCAGAGATGAGGAAAAAAGGTTGATAGTATTTTCCAGCCACAATTAAGTTTAACACATGGAAAACTGGAGGAAGACATAGACTTGAGTTGGAACACTCAACTCAAGTAATTCTGAAATACTGTTGTTGGAAATTATCTTAGTAAATCACAAACTTCAAGGAGGGTCAAATGTATTTCAAAATATCATGCTTATTGCTTCCGTTGCTCACACAGTTAGATGTGTGCTCACTGGGGATTGCACACCAGGTCATGGTGCTCATACACTCAAGTTTAGGGTTTTGACAGGGATCACACTCTAGCAGGGCTCCATGTGTTCCAGTTGTGTGTTAGCTGGAGTTGCTACAGTATTTGCACATAATCATCTGGGATTGTGTTTCTGGCTGCACCCTTACAAAACTTTCCTGTTGGGATCTTGTCAAGAGCCCCACCGCTTAGTTGCAGTGCTAGCTCCACATACCTGGCTTGCTGCAACCTGAAATTCATTGCGGTGCAGAGAGTCACAATCAACACAGCTGCTGAACACAAACAGGAAAACTGCCAAGGTTGCTCTCAGACAAATGGCAGATTTCAGCACACAACCTCAACCTTGCAAAGCAGGAGTTGTAGCCAGTGAAGAATCTGTTCCCTAAGTAAACTTCTGGGTTAATTTTTCTCATTCTTTTAGAGTGCTGGCATATGAAAACCAAACTTCCCAATGGCCTCCCAGTTCTATTGGAAATGCCCTTGTCACAATGGCTTTATTTTTGGAATATAGTCTTCTTTTTCTTTTTTTTTTTTTTGGTGGCAGAGCTTTTTGGGTCACACCCCGCAATGCACAGGAGTTACTCCTGGCTTTGCACTCAGGAATAACTCCTGGCGGTGCTTGGGGGACCATGTGGGATGCTGGGAATCGAACCCAGGTTGGCTGCATACAAGGCAAACACACTACCTGCTGTACTATCACTCCAGCCCCTATTTTTGGAATATATTCTACTTGTACATGTACTATGTGATTTGACATTGAAATGATAGTTAAGCATTTATCAATAAATTCCTAGGGAAAAATAGGCTCCCTTGAGTTCCCAAGAAAATCTTAGATGTTTTTGATAGAAAAAGTAGTTGAGATTCATTCTTCATAAAAGTGACATGCAAACCAAGAAAAAGATAATGGCGAGCCTAATTATAAACAAGCTTCTATTTATAGGCATTCACTGTATGTTCTCTGAGTTACTCCACTGTTACTAATAACAATATTGGTAACAATATTGGTGAGCAAAAATTATGAAGAGCTTAAAAGAAAAAAATTGCAAGACACTCTGTTCTTGTTTGCATGCTGGCAAATGAGAACTCAGTGATCACCTAATATTAGTTATAAATAGCACAGCCTGTGGCAGACATACTGTGCACAGAAAGAAGTCCAGTTGAGCTAGAGAGGATATTAAAGGTTTTATAAAGACAGCATAAAATACATTTATTTGTTATGCTGTAGCATTCCTGCGTGACATTGGTGATAGAATTTAAAAGAAATTTAAAAGAATCTTTTGTGCATCCAGTGACAGAGAACTTAGGACCAGAATATTAAGACATCAAACTAGTGATTTTAGACTTCACTTTTTTGAAGCAAAATGGCTTTACTACAGAGTATTTTTTCTATTCTAATCACAGCAGAATTTATTCTGGGAAATTTTGCTAATGGTTTCATAGTGCTGGTGAATGGCATTGACTGGATCAAGAGACGAAAGATCTCCTCAGTGGATCAAATACTCACAGCTCTGGCGGTCTCCAGAATTGGTTTGCTGTGGGGAATATTATTAAATTGCTATACTAATGTGCTCAAGTCAGTTTCATATAATTTAGAAGTAAGACTTTTTACTCAAATTGTCTGGATAGTGAACAATCATTTTAGTGTCTGGCTTGCTACTAGTCTTAGCATATTTTATTTGCTCAAAATAGCCAATTTCTCTAGCTTTTTATTTCTTTACCTTAAAAGGAGAGTTGAAAGTGTGCTGACAGTAGTTTTGCTAGCAAGTTTGCTCTTTTTTTTGTCACATTTTGGAATAGCAAGTATCTACAATATTATTCCAACAAATAGAGGAAACAAGACTTGGAAGACTGAACCAATGGAAGTTGAGCAGTTTCCCAACATGGTTGTCTTCACGCTGGCAAACTTCATTCCCTTTGCAATGTCCCTGATCTCCCTAGTGCTGCTGATTTCTTCCCTGTCGAATCATCTCAAGAAGATGAAAGTGAATGGCAAAGGATTCCAAGATCCAAGCACCAAGGTCCATATCAGAGCCATGCAGACCGTGATCTCCTTTCTCTTATTGTTTGCTGGTTATATACTAGCTCTAACCATCACAATTTGGAATTCGGATAACCGTCAGAGCAAGCCAGCCTTTATGATTTGCCAAATGCTTGGAGTCCTGTATCCTTCCAAGCACTCATTTGTGTTGATATGGGGAAACAAGAAGCTGAAACTTATCTTTCTGTCATTCCTGTGGCATCTAAGGTGCCAACTGAGAGGAAAGAAGTAAGAGACATCATGTATCTTTAGTAGAAAAAAAATCTGGTGGTGTCTGCAGCATTTTATACTGTTGTTTTTTTTCTAGGCTGGAGCGATAGCACAGCGGTAGGGCGTTTGCCTTGCACGCAGCCAACATGGCCGACCCGAGTTCGATTCCTTCACCCCTCTCGGAGAGCCCGGCAAGCTACCGAGAGTATCTCGCCCTCACGGCAGAGCCTGGCAAGCTCCCCGTGACGTATTCGATATGCCGAACACAGTAACAACAAAGTCTCCAATGGAGACGTTACTGGGCCTGCTCGAGCAAATCGATGATCAACGGGAGGGCCTTTACTTTACTTTACTTTTTTTCTAGCATATGGGTGTATAGTAGAATTATTTGTAAAGGTTTAACTAGAAACATCTTAAGCTTATCACAACTTATGTATGTATACTGATAAAAAAAATTTAAAAAGAAAAAATGGTAAGGATATTTTATGAGCCATGTTTTCTAAGTAAGCAACACAATCTTAATAATATTGTAAAAAATGACATAGGACCGTATATATTATGTATATAATATGTATATATTTTTATTTATATCCTACGCTATTTTCTTGGAGCATTTATGATGTAATATGCATTTATAAGGACAATTTATCTAAGATAGTATTGCCGTGTTGCCTTTTAATTAATACCATATGTAGGTAGTAGAGTATCTTTAAATTACTTTTTGAACCTCTAGTAATAATAATAATAATACTCAATTTTAAGCCATATAAATAGAATGTATGTTTGATAGATACATTACTTTATCATGAATTGTTACTTTATGGTTAGTAGAGAGCAATTGGAACTATTGTTAGGAAAAAAAGCACAAAGCAATAATGTAAAATGACTAAATCATTTATAGTAAAATTTGTATATATGGAGAGCAAAAAATACCAAAGAATATTACATTTAATACAAGTAGGTGAAGCCCATCTCCCATACTTCCACCATGTCAACTCACCCGCTGGCCCTCTTTTCAGATTCATGACTTAAATCTCTAAGGAGGTGCAAGCCAAGCAGCTGAAATTCATGGACACACTGGTCCCTCCCAATGAAAACTCTGGGGCACCTTTGGGAAGGGGGCTAAGTATAGCCTGCCAAAGACCCGGCAGCTGCACCCACAGCCACTGCTGCCACACACTGCTATGGCCTGACTTCAAAAATTCGCAAAGAATCTCTGCAAACTCACCCTAGTTTCCTAGACCTAAAGTGAATTGTGCAACATTCCAAATTCCACAGTACTGGCATCCCAGGAGGAGCACACTAAATTAGATGAGACAGTACTGTAAAAGTCAAGTAAACTCTGCAAACAAAAACAATTACATGGAAGACTCAACTAGCAACAAACAGCTGAGTAAATCCTCAAAGACTTAACCCCATGATGAGATACAACACTTTCCACATCTTTTCTTTTACTGAAATATTTTTGATAATTCCTTTGTCCATTTGGTTATAAAAGTAATATAAAACAAGATATTGTGTGCCTGCTAAAAAAGCAGGTTTAGGCATTGTTGGAAAAATGCAGACAATGGTAGAGAAAAGAGTACTCTGGTAGAAGGGTTGTTGTTGAAACATCAAAAGCCCACGGTGTATAAGTAAAGCTTTAAAAATGCAAGTATGTGGCTGGAGAGATAGCACAGCAGATAGGGCATTTGCCTTGCATGTGGCCAACCCGGGTTCGATTCCCAGCATCCCATATGGTCCCCTGAGCACCGCCAGGAGTAACTCCTGAGTGCAGAGCCAGAAGTAACCCCTGTCCATTGCCAGGTGTGACCCAAAAAGCAAAAATAAATAAATAAAAAATAAATTTAAAAAATGCAAGTATGCAAAATTCCTGTAAAAAAAAATCCCCACATTCTCAATAGGGATGAAGAAGAAAGAAAAAAATGATAATGTCCTATTTTCAATGCATCTAAGTGTACAGTTCAGAAAGTAGTTTCTTCCTATTTTTGACTCAAGTATATTTTCTTGAATTGAGATTTGCTGTCAAGTTATTTAGTTTTATTTCATCTAGTTATTTAGTTTTATTTCATCTTGTTTACATAAAACTTAATTTTAGCCTTCAGTTAAGAAGACTCAGTTCTTCTTATCTTAAATAAATTCAAAATAAATGAAAAATTCTTATATAGATTTAATGAAATCCCTATTAAAATTCTAATGACAATATACAAAGAAATCGAACAAATGGAACTGCAATTTGTTTGGAACTACAAAAGACATATTTGATAGCCAAAAATTTTTCTTTAAATGAAATAAGAATAAGGAAGGCATCAAATTCTCATAGTCTCTGATTGGACTGTACTAAAAAGATATGGAAATTAAACCAGGATGGTATTGGAATAAAACTAGGTACTTAGATTGATAGCAAAGAATTGAAAATCACAAATTAAATCTTCATGCTCGAGCGGGCCCAGTAACATCTCCATTGGAGACTTTGTTGTTACTGTGTCTGGCATATCGAATACTCTCGGTAGCTTGCCGGGCTCATATGGAAAATTAAATAATCACAAAGAAACCATGAACATAAAACCAAAGAAGAAAAGTTTCTTTAGTAAATAATACTCAGAAAACTGCATAGTTATGCACAAAAGAATGGAACTGGATCACTCTCTCCCACCATGCACAAAAGCTAACTCAGACTTGATTATTACACCTCAGTTGTCATACCTTGTCACACTTGGTTGGTATACCCCCCAAGATATGAATTTACATTTATATTGAAGTAAAGGTTTATCTTGAAAACTGTATTCTTTTTATTTTGGTCTATAATGTTCCTTTTTTCTTGTCCCGACTTCTTTATCTCTCCTATTTCTGCCTTTTGGTGTGAGACACACACCAAATTTTTCATGGTTGAATGGACTTCAGCACTAAAGTCAGTAATGAAGCTGTGAAAATAGTGGCAACCTCAATTCTCCTCTTCATCAGTTATTTACATCCATGCTAATAGAAAGATATTTTTCCTAAGGTCAGAAATATCAATAAATTATATATATCATGGTATTTTCAACTTTGTATCATGGCATTTATTCTGATAATTTCCATCAGGATATCAGTTTATGATAAATTTTGGAAACAGGAAGCTAAGACAGATTGACTTGAATTAACTGTGACATCTTAAATTCATAGTGTTAGGCAAAACTTTAAGCTTCATAGAATTTGGACAAATATTTTATGTGAAGATACTGTAGGTCATTTTCCATTCCATGATTTATTTATTAGGTTCCTTTGTGTGTTTTGAACATCATTCAAGTTTTATTTCAATATATCTTTAGCTCATCATATTTTCTTCAAGTAATAAGACATAATATTTGTCTTGGAAAGATCTCTTCTAAAATAACACTTGCTGGAGATAAAAGAGACATGAGGAATAGTTATGAAACTACATGATGCTATATTAATACATGTATAAATAATGTACAATGGAACATGAAAAAAATAAAATTACTGACTTTTTAAAACTAAAGATAAATTGAAAATTGGAATAAGAAAAGTTCAGGTAGGAATATAGTTTAATGGTAAAAGAAGGTATTTTGTATGTATGAGATGTGGGTTCAATCTTCAGCACTAACTTAAAAAAAGACAGAGATAGATAAATTGGCTGGGTTATAGCTCAAAGGGCAGGAGTGCATGCTTTGCATCAGGTGGTTTGAGTGCAGTTCCTAGCACGGTGTGATTCCCTAAACATAAAGCCAGAAGCAGCCTTGAAAGACTACTGAGTTTGGCCAATAAACTGAAAAAAAAATAAGGAAAGCAAGAAAATCCAGGAATAGGAAACATTTATAAAACGCTAAGTATAACTTAAGCATCACTGCATCACTGTATCACTGTATCACTGTCATCCTGTTGTTCATCGATTTACTCGAGCGGGCACCAGTAATGTGTCCATTCCTCCCAGCCTTGAGATTTTAGCAGCCTCTTCTTACTCATCCTTCCCAACATATGGAGGATCTTTCAGGGTCATAATATTACTTAACATAGACATACTTAACATACTTAAAGAACAAATTTATTTAGACGTTAATAATTTTGAAAATGATACTTGTCATATGCTATAGGATAACAGTAATAATTAGCCCAATAGTATGGCTTTATGCAAATTAGATGAGGAAGCTTATTCTAAAACTCTTTATTGTACTCATTTTTTAACTCAACAGTTGTGCGAATATCTAAATTTGTGCACTAGACTCATGTTCTTTTATAACTGAAGTTGAAAAATCATATGAATGCCCCTGGGTGATCAAATAAATAAATGGCGGCATATTGACATAGTAGACTATTCTAAGTCAGTTAAATAATTTTGGCTACAAAATTTCACAGGTTCTTTAAAGAAAAAGCGAACACAGACAAATAAAGACAAAATAGTTAAAGCATAGTAGAAATTCTACAAACATAGTATAATGTTTGTATAATTATATGTGTAATTAATTACACATAGTAGAAATTATACAAACATAGTATAATGTTTGTATAATTATATGTGTATGTGGTGCTACAAGACTTCTGTAATAAAATAACCATTTAATCATAGTGGCTAGTAATACAAATAAGCAGGTGAGAAAATTTTGCTTGCAAATGACTCTATGGAAATGTGAAATACAGATTACATTGTGTTGAATTATTATGTAAAGGTTGTGCTTATGTAAATGTGAAAGTGTAATAAAAGCAAAATACAATGAAGCAAAGGGGAAAATAGTGAGTAAATAATTAAAAATATGTTGATTTTTGGGGAGCCAAAGGGATAGCACAGTGGGAAGGGTGTTTGCCTTGTACGCGGCCGACCTGGGTTTGATTTCTGGCATCCCACATGGTCCCCCGCGCACCACCAGGAGTGACTCCTGAGAGCAGAGCCAGGAGTAACCCCTGAGCATTGCTGGATATGATCCCCCCAAATAATGTTGATTTTAAACTATTCTTCATAAAGTATTTGATAAAATTGTTTGATAACGTTTCCTGATGCTTATTATAAGGTGATGGTGAGGTAATTAGTGTTTTTTTTCTATGCAAGCTCTGCATTTTGAGAACCAGAAGAAGTTATGTCCATCAACAGAATTCTTCCACTCACCTACCTTCTTTATCATTGTCATCATCTTCTTCAATCTCATTAAATAATTTATTTTTGGAATATTTACAAACATACATTGCTAAATGTCTAGGCCACACCTTAAAGAAAATGGTTTAACTTACTTTACTAAGTAGCAAAGTTCAAGGCAACCTACTTTATTTAGAAACTGAGAATTATTTATTTTAATGTATTATTTGCATGATTACGTGTAGATAATTTCAAAATCACTGTTTAGGCACAGAACCTTATTTATAATATTGTAAGTATAATAAATATAACAAGACTATTGAAAAATAGGCAGACTAGAATAGTGCCCCTGTGATTAATATAAACTTGATATTATAATATCAAGATACCATAATGCTAACTATATAATATAATTAATCTTTAATGCCATTTATATTGATAAATTATGGTTGATGTTGATGAGTGGCATTTTTAGATGAAGTTTTACTCCATGACTTTTGCCATGATGAGACATTGGTGATGATTCAGCAATAGACAAACTGCCACCAAGAAAATGTTACATACACCACAGCATTACATATTCATTTAATTCAGTGAGAAGGATTATACTTTGATTTTCTCTCTTCTATTATTAAAGTTTTGAGAAGACATTTATTACTTTTAGTTAACATTACAAAAATAAAAAAGCTTTTTTCAAGATTCTGGTATTTAAATATCTTATTATTGTTTTCCAACGACTGTAGATGAGCAAAAGATTGTTTCTAAAGCTAAAATGTTTATTTTAACTTTAGAAACAATCTTTTGCTCATCTACAGTCGTTGGAAAACAATAATAAGATATTTAAATAACTAATACAATAACTAATGCAAAGAAAAAGAAAATTATTGAATTGTAAGCTAATCAGTAAATTTGAAATATAAGGATACAAGAAGATAAAAATACAAATAGGAGACAAGAGATATTAGTATTATTTGAGTTATATTAAGTTAACCTAACATACATTGCAGGAGTCCTGGTTATTGAAGTGAGAAAGTGCAAATTGCTGAGATATTGTTTAAGCTAAAAACCATCTTTCAAACTGCTGATTTAAGAAATTACTAAAACTGGGCTGGAGTGATAGCACAGTGATAGGGCATTTGCCTTGCATGCCACCAGCCCAGCCGAGCCGGGTTTGATTCCTCCACCCCTCTCGGAGAGCCTGGCAAGCTACCGAGTGTATCTCACCCGCATGGCAAAGCCTGGCAAGTTTCCCGTGACATATTCAATATGCCAAACACAGTAACAACAAGTCTCACAATGGAGATGTTACTGGGCCCGCTCAAGCAAATCTATGAAAAACAGGAGGATAGTGCTAGTGCACTGTCATGATTATAAACAAAGCAAGATAAAATGAATTGAGATTTCTCATATTTAACAAATAAAGATATTTAATAAAAAAGAAATTACTAAAACTTAGTCAAGATAACCACAGAATTTAACCCTACATGAGACCAAGTACGAAGGGGAAATCCTATTAATGGACATATGGGGAAAAAATGTAGATTTTGCTAAATGAATAGTTGTTTAAGCCATTTAAAAATCATTGATAACAATTTGGTTGATTTCAATGTAAATTAGGACAATGTAACTGTCTTGTCACAAGTAAGTAGTTTTTCTAGTGATTACAGAAGACCAAACTTGGTAGAGCAGCTTCTTCCCTGGTAGTCTATTCATTTCCCATTCACCAAAGAATTTGATATAATTGAGCTGATAGCTTAGAGGCAATGCAGTTGCCCTGGTCGGATTAAAGGAAACTATACATGATTTGCCAAGAGAACCAGCTATGATGAACATTAAAAAATTTCAGGAAAACAAGATAATCCAGTTTATAATTATGGTTAAATTATTCAGAATCCTTCCATGTTCAAAATATGTTCATTCCTATTTGAGCATCTCCAAAAGTTTCACTCAAGTATACTATTATTTTTAGTTCAGTGCCTTCTTTAAAAATCAATTATGTGATAATATTATCTATAGTCTCCTGCCCCTGCGCCTGGCTATCCTTGCCAGGGCCCCTTGGAGGGAGCGAGTTGAGTTTCCCTCCCCGCCCTGACCAGGGCTCCAGCAGCCGAAGACCTCCAGAATCAGCCACCACCATGCTGAGACCACTCTCCACATGTATGAAGGTACCGGCAGAGGAACAAAGGCATGGGGGTCCCAGGACTGAGATCTTCAAGCCTGCTCAGATCGGGGCTGAGCATCCTCCACCCAGATCCTCCATCTTCCAGTATGCAGGGGTCACACCCACCAACTGGCCCCCTGGCGCCGTGTAATCCTATCAACGGCCAAGACTCAGAGACTATAAAACCTAGCTCCCGGAAGCTCACGGCCGCATTTGCGGCCACACGACATCTTATTTTCTCATTTCTTCTTTGGACAAACTGGAAGGTTACCGAATGTAACCTGCCCACATGGCAGAGTCTGGCAAACTCCCCGTGGCATACCCAATATGCCAAATACCAGTAACAATGATGGGTCTCATTCTCCTAACCCTGAAAGAGCCTGGACTATGGCACTTTTTAAAAAATCTCAGGGCTAGGACGAAGGAGACGTTACTGGGGCCTGCTCGAGGCAATCGACGAATAACAGGATGGTCGTGATCGTGATTATCTATAGTCATTAGCTCTTCATTGGATTCCAGGCCTTCTTCGTCTTATAATCAAGTATGTTACCTTTCAGCTGTGTGTCTTCCGTTCCATATCCCAAGTCCTGGAAACCACTTTCTTCACTTTGTTTCTACAGATTTGGCTTTTATTTTAGATTCCATATATAACTGATATTATCTGCCTCTGACTTAGCTCAGTGTTATCAAGTTATGCTTTCAAAATTGAGAGGATTTCCTTTTTTTTGCAAGACTGAACATTTTACTTTCTATACTTATTCATAAAAGGACTTGCCCACTTTTTTTTCTTTTTGGGTCACACCCAGCAATGCTCAAGGTTTACTCCTGGCTCTGCACTCAGCAATTACTCCTGGTGGTGCTCGGGGGACCATATGGGATGCTGGGATTCAAACCCGGGTCATCTGCGTGCAAGGCAAACACCCTACCCACTGTGCTATCACTCCAGCCAATGGACTTGCCCACGGACTTGCCCACTTTTACAAGTTGGATAATACTAATAATGCCACAATCAAAGTGGGCACATAAACATCTCCTGAAATTATGTTTACATGTAGCACTGTCCTCTCGTTGTTCATCGATTTGCTCGAGCGGGCACTAGTAACATCTCCATTGTGAGACTTGTTGTTACTGTTTTTGGCATATCAAATACGTCACAGGTATCTTTCCAGGCTTTGCCATGTGGGTGGAATACTCACAGTAGCTTGCCAGGCTCTCCAAGAGGGGCAGAGGAATTGGATCTGGGTCGGCTGCATGAAAGGCAAAGTGAAATAGTAAGACATGTAAATGAAAATGCATTTCTTCATGTTAAGATAACAAATAAATGTCTTTGTTTATTTATTTAGTTTAACTGTCATTTTGGGTGACATATGGGTTAAGAAATTGCAGCCTTGTGTTAGGAGGATTTATTTTTTAGTTAGAATGTAAACTTCCTAAGAGTGAGGGTTAGGAGTACTGTCTCTTTATGTATTGTCTCCAGTATTTGCTAGAGTATTTGCTATATTCGTTCACAATATATACTGAGAAAGAGTATACTATATATTCATTTAATCATGATTAAATGGATGATTTCATGACAAGCAAGAATAATGGTTTTATAATTAGTCTTTTTTTGGAATTCAAACTCCTACTTGTTAGTTGAATACGTTTTCTTCAAGACAACAGAATTTGACCTTGATAATATCAACTTTATGAGGTTAAGTGATAGGTAATTGATAGAGCATTTGGCACATAGTAGCCACTAATGGGATTTTGGAAGGGGACATCACTGTCAGTGTCACTGTCATCCCATTGCTCATCGATTTCCTAGAGCAGCACCAGTAACATCTCCATTCGTCCTAGACCTGAGATTTTAGCAAGTGCCACATTGGAGGCTCTTTCAGGGTGAGGGGAATGAGACCCATCATTGTTTCTGGGTTTTGGCATATCGAATATGCCATGGGGAGCTTGCCAGACTCTGCTGTGTGGGCAGGATACTCTCGGTAGCCTGTCGGATCTTCAAGAGCGAGAACTAGACAATAAAAGGTCATACTTCCAGGAGCTTGATTTTATAGTCTCTGGATCTTGGCCATTGATGGGATTACACAGTGAAGGGGGTGTTGGTGAGTGTAACTGTCTAGCTACTGGAATATGGGGAACCTGGATGGAGGAGGCCCAGTCCTGATCAAGGCAGGTTTGGAGATTTTAACCCCAGGTTCCGCACACCTGGGTTCCTCTGCTAGTTCCTTCATGCTGAATCATATGATAGTTTATATTTTTAAGAATTTATGGGGCAGTGGGACAAAGCTATAAGACTACAGTGGGTAGAGTGAATGCTTTGCACAAAGCTGAAGTAGGTTCAATCCCTGGCATTCCTTATAGTTCCCCAAGTTCTTGAATGCAGAGTCAGGAGTTACCACTGAGCATTGCTGGGTGTAGTCCCTTCCAGAAAAATAAAATTATAGGGCTGGAGAAATAGTATCAAGGGTAAGATGCTTGCCTTTCATAAGGCCAACCTTGATTCAATCCTAGGGAACCCATTTGGTCCCCCAAGCCCTGTCACCCCTAAGCGCAAAGCTATGAGTAAGCTCTGATTGCAGACAGAACAAAGAAATCTTCATACTTTTTGTCTGTATTCAATTTGTAGAATGCATAATCTGAGTACACCGGTTCATACTCAGAGTACAAACAGTCTGAGTTTGAACTGAAACAGAAATTACAAGGACTGGGTGCATGGTGCTGCCAGCAGGTCAACCTATACCTGCGGGGTGAATGAATCAGCAGCTTGATGGTGCCTTATCGGCTTCATGACACCCCAAAATTACCACTTACATTTAGCCAGACCACAACAACTTGGTATCAAGTTTACCAGGAAATTAAAGGACCAAAAGTTAGGTATGTGGGATCCATGCCCACAAAGCACCTCCAGCTCAGCTATGCAATCTCATTTATTGGCCTTATTTCAGAGACCCATAGATAAATCATGAAAGAGATCAAAAGCAGCAGTTAATCTCAGACCCACGTATGGCTGAACAGAACAGGTAAAACGAAGGGGTATGGTGGCCCACCCAATCAGAGGCCCCGGCAGCCATTTGCTTTCACAATCCAGAATCGCTATCATACTCCTGGCCTAACTCCATCTCAGGATGGACGTCAATATGATACAATCTGCTGAGAATTCTGGTATGAGACTAGAATCTTCAGGCTTTCTCTAAGTTGGGATGGGCTACCTCTCCCTGCTTCCCAATACTCCTGTAAGCACTGGCATTCACACCCATGAACCTACTCCAGCACCACCATATAAGCTCTACTACAGGCCTTGCTTCAGAGACTATAAATAAATCTCAAAGGAGTGCAAAATTCACCGTTAATCTTGAACCCGCACATGATTGAACAGACTGGGATAAATCAGAGGGGGGTGGGTTAGCCTGGTGTCCACCCAAGCAGAGAACCCAGTATCTGTTTGTCTCCACAATTCAAAATCGCCCCCATACCCCCAGTCTGACACCACCGTGTCAGGACAGACCTCACCAAGATATAATCTGCTGAAAATATGGGTATGTAGGTTTTGTGACTGAAATTTCCAGACTTTCTCAGGGTCAGGATGGGCTACTTTACCCCAACTCCCTGTATTTCCCAAAGCCTTGGCAGTCACATCCACACCCCAAAGCTGCCACCCAATTGAAACACTACTCCAGCTTTATCATCCTGATAAAAATACCGAATGCCCTGAACAAACACCATGACCTCTTAGCACCTATATTGCAAACCATAATGTACAAAAGGAAAATGAGAAGGAGATCAAGAAGGAAAGTGCCTCCCATAGAAGGACGCTGGGAGTGGGGGGTGGGAGGTTGGGGGATGGTAGTGGGGAAATGAGGGGCGTTGGTGGTGGGAAATGTACACTGGTGGAGGGATGGATGCTGGATCATTGTATGACTGAAATCCAATTATGAACAGCTTTGTAATTGTCTATCTCACAGATATCCAATTAAAAAAATATTTAAGGGCTGGAGTGATAGCACAGTGGGTAGGGCGTTTGCCTTGCACGCGGCTGAGCCAGGTTCGATTCCCAGCATTCCATATGGTCCCCCGAGCACCTCCAGGAGTAATCCCTGAGTGCATGAGCCAGGAGTAACCCCTGTGCATTGCCGGGCATGACCCAAAAAGCCAACAAAAAATTTTTTTTTAAGTAATGTGGAGTGCATGCTCAATCAGCTTAATCAATGGCTGAATAAATAGCAGTACTCCCACATTAAAAAGAAATTACAAGAATTAGATGCTTGTCAGAATTAATATTGACATCTTAATTTTATTCCAGTGGGTCCCATCTTACTTATCACCTTCAGAACCATATGATTATAATATTATGTTGTTGGTGCCACTGAACATGTGGTAATTTGTTAGAGTCGCAATAGGAAACTAATACAACTTGCATGAAAAACTCATGGTATTCTTGACAGTTGCTGCCTTCCTTATTCATAATAATCCAAACGTTGTTTCTAATCATGAATCTTTTGTACAGTGTTTCTGAAAGTCATGACCAAATTTCAGAATATATTCCTGTATTATAATGTCTTAGGGTTTTCAAGAAAATGAGAATAGGAGACAATAGAAGATAGATAAAAATGGATATAGAAAGAGTTTTAGTGAAAGGATTTTACTTAAGCAATTATGGGGACTCTGAAGTTACAAAATATGCAACGCTGAGAGCTATAAGAGCTTCTAGTGTGGTTTCCAGTCTGAAAATCAAGAGTCCGTAATAGTGATGATCCATAGTAGTGATGATCTTTCTGTGATCAAACTTCATCCTAGAGTTCAGACACTTGCTCTATGGTGGAAACATTGAGATTTTTATTTTTTGGTTTGGGAGCCAGACCCAGTAGTGCTCAAGGCTTACTCCTGGCTCTGTGCTCAAGGATCACTGCTGGGAGGCCTCCGGGGACCCTTAATCAATGGCTGGAGATTGAACCATGGCGGGCCTCATATAAGGAAATTTCCGTACTCATTGTACTAGCCCCTACTTTGAGATTTTAAAATTTTACTAAATGACAAAGTTGATAAATACAAATTATGAAACGTGACAGTAGGCAAAAGTGTAAAAAATGTAAAACACGCCTTCATTTCCATGCTAGCAAATGAGAATTCAGATTTCATATCCACATCAGTTATGAAATATCCTAGCTTACAGCAAGGACATTTATGAAAAGTATATGAAAATGTATATGAAAAGTTTGAGCTGTCTGTGGAATGACAACGCTCTTCGAAATAGGAAGTCATTCCATCAGTATATCCTGGTGGGTCTCAGTGTGTCATTTAATACAGAATTTAAAAGAACAAGAATTTCATACACATTCAGAGACCAGCTGCTCATGGAACTGAAGGTCTGAATACCAAGAATCACAAACTAGTGAGTTCTTACTTTTTCCCCACCCAGACATGACGGCGAGCATTTTTTTCATCTTAGTAACCATACAATTTGTTGTTGGAAATCTTGTCAGTGGTTTCATAGTGCTGGTGAATTGCATGGACTGGGTCAAGAGACAAAGGATCACCTTAGTGGATCGAATGCTCACAGCTCTGGCAGTCTCCAGAATAGCTTTGCTCTGGGTAATATTGATAAATTTGCATGCAAATATGTTTAATCCAGCAATCTATACTTTAAAAATAAGAATTATTTTTTGTATTGTTTGGTCTTTAAGCAACCATTTTAGCTCCTGGCTAACTGCAAGCCTCAGCGTGTTTTATTTGTTGAAGATAGCCAACTTCTCTGGTTTCCTATTTCTTTACCTGAAGTGGAGAGTCAAATGTATACTGGTCACGATACTTTCGGGAACTTTGGTAATTTTGGTTTTGAACCTTGCAGTGGCAACCACTGATGAATATATATGGATAGATGAATGGAAAGAAAACACGACTTGGGAGGACAAATGGAAGGATGCTATACGGCTTTCCAACATGACTATCTTCACACTACAGAATCTCATCCCTTTCACCATCTCCCTGACATCTCTTGTGCTGTTAATCTTTTCCCTGCGGAAACATCTCAAGAAGAGACAGTTCAAAGTATCCCAAGATCCTAGCACCAAAGTCCATATAAGAGCGATGCAAACATTGGTTTCCTTCGTCTTGGTCTTTGCCACTCACTCTCTATCTCTAATCATCATAGCTTGGAATTCCAATAAGCTGCAGAACAAACGGATTCTCATACTTTCACAGATTTGGGGCATCGTGTGTTCTTCAAGCCACTCATTTGTGCTTGTTTGGGGAAACATGAAACTAAAACAGGCCTTTATTTCAGTTTTATGGAAGGCGAAAACCTGGCTAAAGGACTAGAAACCATCAAGACACTAGATCAAGAAAATTCTCTTTTGTGACTGTTTTGTGAACAAATTAACGGGACCTGTGACATTTTATATATCCTATGGGCTTTCCCATAATTAATGTTATTGAGATTTCCAGATGTTTGTTTAGGAAAGTTTTTCATAAACTTATCATATGAAAGTATATATTACATGTGAATATATGTAAAATTATAAATAATATACCCTTACATATTTTATATCATTTAATAATATAGTATAATGCAATAACTCCTCAGAATTATAAAGTAATGTGTGTTTTACATACACTTTCCAAGTTTTTTCTTAGAATTGAAAAATATTTGATGTACAGTCATGTACATTTAAAGACTGAGAACTTATATCAGGAGTTTTTGCTATTTTTCTTTATATTTTGCATGGGATTGTCTAGATTTAAATCTAGACCACCAATATTTTAGTGCCTGGTTTCAATTTCTGGCAACACAAAAAGTTCCCCTGAATAGTAGCATGGATTGCTCCTGAGAAGAGAATTATCAATAGTCCATGAATACCACCAGTGTAATCATCCAAACCTCCTTCCACCACTCCAAAAGAATATGCTAAAAATGTTATGTTTCCATACACGGTCATTTCTTCTCATTTTCTATTTAAGAAAGACATTTTATAAGATCGAGATCTAATGTCAAATATTTCCATTTTCTCCTATTATCTCTCTCTCTTTTTTAATTTTATTAGTGAAACAGCATGAGGTACAGTTGTAGTCTTACAAGTAGCCCTCCCACTCTCTCCTACACCCCCACCCCCTCCCCACCTCTATGTCAGGGCATTCCCTTTTTCTCTCTCTTTCCTTTAGGGTGTTGTGGTTTGCAATAGAGGCATTGAGTGGCCATCGTGTTCAGTCTATAGTCTATTTTCAGCACACATCTCGCATCCCCAGCAAGTCCTCCAAAAACTCTTTACTTGGTGTTCCCTTCTCTATCTGAGATGCCTTTTCCGCCAGCATGTGCTGCCAGCTTCCAAGCCTTGGAGCAGACCTCCTGGTACTTATCTCAACTATTCTTGGGCAATCGTCTCCCATTCTGTTACTTTATATTCCCCAGATGAGTGCAGTCTTTCTATATCTGTCTCTCTCTCTTTCTGGTTCATTTCACTTAGCATGATACTTTCCACATAGAACAACTTGTTTCCAAATTTCATGGCTTCATATTTTCTAACAGCTGCATAGTATTCCATTGTGTAGATGTACCAAAATTTCTTTAACCAGTCATCTCTTCTCAGACACTCGGGTTTTTTCCAGATTCTGGCTATTGTGAACAGTGCAGCAATGAACATAGAAGTGCAGATGTCATTTCGACTATACTTTTTTGCCTCTCCGGGATATATTCCCTGGAGTGGTATTGCTGGGTCATTGGGAGCTCAATTTCTAGTTTTTTTGAGAATTGTCCATACTGTTTTCCAAAACGGCTGAACCAGTTGGCATTCCCACCAGCAGTGAAAAAGAGTCCCTTTCTCCCCACATCTGTGCCAACACCAGTTGCTTTTGTTCTTTTAGATATTGGCCAGTCTCTGTGATGTGAGACGATATCTCATTGTTGTTTTGATCTGCATCTCCCTGATGATTAGTGATGTAGAGTATTTTCTCATGTGCCTTTTAGCCATTCGGATTTCCTCTTTGATGAAGTTTCTGTTCATTTCATCACCCAATTTTTAATGGGATTGGATGTTGTCTTCTTGTGGAGTTCCATAAGTGCTTTGTATATCCTTGATACCAACCCCTTATCAAATGGGTACTGGGTGAATATCCTTTCCCATTCTGTAGACTGTCTTTGTATTTTGTCACTGTATCGTTCGCGGTGCAGAAGCTTCTTAGTTTAATATAGTCCCATTTGTTTATCTCTGTTTCCACTTGGTCAGTGGCATGTCGACTTTGAAGATACCTTAGCCTTAATATCGTGGAGAGTTTTGCTGATCCTGTCTTCAATGTACCTTATGGATTCTGGTCTGATGTTGAGGTGTTTCATCCATTTTGATCTGACTTTTTTCTTTGATAAGGAAGCAAGAAATGTGAAGTGGAGAAAGTCTCCTATAATCTCTTGCCTTGATCACAAAACCTAGCAATTGCTTGGATTTCTCAGTTCTCACTTTATATTATGTGGAGAAGCATAGCCAAGAAGCAGTCTCAAAGGAAAAATTACAGGAAAACATCTCTGTTATGTAACATCAAATGTCATGTTACTTCTTACTGTTTGGAGAGGATTGGTTTCCATAAGAGCTTTTGAGCTTTTGCTTAACCAAAAATAAAAAATATTTGCAATCCAAAATATGCAGTGATGGAAATGTTAGGAAGAGTTTATTAGGTGAGAGAGTCTTTGCTGGGGTGTGAGTTCTGCTGCCTTTTCGATGAACCCAAGGGATTTTTTATTCAGCACCCACTCTACACAATCCTCAATTCAACTGATTTGCATTGCTTTTCAAATTTTGCAACCTCATCTTTGTTACCTGGGAACAATCAAGCTAGAAGACCTTTCCACCTCTGCCTAGATGGTATGTTTATGCTTCTGTTCTTAGGAATGTTTTCTTACATTCTAACTATGCTTCTTCTCTAAGTGTGGGGACATTTGTGATCCTTTTCAAAGTATTTTAGGTTTAAATTCATTTTCTTTATTGAGCATTGCCTCAGCATTTTCAAAGTAGACTCAACATGTCTTCCATTTTCCTTTGAAATCAAGACGCACAGCTTTGGACTAGAGAAAGAATTCAGTCATCAGAGCACAGCATGTGGGAGCCCCAGATCCTTTCATGGTACCACATGATACCCCAAGTACCACCAGAATTGACCTTTGATCAGCAAGTATCTGATCAGCAAGTATCCCCTGAGCATCACTGGGAACAATAGCAATGATAAAAACCCCAAACAAACAAAAATACCTGGCTTTCTGTTTTCCACTTTTTTTCTATTTGGGTCACACCCTTTGATGCTCAGGGGTTACTCCTGGCTCTGAATAACTTCTGGAAGTTCTTGGGGCTGGTGGAGGGGGAGGGCATATGGGATGCCAGGGATGGAACCTGGCCCAGCAGTATGCAAGGCAAACACCCTACCCATACTCTTGGTCCTTTTCTATTTTTCTTTATGGTGATTGATAAATTTACTTTGCTGGTTCTGTTCTTTCTTTTTCCCCATTGAGTCATTAAAGAATATCCCCGAAGTTTATTGAATGTTTACATTTCATACTATGTAACATAAAATTGAAAGAATTTTAAAAACAGTGCCCTAGCAATTCTCACAGAATAAAGCATGAGACTAATATAATAATAGTTGTATATGGAGATACAAAAAAACCCCTAAATTTTTGGAGTAGAAAGAGAAAGGAATTTGTATTTAAGTAAATTTGTGCAGATACATATGTGTGAATCCATGTGCATGTATAAGAATAATATTAAGTATTATTCTCATTTCCAGTATTCAATAAATAATGATGTTCAGGAGATTATCATAAAACACTGGTATTTTGTGGGAATAGCTTTGGACTTTGCATAGATAGGCTCCTATAAAGTCAACATGGGGTGTTTAAAAGAACATTTTCCCTGTTTCATAAGTTAAAATTTTTATGTGCCCTCAACTCACATAGTAATACTTAAGAATTTGAGAATAGAAAATAAAAGGCAAGACAATGGAAGGAAATAGATCCTTATTTGCATGTTAGCAAATGAGAATCCAGCATTTCTTTTACTATCATGTATCAAAGTCCATCCTATAGTCAGACAAACAGTATTCAGTATGGTTCATTGAATTATCTGAGGAAATAGAAAGGTTTTCAGGAAGAAAACTGTAAATCCCTTCACTAGCAAATCATGATGCTAGCAAATCTTGACAATTCCAGGGATGAAACTCTGATCAACCACGTGCAAGGCCTGGTCCCTCTTGACAATTTTTTAGAAAGAGAATATTATTGCTGGATTTATGAAGAATCACATCTTGGGCATATTTTATATGAATGAATGAAGAAATCATCTTTTATTTTAAACTTTGGGACATTCTCCGACAGACCATGGTCAGTGTCATAGAAATCACAATTCTAATCATTCTAAGTGCAGTATCTTTTGTAGGAATTCTAGCAAATGGTTTCATAGTGCTGGTTAACTGCATGGACTGGATCAAGAGAAGAAAGATGTCTCCAGTAGACCAGGTGCTTGCAGCTCTGGCCATCTCCAGAATGGCTATGCTCTCAGAATTATTAGTGAATTCACATGCAATCGTCTTTGCTTCAACTCTGTATGTGACTGGAGAAACATTAAAGATGATAGTTTATGCCTGGACAGTTACCAATCATTTCAGCATCTGGCTTGTGACAAGTCTCAGCATCTATTATTTTCTCAAGATAGCCAGTTTTCCCAACTCCATCTTTCTCTACCTAAAGTGGAGAGTGACAAAGGTAGTTTACGTGGTTATGCTGGTGACCTTGATCTTCTTGATCGTTAATATGGCCTTGGTGGACACGCATATTGATGGCTGGTTCCATGATTCTCAAAGGAACATGACTCACAGTTCCCGAATGAGCAACTTTCCACAATTTTACAAACGTATTATATTCACTAACACCATGTTCACTCTCGGACCCTTCTCCGTGACCCTGACTATTTTTCTCCTGCTGATCTTTTCCCTGTGGAGACATCTCAGGAGAGTTCTGCACAGTGGAAAAGACAGCCAAGATGCCAACACCAAGGCACACATCAAGGCCATGAAGAGTGTCATCACCTTTCTTGTGCTCTATGCAGCTTTCTTTCTGTCCCTTTTAGTGTCATTTTGCAACTCTGACATGCTAGAGAAAAATCAGAACACATTGTTGTGCCAGCTCACTGGAAGTGTTTACCCCTCGGGACACTCGTGTGCCTTGATACTGGGCAATCCTAAGCTGAGACAGACCTTTCTTTCTGGGCTCTGGTGGCTAAGAGTCAGAGTCACAGGTGAAGCACCCTCACGCTCATAGACAATACAGGGGTTTATCTTGCATAGCTCAGATGTGACCTGTTGAAATGAAATTCTTTGTCTGTCATAAATTTATACTCTCCCCATGTTCTTCCATGTGTGTAACTGAAAATTACAAAAGTATGTTAGGAATAAAGAGTATTTAGTTACCATTTAGCAGAATATGTAAATACTAATATCAGTAGCATAGAGAAGGTAATAAATATGTCACAAATTATGGAGAACTATTTATTGTAACATATATAATTTTCTGTTGTGATAACACAGTGGGTAAGGTGTTTGCCTTGCACGCGGCTGACCCAGGTTCGATTCCTCCGCCCCTCTCGGAGAGCCTGGCAAGCTACCGAGAGTATCTCGCCCACACAAGCAAAGCCTGGCAAGCTACCCGTAATGTATTGGATATGCCAAAAACAGTAACAACAAGTCTCACAATTTGTTGTAGGACGTTACTGGTGCCTGCTCAAGTAAATTGATGAACAACAGGAGGACAGTGCTATAGTGCTTGTTATTCACTACCACAAGACTTCAAAATGAAAAGCCTATATTATGTGTGTGTGAGTTGTGCATAGGTTTATAGGTAAGACAAAATTACTAAAACTTTTGCTTGCACAAAGTTTCCGATCTAGATCACAGAGACAAAATTTTAGAAATTTAATTTGGAAAGGAAAATATAGGCTACACAAAATCAAACACCCTAAAAGTGCTGTCTTTTATACAAATCAATAATGCTTTTTAGAGATTTGTCAAATCGTGAAGCAGCTGTATTCCAATTTTCCTTTCTGCATTATTATTTTACATTCAATAATTTTTGGATTGTATTTATTTTTTTATTGGTTTTTAGGCCATACTCAGCAATGCTCAGAGGTTACTCCTGGCTCTGCTCTCAGGAATTATCCCTGGCAGTGCTTGAAGGACCATATACAGTGCCAGGGATTGAACCCAGTTCAACCTCATGTAAGGCAAGTGCCCTGCCTACTGTGCTGTCTCTGTAGCCTCTGAATTATATTTATTATTACTAAGATTATACAATGTATATTTGAAAACACATAATCCAATGTTGTTTTAAAATATGTAAACATTATAAATTACTTTATCCTATGACAGCTTTGTTTATTTAATGTGCTTTCTTTTGGCTTTTAAAAATTAAAATAAACTTGCATTATAATAATGTTTTTGGTGTGTATTCTTTCACCATACAATTATCCCCTTTTGTCCAAATGTATCCACCCTTTTTCCCCCCTTTCCTCTCACAACCACTAATTGCTTTTCTAGTTCAAATGTATATTTTTGCTTTATTTAGTTCATTTGTTTGTTCTCTTTATTTGCCACAAATGAATAAAATCATAATGGTTGGCTTTTTCTGTGTAAATTATTGTTCGGGATATAGATAAAGGTAAAGGTAAAGGCCCTTCCGTTGATCGTCGATTTGCTCGAGCGGGCCCAGTAACGTCTCCATTGGAAACTTTGTTGTTACTGTGTCTGGCATATCGAATACTCTCGGTAGCTTGCCAGGCTCTCCGAGAGGGGCGGAGGAATCGAACTCGGGTCGGTCATGTTGGCCGCTTGTAAGGCGAACGCCCTACTGCTGTGCTATCGCTTCAGCCCTGTTGTTCGTGATATAAAACATTCCATGTTTATCCACATTATCAAAATTGGTAATATTTCATCTATTTTTAGCCAGATAATATTTCATTGTGGATACATACTACCTCTTTACTCATCTATCAGTTGGTGAACACTAAGGTTGTTTCTAGTTCTTGGTTATTGTAAAGAATATTGCAATAAACAGAAAATGCATATAACCCTTCAGATTAATATTTTTGGTACTTTTAAATATAAACATCAAAAATTATAATAACTAGAAGATAAAAAAATTTAAGTTATTTTTTGGTTTTGGGACAGTGCTCAGGGATTACTCCTCGCCCTGTGCTCAAGGATCACTCCTAGAGGGATTCAGGGGATACCGGAGATTGAACCCAGGTAGGACACAGGCAAGTCAAGCATTCTATCTATTATACCATCACTCTGGTTCATAATTTAAAATTTTTAAAGAATATTCATATTGCTTTCTCTGATACCGCACTTAGAATGATTAGAATATGATTAGAATTGTGATTTCTCTGACACTCACCGTTCTCAGCAATGATGTAAGTGTCCCTTCACTACATATCTTTAACACTTACTTTTTATCTTCTAGATAGATTCCATTCTCACAGATGTGACATAATATCTCATTACTTTAGGGGTTGTTTTGTTTTGTTTGGGGACCACACCCAGTTCAACTCACAGATTACTCCTGGCTCTGCATTCATGTGGGATGCTGGGGATCAAACCAGGGTCAGCAACATGCAAGGCAAACACCCTACCTTCTGCATGATCTCTCCAGCCCCATTACCTTATTGCTTAATTTACATTTCCATTTAATAATGTTTTTTCATGTACCTACTTGCCATCTATTGTTGGTTTCTTTGGCAAAGTTACTATTTATAACTTCTGCCCATTTTTTAATCAGGCTTTTTATTTTTGAAGTTTTTGTCGAGTTTATGGGTTCCTTGTGATATTTTAATTATTAACCTTTTTGTTTCTCTTAGGGTTCCTTTGGGATACTACATCCAGTGGTGCTCAGGAACTATTCTTGTCTCTGTGCTTAGGGAGTAACTTCTGACCGCACTTGGGGGATTATATGTGGTGCCCAGTAAAATATTAACCTCATTGCGAATGCCTAAATTGAAATATTTTCATCGCTTTGTAGGATATATATTTTAGTTGTTTTTGATGCAGATAATTTTTTGATGTCCTATTTTTGTTCATTTTTTACTTTTGTTTCCCTTGTCCTGGAAATTTGCATTGTCTTCTTATGATAAAATTAACAACATTTTTATTTCTTTCAGTTCACACTTCTCAACTGGATATTCCAAGGGGACTATAGGTGAAAATCACTTAAATGAGGGCCAAGCTTGAGTTTAGGGGTCCAACCGGTAGGACAGATAAAGATACAGGAAAGAAACAAGGTCATAAAGGGAGCACAGTTGGGAAAAGAAACACAGCTCTAGCTCACATCATTGTAAGAATGCAGTAATAATAACTACAGTAATAATATATACAGTATAATCGCTACTCCAAGAAAACTACATGTTAATCAACTGTGCAGTTATCAGGTTTCAAATCAGCAGCAGAACATCAGTTGCTAAGTTTTGGGGGCAAACTTAATATGAGGATTTTCAAAGATCTACGTGTTTATTATGCTTAATCCCCAGTACCTGCCAGGGTTTGACCCTGTGTGCCACCAAGTTGGGCATCCTCATTTCCCCCACCCCCCAAAAAAGCTTTAAAAGTTAATCCTGAAAATTATTTTATCACATTTGGTAGGTAAGGGAGCTAGCGCTAGAAAGGTTAAATGCCTTATCCATGGTCACACAACCTGAAAATGGTGGAAAATAATCTTAATGTGAGCACCAGCAGTCTAATTCCCAAGTTTGCTTTCTTGGGTGAGAGAGTGGGACACATCCTGTATCACATCCACATCCTGGGATCAGAAATAGAACTGAGTTAGCCATGTGTAAAGAAAGTGCTTTAATCCCTCTATAATCTCTCCACTTCCCTAAATCATGCATTCTTGAAATCAAGCATTATAAATAAAATATGAAAAATATATTAAAATTTGTCTGCTAAAAAATTAATAACAGAGTTCACTGAATGAAATATGAATCTTTACCTCTATATTCTGTATCACTGTATCACTGTCATACCATTGTTCATCGATTTACTTGAGCAGAGCCAGTAATGTCTCCACTTGTCCCAGCACTGAGATTTTAGCAGCCTCTCCTTACTCGTCTTTCCCAAAGCTGCCGTATTGGAGCCTCTTTCAGAGTCAGGGGAATGAGACCCATTATTGTTACTGTTTTTGGCATATCAAATATGCCACGGGTAGCTTGCCAGGCTCTGTCATGTTAGCAGGATACTCTCAGTAGCTTACCGGGCTCTCCAAGATATATATATATGTATATATATATATTTATATATATTTCCCTCTATGATTTGTTGCCTACTGTCTGAATCCCATCAAATATGGTGTGGTAATTATGGAAAATTGGTAGGAAGTGTCTTATGATGTGTTCAGGAATATGTTCACTCATATGTAAGCTTGGCCTGAGCATGTGGAAAGTGGCCTGGAGCATGGTGGTGGCTTGGTAGTGGAGGTCGGCTGCCATGACTGGGTCCCTTGGGCAGGGAGGACTCTCATCCGCTCCCCTCTGGGGCGCCCCAAGTGAAAACAGCCTAACTCTGAGTCCAGTGACATGGTTATGGGAACTTCATTTTATGCTCCCTTCCAGGAGAAGCAGCCGTGAGTTCTGAAGGGTAGCTGATGAGGAGATTATCTGGTGCCAGCAGAAGGTGGCTTATGGGTGTGACCCCTGGGTCACCGGAGACTGGGGGAAGCAGGCAGAGGATCTCTACTCCTGGGTCCTGTTGAGCCCACAAAAATAATTTCTTTTCTTGGGCTGGAGTGATAGTACAGTTGGTAGAGCGTTTTGCGTTGCATGCAGCTGACCATGTTAAATTTCCAGCATCCCATATGGTCCCTCAAGCACCACCAGGAGTAATTCCTGGTTGCAGAGCCAGGAATAACCCCTGTACATCACTAGGTGTGATCCAAAAACCAAAAAAAAAAGGGAATTTATTTTATGATTTCAATCTACTACTTATTATGAAAATGTTTAATACATATATAAAAAGGTAGAAGGATCAATAAACTTTGGTTGATTGATGTTTCCTTTTTTCCTTCTTTTTTTTTCTTTTTGAGTCATACCCGGCAATGAACAGGAGTTACTCCTGGTCTGCACTCAAAAATTACCCCTGGCGTTGCTCAGGGGACCATATGGGATGCTGGGAATGGAATCTGGGTGGGCCGCTTGCAAGACAAATGCCCTACCCGCTGTGGTATTGCTCCAGTACCCTGGTTGATGTTCCCATCCCAGGCTCAGGAGTCATCAGTGTAAGTCAATAAGCCCATCACATTTCCCATGGATCATCTTACTGCACATAACACATGACAGCATCCACACCCTCTGGCTGCCATAAGCAGATTTCAAACGTAGTTACTTGCTTGTGAAGGAATTTGACGACACCACTAAAATCAGCCAATTTTATTTCTTCAGTTGTATCAATAGAAAGATCATCACAAATATAATTTAATAAAAAAGGTCATTAAAACATGAATTCAGTGACTAAATTTGCATCATTGCTAAATCTAGGTGGTAACATATAGGCAGTACTTATTTCAGGTAATAAGTCATTCATGTGGCAGAAATCCTTGAATAATTGTGCATCACAGATCCACTTTACAATATTGTTAATAGTGATTAACTGTGTTCTTTGCATATTTTAATATGTTCTTCTTTGCTTAACCTAAATAAATTCACCATCAAACGAGTATCTATCTCTTCATTGGTAAGAACACCCTCTTCTATAGCTCTGTATGAGTAGAGCAAGCCTAGATCTGAAGTCGATCATATTTTACATCTATAGAACAACTCAGAGATGTGATATTTACTCTGTGATACTTCCAATATGTGATACTGGAACAATTTCCAATTGTTTTCTTGTTACTAGATGAGAGGTCTCTCCAGGTCTAGGAGAACTTAGATGCAAACCACTCAGTGCATGTACAAAAGGTAGCATCCAATGAAGCCAAGAAAGCCACAAGATTCTACAAAGATTTGTTGTTGATTTATCTTGTGAGTCTACTTATGTTGCTAAGGACACTTTCCTTTCAGGCAATGCTTCAGGTACCAAAAAACTCTCAGGAAAGTTTTCTTCATTTGACTGTTTCCAAAAATCAACACATATGAGTGAGCCGATGGATATAGAAGTCCTAATACATAACCAAAAGTCACAGCCTGCTTGTTATGTAATATATAATATGCCCCACCTGTGATGAAAAGGGCAAAATGGTTCAGTAGAAAGAGGACCAGAAAGAAAAATACGCTTTTCATGGCTCTGAAGTGGGCCTCCAAACTGGGATCTCTGGAATTCATGATGCTGAGTTCAATATGTTTCTTGTGTCTCCACAAGGAAAAGAGCAGTAAGAAAAAGGAAATTAATGAAAGGCAGAAAGGGGGGAGGCATGCTATTGTGATGATAAACATATAATTTAAATTTGCTTTACTCACACGGAATAGCTCTGTCATATTTATTTCACATTTTGGGCAGGTTTGATAATCAAACACCCCAAAACAAGGAGGCATAGGAAAACTTATGATCAGAAAAGGCACAGAAACCACTAGAAGCATGAAAATGACCTTGTTGATTCTCCATTTCAGCCAAAGGAAAAGAGGATGTGAAAAATTGGCAATCTTCAGGAAGTAAAATACAGCCAGACAAGTGGCAAACCAGGTACAAAAATGGTTGTTCAGTATCCAGGCGTTAGAAAAGACTTGAGTTCTTTTTGAAGTAATTTGGATTTCCTTAAAAGTTACCAAAAAAATGAGAGAGAAAATTATTTGCCACAGTTGAATGAATCTGGCCCAGGCCAAACTAGTCAGAATAATGTCAACCAAGTATAATTTCTGCTTTCTGAGGCCAGCAGTACAATTTGTGAGTCCAATGAATCCATTCCCTAAAAGTCCTACTATAAATTCCCCAGCAGCTACAAGCATGAAAACTTTCTCCAGTGTACTCAACATGAATGCAATAAGAAAATTTCTGATGTGTAGGTTATAGATTGACAAGATCCCAATGACTTCCTAATAATGATGCAGGTCTTGTGTTTGGTTATATAGGAGTATCCTTCTCCTTCTTTATTGTTTCATTTTTTGTAGTGCCTCTTTATAAATGAAGCCCAGAAATAATAGATAAAATGATGGAATTATTCTCCGGAATAGTATTGAACATTTCTACCCCACTCTGCCAAGAATTTCCAGTGTTGATGCAGAAGCAGACATCAGCTAACATAGCTAATAGAGTCTCATGGTCTATGTATCGGAGAGGATTGAAAGATCAAATTCTCATTTGCTAGCATGTAAATAAAAGCATGGATTATTTTCACTCTTTGGAATCAAAGTTATTTCTCCTCTTCCAAAGAACTGATTCATTTGGTTTACAAATCTGAATTGAGAAACAAATTTCAAACATGGGTTTTCCACACACAAGACCACTTCAATATGTAGGTAAAACTAACAAACCCAGAACTATTGACCAGTTCTAAAACATTGATAATGCAGGTTAGTGCAGCACGGTAATATAATGGAGTTTGAAATTTTCAAAAGTTTTTGCAGGCAACATATAAACCTAAATTCAATATCATATTATTAAGAAATTTAATTTGATATCTCTTTTTACTGCAGTGTTGTTGACATTTCAATACATCTGTCAGTGCTATTTTTAAAGCATTATTTTAAGAGTCTTTATATAAAAATAAGGGATCCTAAAATATACTTGACAAAAGTGAAACATAAGTGAAATATACATATATTTTCAAAAACCTTCTTTAGAATGTACAAAGGTGTATTTTTAAAATTTAATCACTGTGGGATACAGTTACAAAGATTTCATGATTGAGTTTCAGTTATACAATGATCATACACCCATCCCTCCACCAGTGCACATTTTGCACCACCAGTGTCCCCAGTATCCCTCCTGCCAACCCCAATCACCCAAACTCCTGCCTCTATGGCAGACAATTTCCTTCTTACTCTCTCCCTACTTCAGGGCATTATGGTTTGCTATACAGATATTGAGAGGTCATCATGTTTGGTGCTTACTTTACTTTCAGCACACATCTCCCAACCCGAGAGATCCCTCCTACCATCATTGAATTAGTGATCCCTTCTCTATTCCAGTTGCCTTCTTCCCCAGCTCATGAGGCAGGCTTCCAACCATGGAACAATCTTCCTGACCCTTGTCTCTACTGACCTTGGGTGTTAGACTCATATTATGTTATTTTATACTCCACAAATGAGTACAGTAATTCTATGTCTATCCCTCTCTTTCTGACTCATTTCACTTAGCATGATACTCTCTATGTCCATCCACTTATAAACAAATTTCATGACTTCATCTTTCCTAACATCTGCGTTGTGTAACCACACCAAAGTTTCTTTAACCAGTTATCTATTCTTGTGCACTCGAGTTGTTTCCAGATTCTGACTATTGTAAATGGTGTTGCAATGAACATAGAGGTGCAGATGTCATTTCTATTGTGCTTTTTTGCACCCCCAGGATGTATTCCCAGAATTGTTATTGCTGGGTCATATGGAAGCTCAATTTCTAGTCTTTTGAGGAATGCCCATAATGTTTGCCAGAAAGGCTGGACCAGTCAGCATTCCCACCAACAGTGAAAGAAAACCCCTTCCTCCCCGCATCCATGCCAGCACTGGTTGTCTTGTTCTTTTTGATGTGTGCCAGTCTATGTTATGTAATATGATATCTCTTTGTTGTCTTGATTTGCATCTCCCTGAAGATTAGTGATGTAGATTTTTTTATGTGCCTTTTGACCATTTGTATTCCTTTTTTGAGGAAGTTTCTGTTCATTCTTCTCCCCATTTTTTGATGTGGTTGGAGGTTTTTTCTTGTACAGTTCTACTAATGTCTTGTGTACCCTGGATATTAACCCCTTATCTGATGGGTATTGGGTAAGTATTATTTCCCATTCTGTGCACTCTCTGTATATTTTGGTCACTGTATTTTTTGAGGTGCAGAAGCTTCTTAGTTTAATGTAGTCCCATTTGTTTATGTTTGTTTCCACTTGCTTGGTCAGTGGTGTTTCATCCTTAAGATGCATTTAGCTTCAATGTCATGGAGGGTTCTGCCCACATTTTCCTCCATATACCTGACGGATTCAGGTCTGATATTGAGGTCTTTAATCCACTTTGATATGACTTTTGTGCCTGGAATTAGACAAAGATCTGAGTTCATTTTTTTGCAGGTAGCTTCCCAGTTTTCCCAGCACATTTTGTTGAAGAGGCTTTCCTTTCTCCATTTCACATTTCTGATCCTTTATCAAAGATTAAGTGATCATATATTTGAGAGTCTGTGACAGAATATTCAAGTCTGTTCTGTTGGTCTGTGGGTTTATTTCTAGTTCATAACCATGATATTTTAATTACTTCTACTTTGTAGTAGAATTTTAAGTTGGGAAAGGCGATGCCACCAATCTTCTTTTCCCCAAGGATTTCTTTAGCTATAGTTGGGGATTTATTGCTTCATATGAATTTCAGGAGTGTTTTGTCCATTTCTTTGAACAACATAATGGGTATCCTTATGGAAACCTCATTGAATCTGTATGATGCTTTGGGGAGTCTTGCCATTTTAACAATTTCAATCCTCCCAACCCATGATGTGTCTCCATTTTCTAGTGTCCTCCTTTATTTCTGGAAGTAGTGTTTTGTAATTTTCTTTGTATAGGTCCTTCACCTTTTTAGTTAAGCTAATTCTGAGGTACTCAATTTTCTGCGGCACTATTGTGAATGTTTTTTATTAATATCTCTTTCTTCTCTTTTATTATTTGCATATAGGAAAGGCTTAGACATTTGGATGTTGATTTTGTAGCTTGAACCTTTTTATTTTGGGGGAGACTTTTGATACTATTTCAATTTCCTCGATGGTGATAGGTCTGTTCAGGTATTCCACCTCTTCTTGGGTTAGCCTTGGGAGATTATAGAGTCCAGAAATTTATCCATTTCTTCTAGATTCTCTTGTTTCATGACATAAAGATTCTCAACGTAATCTTTGATTATTCTTTGAATTTCTGTAGTTTCTGTTGTGGTGTACCCTTTTCATTTCTGATTGTGTTTATTAGGGTATTCTCTGCCTTTCTTTTTTTTAATTTTTATTAGTGAAACACCATGAGGTACAGTTGTAGACTTAAAAATTTTTGTGCTTGGGTTTCAATTATACAATGATCGAGTACCCATCCTTCCCTCCACCAGTGCCCATTTTCCACCACCACTGATTCCAGTATCCCTCTCAACCCCCAGTCCCCCCATCCCACCCTCCCTCTGTGGCAGGGAATTCCCTTTTGTTCTCTCTCTCCTTTTGGGTGCTGTGGTTTGCAAAAGAGGCATTGAGTGGCATTCATGTTCGGTCTTTAGTCTACTTTCAGCATGTTTCTCCCACCCTAAGAGGATCCTCCCAATACCCTTTATTTGGTGTTCCCTTCTCTATCTGAGCTGCCTTTTTCCCTAGCATGTACAGCTGGCCTCCAAGCCATGGAGTGAACCTTCTGGTACTTATCTCGACTATTCTTGGGTTGTTAGTCTCCTATTTTGTTACTTTATGTTCCCCAGATGAATGCAATCTTTCTATGTCTGTCCCTCTCTTTTTAACTCATTTCACTTAGCATGATACTTCCTATGTAGTACCACTTGTATGTAAATTTCATGACTTCATCTTTTCTAATAGCTACATAGTACTCCATTGTGTAGATGTACCAAAGTTTCTTTAACCAGTCATCTGTTCTCAGGCACTCAGGTTTTTTCCAGATTCTGGCTATTGTAAAGAGTGCTGCAATGAACAAACAATTGCAGATGTCACTTCGGCTATACTTTTTTGCCTCTCTGGGATATATTCCCAGGAGTGGTATTGCTGGGTCACATAGGAGTTCAATTTCTAATTTTTTGAGAGTCGTCCATACTGTTCTCCAAAAGGGCTGAACCATTCGGCATTCCCACCAGCAGTGAAGGAGGGTCCCTTTCTCGCCACATCCGCGCCAACACCAGATGCTTTTGTTCTTTTGGATGTGGGCCAGTTTCTGTGGTGTGAGATGATATCTCATTGTGGTTTTGATCTGCAACTCCCTGATGATTAAAGATGTAGAGCATTTTTTCATGTGCCTTTTTGCCATTCGAATTTCTTCTTTGAGAAAGTTTCAGTTTATTTTGTCGCCCCATTTTTTGGTGGGTTTGGATGTTTTCTCTCTCTCCCTTTTTTTTTGTGAGTCTTTCTAGGATTTTTCAATCGTGTTTATTTTTGAGGAAATTGTTTACCTGTAGAATTTTTTCCAGCCTTTGACTTTGAGTCTATGTTTGCTCTGACTGTTCAAATACGTTTCTTGCAGGCAGCAGAATATTGTGTTCAATTTTCTGATCCATACTGACACTCTGTCTTTTAATTGGTACATTTAGCCCATTGACACTCAGAGAGGTTATTGTTATGGGATTTTGTCCCATCTTTCCTCCAAAGTTTGGTGTATTTGAGGGGCTTGTCTTGTCTTAAAGTAGGCCATTCAGTGTTTCTTGTAACCTTGGTTCCAAGTCTACAAAGTTCTTGAGTTGTTTTTTGTCTGAAGATGTATGTTGTTCCTTCTGATATGAATGAGAGTCTGTCTAGCTGGGTAAAGTATTCTTAGTGAGGCATTTATTTCATTGAGTTTTTTCACTACATCCCACCACTGACTTTGGAGCTTGAAAGTTACCTTAGATAAGTTCTGCTGTAAATTTTAAGGATTTAAAAACTTTTAAACTTTCAGAATTTTGTATCTGCCCACACAGCAGAGCTTGTCAAGCTACCTGTGGCATATTCGATATGCCAAAAACAATGGAAACATTACTGGTGCCCACTATAGCAAATCGATGAATAACAGGAGAACAGTGCTACAGTGCTATAAAGTGCTCCTTTATAAGTAATTTCTTTCATTGATCTTGCTGCTTTCAGAATTTTGTATCTGTCTATGGGTTTTGTCACTCTGATAAGAATGTGTGTCTTGGAGTATTTTTATTTGGATTTCTTTTAGCCGGTACTTTTCGAGCTTCCTGAATCTGCTTGCATATGTCCTTCAGTTCTGGGAATGTCTCAGCAATGATGACTTTAACAGTTTCTTCCTGTTCTTCTGGGACTCCAGTGATTCTTATGTTATTCCTCTTGGCTTCATCCCAATTTTCTCTTAACATCTGTTCATTTATTTGGAATCTCTTCCATTTTCCTGCTGTTGTCTGGAGATTCTCTATACCTCATCTTGGAGCTCATTGATTCTGTCCTCAGCAGCTGTTACACTGCTGCAGAGGCCTTCTACTGAGTTTTTCAATTCACCTACCAAGTTTTTCAGGTCTGTCATTTCTGTTTGTAATTTGTTTGCATTTTCCTCATTTCTGCTCTCACATCCTCTTATATTTTATTGGAAGTGCATTCCATTCTTTCTTTAGCTTCCTTAATCGTTCCCTTCTAAATTCCTTGTCAGAGAAGTTGTATAGCTCACTATTACTAGTTGGGTCTTCACTCATTAAGCCTGGTGGGTTTCTGCTTTGCTTTACCTTTGTGACCTGTGAAGTTTGGTCACCATTTGGTCACTGTGCAGTTAGCTCACCGTTACTATTGTGTTTTTGGTGTCGTATTAATTGAGGCAGGGGCTAATGAATTAGTGGCCTAATGTGGTTTTTTTTTTTTTTGGTAATCAGGATGCCCTAGTGAAAGTTCCACATAACAGGCTAATTTATGGTTCTTTTGGGGTATGGAGAGGGAGCAGCTCTGGAAGCTACTCCCACCAGAGTGGGATCTCTGACCTCTAATTAGAGTTTTTAAGTCCTTGCATCTCGAACCCAGAATTGGGGCTGACTCCTGCCTGGGTCCCATCGGTCCCATGGAGTTCTCAAAAGTGTGTTATTTTTTTTTAAGAGAAGGTAAAATAGAAGACAAGAAAAAAATGGTAAATGTCTTAGTTTATTCTCTTAAACATATCTGTTTCTCAAATGTATCTGGAGTTTGCCACATGCAAGACATACAATTAACCCATATATGGCTTCCCAATAGCACAAATTAAGTATATGTACATATATGTATGTACATGTATGTATGCATGTATGAACTTTTCCATACTTTATAGCAAAATTTTCTTTTTTCCTCTCAATAACTTTCCCAATCCTTACAAGAATAATTTTTAAAAAGTGAACTCCTCTGTACTCCAAAGATGGCTTTTAAGAAAGAAGGAAAGTTTTTATTTTGTAATACTAATTTGAAGAGCTTATGTTTCGCGATAGCACAGTGGTCGGGTGTTCGCCTTACAAGCGGCCAACATGGCCGAACCGAGTTCGATTCCTCTGCCCCTCTCAGAGAGCCCGGCAAGCTACCGAGAGTATTTGATATGCCAAACACAGTAACAACAAAGTCTCCAATGGAGACGTTACTGGGCCCGCTCGACAAAGACGACATTTAACAAAAAATATTTAAGTGGGAGGCAGGGAAAGGAACATAGAGTTAGTATGAAGATGCCTTGAATATTGTTATTCTGGGTTTAATCCTGGCCATACCATACGATCCTTGGAGTCCACCAGGAGTGATCCCTGAGCATAAAGCTAGGAGTAAACTCTGAGTACTGATGGGTGTAGCCTGAAAACAACAACCAAAAAAAGTGTGTATAATGCCACTGATAAATTACTTTGGTGGACTTGTATTTTTACAGAAAAACTAAGAAGATAGAAAAAATAAATTATTTCCTTGGGAATATAATACTGAGGTTAGACTCATATATTGTTTACATATAAGATAACTTCAAACTCTCCTACTCTATAATATAGGACCACACACTATACTACCACTGCTCTATCAGTAGTACAGGGTTTGCTACTGATGAATTCAGATCAAGGTGTCCAAAGATGTTGATTGATTTTTAATTAAAGGGTTCATTCATAAATAAATAACATCCTAAACATCTCTCAATAAAAAAGCTGGATTTTCTCTGATGCTGCCCCCCGCTTCCAGTGAAAGTAGGAAATCAGTCGTATGTGAAAGGTGTTCTCCTTGCACAAAAATGAAGATCACCCTCACGTCCTAGTAAGGAAGGGGAGCTGGGTAACAAGAGCTGTGGATCACTAAATTTATTATCCAAAGCAAATTACTTTTAAGTATGTATTTGTTTTGCATGGTCTCTATACAAATTACCTTTTCTTAAATAAATGTAAATGTGACTTATAATGGTGTTTAAAGTGCATTTTCACACACAGTGTTTCAACACCAATCCCATCACCACCATCGTCTTATTATTCATTTTAAAACTACATAAAATGCCATCTTTGAACATTCACTGGAAGATGAGAGAGCGCGTAATGACCTCTCTAATTTTTAAATTAAATTTGCCTTTTCTCTTGTTATTTATCTGCCATCAATTTATTATAGGCCTGGCATAGGAACTAAAGAGGAGAGAGGAGGAGAGCATAGAGAAGGTTCCAGACATTAATTGTATCGTCATGCTAAAGAGTTTGAATGTGAGGGAAATCATTTTCAAAGTGTCTAGTTCACAATTCAGATTTTGCAAATCAAACAAGCAGCTCTCTGGGAGGGGAGAATTTTCATCACAAAGTGTAAAATTAATCCTTGCCTTTATTTACATGCTAGCAAAGGATAATTTGGCCTTTCAGTCTTTCCATACATAGAATATTACAGTTTGTAACTAACATCTGCATCAGGACTGGAAACTCTTGGAGAGTGGATTGGAAATATTCGACAATTATCAAAGATACTGATTGAGCACTCTTACTGATGATTGCTGGGCTTCATAGAAAAAGAAGAGGAACCACAATAAAGTTAACAAAACAAGAAAAAAAACCCAAGAATACTCCTAGATAACAAGACATCAGATCTATACTATTATACACTATTTTTAGTAAATTATCTGGAAATTGATGGCACTCCAAACTACACATCAGAATTTCCTCATTGCGTTCATGTTGAATATGATGGAGAAAGTTTTTGTGATTGTAGCTGGCGGTGAATTTATAATAGGACTCCTAGGAAATGGGTTTATTGGATTCACAAAATGCACTGCCTGGATTAGAACACAGAAGTTATACTTGGTTGACCTCATTCTTACTAGTTTGGCCTGGGCCAGATTCAGCCAGTTGTGGCTTATTATTGTCAATATCTCAACAGAGCAATTTTCTCAGGAAGTTTGTGATGTAACGGAATATGACCAAGTTTTTGCTATTATCTGGATACTGAACAACCATTTGTGCATTTGGTTTGCTACTTGTCTGGCTATATTTTACCTCTTGAAGATCGCCAATTTTTCCCACCGCCTTTTCCTTTGGCTGAAATGGAGAATTAATAAGGTCATTTTCATACTTCTAGTGGTATCTGTGCCTTTTCTGGTAATAACTCTTCCTATGCCTTTTAGTTTTGGTATCTTCGGTTATAAAGACCCCTCAAAATACAAAAGAAATTTGACACAATTAAGCAATGTATGTGAAAAGAACAATTTAAACTACATGCTGGTCTTCACAATAGCGTACCTCCCTCCTTTCTGTCTTTCCCTGTTTTCCTTTTTGCTGTTGCTCATTTCTTTGCAGAGACACAAAAAGCATATCAAGCTCAGTGTCAGGGATTTCAGAGACGGCAGTTTGGAAGCCCATATCAAAGCCATGAAAAGCATATTTTGCTTTCTGTTCCTGTTTTCACTGTACCACCTTTCCCTTTTACTGACATTTGGAGCATATTATATACTACATAACAGACTGATTTCAGTTTTTGCCTATGTCCTGTGTCTTCTGTATCCTTCAACTCACTCGTATGTGGTGATTTTTGGAAATAGCCAAATGAAAAAGGACTTCTTTGGAATTTTTTCACTCCTGAAGGACTACCTGAAAAGAAAATTTCATCACTTGTATAAGTAGACATGAAGAGAAATCAGCTGGAAATTTGTGTGGAAGCATCTAATATTTAAATTCTTCTCTAGTTAGAGTGCCCTCTAAATTAGTAATTTAGTAACAACTGTACAGAGGAGATTTCATTATCTCTGAATTGTCAGTATCTATAAATATAGATTATATAGATACAGACTTTCATCTACTGACCTTTGGATATAAATCACTGTCTACTCACATAGATCTACAGACAAGGAAAGTTGTTAAGCATTCAGGATCAACATAATTGAGTGGGTGGATATACTATTTAATAAATTAAAACGTTAAAGAGAAATGAGTATCACAATCACGATCCTCCCGCTGTTCATTGATTTTCTCAAGCGGGCCCAGTAACGTCTCCATCGGAAACTTGTTACTGTGTTTGGCATATCGAATACATCCCGGGTAGCTTGCCAGGCTCTGCCGTGCGGGCGAGATACTCTCGGTAGGTTGCCAGGCTCTCCGAGAGGGGCGAAGGAATCAGACTCGGATCGGCCATGTTGGTTGCGTGCAAGGCAAACACCCTACCCACTATGCTATTGCTCCAGCCCAGAAATGAGTATATAAAGATAAAGTTGCTGCCACCAATACTGATTTGTTGATGAAAGTCAGATGAATATGAATCTAAGATATATGATGTTTTTCAGATATTCACAATTCCTATGCATGTGATGCTACTGGAAACTAGCGTGTCTGCAAATGATCATCTTACCCAGCAATGACACATATTTAGCCATTGAATTCACATTTTGATGGTTTTTCCTCCTCAATTCTATTAGGGTTTATTTTTCTTGATGCAACTGTAAAAACCAAATGGTCTGAATTCAACGGAACTGCTAGATTCCTTCCAAGTTAGTTATTATTCTTGGAAAGCTGATGATGATATTCTTCTTTGCAGCCTAAGGAATATGGAGCCATGTAAGCTTGCATGCACATCGAGAGGATCCACGAAGAAAGGGTATGGGATGGACAGAGTGACTGACACTGATAACTGCTCAGCAGGGGGATGTGAACATTAGGTGGGGTGTATTGTTTTCTCCATTGTGTATATTTTTGAAAATTATCAAATAAATGGTTAAAGTAAAATCATGAGAAGAAAAGTGCTTTTTGTCTAGACCTCAATTGTTTCTCTGGCATAAAATGCAGACATTAAAAGATTAAAGGCCCTCCCGTTGATCATCGATTTGCTCGAGTGGGCCCAGTAACGTCTCCATTGGAGACTTTGTTGTTACTGTGTCTGGCATATCGAACACTCTCGGTAGCTTGCCGGGCTCTCCGAGAGGGGCGGAGGAATCGAACTCGGGTTGGCCATGTTGGCTGCGTGCAAGGCAGACACCCTACCCGCTGTGCTATCGCTCCAGCTTATGTTTCGCGATAGCACAGCGGTAGGGCGTTTGCCTTACAAGTGGCCAACATGGCCGACCAGAGTTCGATTCCTCTGCCTCTCTCGGAGAGCCCGGCAAGCTACCAAGAGTGTTCGATATGCCAGACACAGTAACAACAAAGTCTCCAATGGAGACATTACTGGGCCCGCTCAAGCAAATCGACGATCAACGGGGGGGCCTTTACAAAATGCAGACATGAAAAAGGAAAAATATGACTAGGCCAGAGGCAATTATTTTCTTGGAAATACTTGTTTCCTAAATCATGCCTTGACAGAAACACTTCTTGAAACTGTGAAGATAAGATGGTTGATCTGAGGACGTAAGTTTGCCATCTTCCAACCTGTTGGCCTATTACCAATAAAGCTCCTTAAGTGGTCCATCGCTGTATCTCTCATTTGATTGACCTTTGAGCAGCAACAGAACCAAATTTTTATAGTTAAAAGAGGCCATTTTGGCCTGTTCTTTTATCCACCTAGATCTTTTTTTTTTACTTTATTTATTTATTTATTTATTTATTTATTAGTGAATCACCATGAGGTACAGTTACAGGCTTACAAACTTTTTCGTGCTTGTGTGTCCATCATATAATGATCGAATACCCATCCCTCCACCAATGCCCATTTCCCACCACCAATGGTCCCAGCGTCCCTCCCATCACCCCCACTCCATCCCCTCCACTCTACCTCGCCTCTGTGGCAGGGCATTCCCTTTTTCTCTCTCTCTTTTTGGGTGTTGTGGGTTGCAATAGAGGTATTAAGTGGCCATCATGTTTGGTCTATAGTCTACTTTAAGCCCACATCTCCCTTCCCGAGAGGGTCCTCCTAGCACTCTTTATTTTGTGGTCCTTTCTCTATCTGAGCTGCCTTTTCCCTCCAGAATGTGAAGCCAGCTTCTAAGTTGTAGAGTGATCCTTCTTGTACTTATCTCTACCGTTCTTGGGTGTTAGTCTCCCATTCTGTTATTTTATATTCCACAAATGAGTGCAATCTTTCTATGCCTGTCTCTCTCTTTCTGACTCATTTCACTTAACATGATACTCTCCTTGTTGATCCACCTATGTGAAAATGTCATGACTTCATCTTTTCTAACAGCTGCATAGTATTCCATTGTGTATTTGGTCATCTTTACCAAAGTTTCTTTAACCAGTCATTTATTCTCGAGCACTCATGTTTTCCCCAGATTTTGGCTATTGTAAACAGTGTCCACATAGATCTTTTCCTTGCCCATTTCTTGGTCTTCTGCAATACTTAGTGAGGGTTGTCTAATAGTGTTCATTTCTACAGTAAGTGGAAAGTTTCAGTGTATGACTGGAACTAATTGTACTTAATCACAGTCTGATCTCATTGAGGGAAGCTCTTATTACAATAAAAGCCATTAGCTGTCAAAAGGGAAAGAGAGGATTATGGACTACTTAAAAGAGATGCTGAGGAGAATGACATACTAACAAGTAACCAAGGAGGGTTGGGACTATGGGTCAATCCAGAAGGTACTTTTAATCTGGCCCAATTTGATGCCCATATTTACACTATGTTTTAAAAGTGTGTTTTTAGGACCATCTGTTAATTTTAATTTAGGCAGGGCCTTCACAAGTCAAGACTTTATTCTTGTCTTTCTTGTATCTTCTTATCAGTATCTTCATATATAAGTGGTTGTTTTGAGTTGATGAATAAGTAACTCTCTTCATTATCCCCCCCTTTCTATCATTTGGAATACATCACCATCTTATTTGAAAAGCCTTTGTGTCAATACAACTAAGGTTTCCATGTTTTAGAATTATAAATGTAGCAGTACATATAATAGCCCAGACCTGCATCCGTAAATCAGAATAAATTAAGTGATGAGAGGACTAAGAAAAGAGAATTTTACCACACATCTTCCAGAAACAATATAGATTACCTAAAAAACCTAACGCTATGCAAATTCTACATCTTCAATCTGAGAATATAAAAAAACATTAAAAAATATTTACTTATAGGGTTTTTTTAGGGGGAGTGGAGGTATTTGCTTTTATTTTTCTTTTGGCTCACAACTGATGTGCTTAGGGATCACTTCTAGTAAGCTTCAGGGACTATATGCAATGCTGGGAATTCAAACTGCATGTGGGTCAACCACATGCAAGGTAAGCACCTTGCCCAGGACTAACTTTCTGACTCACTTTGGTTCTTAAACACATATTTTAATCATCAAGGAGATTCCTGTGCCTTAAGTAAGAGAACTGTGAAGATTCACATATTTGGGGGCAACAAGCAAATGCCCATTGCACTGTACTATCTCCCCATGACCCCCTCCTCGAAATAATTACTTCTAAGCAGGAAAAGGAACAACTAGTCTGAACATGCACTCTTTTACATCCTTGCTGTAACCCATTCGAGAATAATGTAATGGTGTTATTTGAGAGTTCTGAAAGTATATGAAAGATAGAGTAGAACACTGGGGATCCAAGACATGGCTTATAAATTACACTAAAGAAGAAAAATATCCATCTTAAATGAATAAGTACCCAAGAACGAATTCTGGCAGATCATAGTAAAGACTACAGTAAAAAGGAGCTTATTTGTGCAGAATTTTGAGGTGGTAGTCTCAGAAAGATAACTTTGGGGAGAGAAGTGATGAAAGAAATGCCCCAGGGGAACTGGATAGCAAGAGAAAAAGAAGAAAAAAAAAAACTTCAGGATCCTGTAAGACAAAAGAAAGTGAACAATGCACAATTCCACCCCCATTGCAGAAAAGAAAGTCTTCCATCATATTATACAGCACTGAGAATAAATACATACAAGTATTATATAAATATATACACACCTTACAAACTCAATGTCAATAGAAGGAACTTACCTGTTCTATAGGTCCATGTTAATATAAAAATAAACTTAAGAGAGTGAGGTACTCAGTGAAAGGAGCAGGAGTTTTTCTTCTGGGGAGATAATAATCTGTGTATCTTTTAAAATTTTTTAAAATTTTATTTACCTAAAATTTTTATTGAGATGCTGTGGCTTATGTTGCCATTAGTAATAGTTTCTCATGTATATAAGTCCAATGCCACATTCACCACCAGTGTACCCATTTCCCTTCCCAAGGACTCCAAAACCTCTCTCTCTCATTACCCCCAATTCAACTGTATGGAGTTCTCCCATTATATTGTCTTCAGATCTTTGTTGTTACCTCACAGTATACCTTAAAGTCCCACATATGAGAGAGTTCATTCTGTATTTGTCCCTTTGCTTCTGACTGACTTCACTCAGAATTATATCCTCTAGGTCCATCCATGGCACTCCAAATTGCATTACTTTTTTCTTCTTTAGAATTTCATAGTATTCCATAGTATTCCACTATTTATATATAATACAACCTCTTATTCATTCATCTATAGTTGGACATTTGATTGCATATCTTGTCTATTGTACTAAGTGTAGCAATGATTGTGCATCTTTCTTGAATGATGTTACATGGATGTAGACAGTCAGAAAAATACACCAAGCTCTGCCTTTAATTTCTGTGCACATATTTTGTGAATTATTTTTTGATAACAAAAATATCATCACACTACTAGAACAAGCTATCTGCATTAGTTTTCTAGGACTGATGCATTTAAAAATAATAACCAACTACAAACATGGTAACTTAACAAACAAGTATTTAAAACACTGAAAGGAGACAGAGAGATACTATAATGGGTAGAGGTACATGACTTGGCCATGTGGCCAACACAGGTTTGATCCATGGCATCCTATCTCAATCTGGTAATCCATTGAGCACCACCAGGAGTTATCCCTAAATGCAGAGTCAGAAGTAAGCCATGAGCACTGTTAGGTATGGTCCTAAAACCAAAACCAAAAGTCTCTTCAAGATATTTCTAGGTGTGATGTTTGTTTATTTGATGTATTTCAACATTATTATGTTATTATTGCTATTCTAAATAGATCTACTCTTTCTCTTAAAATCTCAAGAAAGTCTTCATCTCTGATCCTATGCCCCTATACACTCAGTCCAGACTTTAATTTAGTTATAATTTTTTAACATTTAATAATTTATTTATATTTGTATTTCCCCTTTTATTAAAAAAAGTATAATGGAAAGGCTTGCATAGTTGATCACTAGCCTACAGTCCTAGCCATTTTTCTATCACAATTTTACTATTCTGAAACAAGTTACATAAATCATAAAACGGGAAGTCTAAGTTCACAAATTTATATTTAAAAGAGTTGATTCTCCAACTAAGAACAACCACAAGCTTAAAAAAGAGAGGAAAGCAAGTTATAATTTCTAAATATTGCTTTCCGTTTTTTATATGACAACTACATTGTTATACAGCATTGAAAATTTATGAATTTCTCCTCATCTGTTAGTTTCGCTTTAAAAAACATCTATGTCTCCAGTATTCACTGCATTTTCTCATAGGTTGATTCTTTTATGCTTTCTTGAAGCCTACCTAGTTCAGTCACTGCCTACACTTCTACACTAGCTTTCTTATCTGTAGATCACATCTCCCATCTTGCCCTCCTAAGAGAATACCAGTCATTAGATTTAGGGCCCATTCTAATTCACAAAGGTCACTTGTGCAAACACTCTTTTCCCAACTACAAGTACACATCACAGCAACCAGAACTTAGCACACGGACATATCTTTTGTCAAACAGAAATTCAACCTCCACATTTTCCTGAATCTTTACATGAAAGGAGTTATTGATGTCAGAATTTGTATCTCCTGCTTTAATAATTCTAAACAACTATTAAATTCTTTAGAATATAATATTTCTTAGGTAAACCCCCAAAAAGGTGTCAGTTTAATGACAAAAAGTGCAGGGTAGACTTTAGAGAAAGAAAAAAGCCCTAGAGAGACACCAACATCCTATCTTTTAAAAATTTAGTTTGTATATAAGATCTAAGTTTGGAACATGTTCGCTTAGAGTGAGGAGAGACATAGCTCCGGACACACGTGGCTCTACCTTGAACTGGAAACCTGGAGTGTCGTGGCTACAAATGCAGCTTTAAATTCTGAATATCATGTTCATATCCCTAATGAATTCTGAAGTTAAAGCTGCAACAACTTCAGAATTTAGACTCATGTTTATTTAGGATCTCAGAATTTTAGAAAGCATAAAGAAACGTACATATTTTTAGTGGTAATTTATTATTTTGAATTCCCACAAGTTAACTTAAGACATCCTGAATAGAGAGGAAGAAAGTACAAAGTAATGTCATAGACTCTTATTTTCCTGTGAGCATATATGAGACCAGCATTTGTTCAAACCCATAAGTGAAACCTACAGCCTCTGCCTATGGCAAAAGGATATATTGCATGAGAAAGTTGATACTGATAAGGATTGGTGTTCTGAAACTTTTCATTCCTGGAAGTGCTCTCTCCAAAGCAAACAACAGTGTTTTCCCCTTTGAGGGCTGGATATTTTTCATATATGTAACAGACCCTAAAACAAAAGGTAGAAGAGTTTTCTCAATTGTTACATCATTTTCAAAAATTCCTCTGGAAGAGAGGTTAGTCAGAGAGACTGAAGTGACTTGGACTTGTCTTCTGCAGATATGTCAAGTGTCATTGAAAGCATTTTTATCATCATTGAAGCTTTAGCATTCATAACAGTTATCTGGGAAAATGGCTTTATTGTTCTAGTGACTGGTGCTGACTGGGTCAAGACCAAGAAAATCTCCTGGTATGACTTCATGTTCCTAAGCTTCGGCATCTCCAGAATTGGCCTACTATGCATGATAATTGAAGACAGCATTAGATTAGTGTTCTACCCAGAAACATAAGACAATGACAGACAGAATAGTAGCAATCATTGTTGATTTCCTGTGGAATCTGAGCAACTCCTTTAATACTAGGTGTACAACCTGCCTCAACATGTTTTATTTCTTTAAGCTGCACAGCTTTTCCCACCCTCTCTTTCTTTGGCTGAAGTGGAAAAGAGGCATCATTTTCCTTCTCATTCAGTTGCGGTTCCTTCTCTCTCTGATTGGTAATATTCGAAGCATAATATACAATCGAATGTGGGCATCTGAGTGTTTAAAAATGGAAAGAAATGTGACGTGGCAAAAATGAAGTCATCAAAAACAATACTTCAGAAAGCATATACTCCTCAACCTGGGATCCTTCATTGCCTTGGCATTGTCATTTATTTCATTTTTTTTTGTTAACCTTTTCCTTAGCAAGACATGTCCGGAGGATGATGCATCATGCCAAAGAATCTGGAGACCTCAGCACAGGGATTCCTGCAAGAGCCAGAAATACTATGGCTTCTTTTCTTATCCTCCTCATTATACACAATGTGTCCACTTTCTTAGTAATTTGGATTTATGCCACAATGGAAAACCGGATAGGTGTGCTTATTATTGAGATTATCGCTGTACTTTATTCTTCAGTTCATTCCTTTACTATGATTCAAGGGAACAGAAAACTGAAGCAGTCTTTTGTGAACTTAGGAAGAAAAGTTGAATTTTGCAACAAAGGAATATAGTTCTTCATAGCAGAGGAACCTGAGTTGAACTGTTTATCTTTTTTGAAAAAAACAAGTCCTACGTTCCTCTGTTGCTTTCATTTTTTATCCAATTGAATTTTAAAAAATCTCCACCAAGCATAAACACCAAGCCCAAGTTTCCATGAAATATCCTCAGCAATTTGATATAGCTACTTAATGTAGTTACCACAAAGATTGTACAAAATATTTCTTATTGATCCCATTTGTTCAAGAAAAAAGTTTGAACATCTTTTATAGAAGTAACTTCTGGTAAGGCTTAAGTGTTAGTTTTTGTGCTCAAGATTTCTGAATCAAAAAAGTTTTAATCGGAGGGAAAAAAGAATGAGCTAATCCCTAAAACAGCATTTGCTTGTCTCTTTCTTTTTTGTAATAACATAAAACCTACTTGACTTAGCCTGGTACATCATTTTATGAGACCTTTATTAATCATGGCTTTGGGATATAACTAGGACAGAAAATGTATTGTAGGGTTTTTTGTTTGTTTGTTTGTTTGTTTGTTTTGTTTTTGGGGTCACACACGGCATTGCACAGGGGTTACTCCTGGCTCATGCACTCAGGAATTATGCCTGACAGCACTCGGGGGACTACATGGGATGCTAGGAATTGAACCCGGGTCGCTTACAAGGCAAATGCCCTACCCGCTGTGCTATCACTCCAGCTCCCCAGAAAATGTATTGCACTGTCTTCCCATTGTTCATCAATTTGCTTGAGCAGGCCCAGTAAAGGTCCCCATTGTGAGACTTGTTACAGTTTTTGGCATATTGAATAAGTCACGGGTAGCTTACCAGGCTTTGCTGTGCGGGTGAGATACTCTCGGTAGCTTGCCGGGCTGTAAAAGATTAATTTAATATCTGTTTTATTAGTGTAAGACATTATTCTTTAATATATTTTTTGCTTTCCTGTGCAAAAATCCCTGTCTTGCTTGTGGCACACTGGGTTTGATCCCTAGTGCACCATATAGACCCCTGAGCATTTCCAGGGATAAGCGGCGAGCACAGGAGAATCTCTAAACACAAATCCAGGAATAAGCCCTGAGAACCAGCAGGAGTTACCCACAAACCAAAAACCTAAAATAGAATAATTAAAAATTCTTTAATGCTTACATGGCTGTTAAAAGTAGCAGGGACAAAATTTGATTTATTTGCCAATGGGGAATTTATCAAAGAGAATCATATTATACCATCACTCTGAAACAAAACATGCTATTATGAAAGTAAAAACTATGATAGCAAACACAATCAGTGTATCCTGTGCAATACTTAAAAAATAAGTAATACTATAAAAGAAAATTACTTGAAGCTGAATATTTTGAACCATAATGTAGCACTGTAGCACTGTAGCACTGTCGTCCCGGTGTTCATCAATTTGCTGGAACAGGCATCAGTATCGTCTCCATTGTGAGACTTGTTGTTACTGTTTTTGGCATATCAAATACGCCATGGGTAGCTCTATAGGGTCTGCCTTGTGGGCGGGATGTTCTCAGTAGCTTGCCAGGCTCTCCAAAAGAGACGTAGGAATCAAACCCTGATGGACCGCGTGCAAGGCAAACTCCCTACCCCCGAAGAAAAACAGTGTATCAGAGTATCTGAGCTACTAATATGGACCTTATAAATGCTGAACATGATATTCACATCCCTAATGGCTCCTGAAATTAAAGTTGAACCCACACAAGAATTTACTATTTTCTTTACGTAGAATCTCAGGACACAAAATGTGCAAGAAACACACAGTTTTTGTTGTAATTTGTTATTTTGAATTTCCACAAGTAAACTTAAGACATCCTGAATAGAGAGGAAGAAAGCACAAAGTAATGTCATAGAATCTTCTCCTTATTTGCCTGTAAGCAAATATGAGAGCAGCATTCATTCAAACCCATAAATGAAACCTACAGCCTATGACTACGGCAAAAGGATATATTGTGTTAGCAAGTTGACTCTGGTAAGGATTGGAGTTCAGAAACATTTCAGTCCTAGAAGTGTTCTCTCCAAAGCAAACAACAGTGTTTTCCCCTATGAGGATTGGATGCTTTTCATATATGTAACAGACCCTAAAACGAAGAGCTTCTCAATTGTTACATCATTTTCAAAAATTCCTTGGAAGACAGGCTACCACAGAGATTGAAGTGATTGAGACTTATCTGCTGCAGATATGCCAAGTGTCATTGAGAGCGTTTTTATCACCATCGGAGCTTTAGCGTTTATAATAGGTATTTTGGAAAATGGCTTCATTGTTCTAGTGATTGGCGCTGATTGGGTCAAGACCAAGAAAATCTCCTGGTATGACTTCATGTTCCTAAACTTTGGCATCTCCAGAATTGGCATGCTGTGCACAATAACTGATGATAGCATTAGATTAGTGTTCTACCCAGGAACATATGACAGTGACAGAATAGTAGCAATCATTGTTGATTTCGTATGGAATCTGAGCAACTCCTTTAATACTTGGTGTACAACCTGCCTCGGCATATTTTATTTCTTCAAGCTGTCCAGCTGTTCCCACCCTCTCTTTCTTTGGCTGAAGTGGAGAAGAGACAGAATTTTTCTTCTCATTCAGTTGGGGTTCCTTCTCTCTTTGATTGGTAATATACTGAGTATAAAATATGATCAAATTTGGGTCTCTGAGTATTTGAAAATGGAACGAAATGTGACGTGGCAAAAATGGAGGCATCAAAAGAAATACTTCAGGAAGCATCTACTCCTCAACCTAGGATACTTCATTGCCTTGGCTTTGTCATTTATTTCATTTTTTTTGTTAACCTTTTCCTTAGAAAGACATGTCCGGAGGATGATGCAACATGCCGATGGATCTGGAGACACAAACACCGGGATTCCTGCGAGAGCCAGAAATATGATGGTTTCTTTTCTCATCCTCCTCATTATACACTACGTGTCCACTTTCTTAATAATTTGGGTTTATTCCACAGTGGAAAACCTGATAGGTGTGCTTATCGTTGAGACTTTCACTGTACTTTATTCTTCAGTTCATTCCTTCACTATGATTCAGGGGAACAGAAAACTTAAGCAGTCTTTCGTGAATGTGGGAAGGAAAGTTGACTTTTGCATCAAGGGAATATAGTTCTTCATAGCAGAGCACCTGAGTTGAACTGTTCGTCTTTTTGGAAAAAACAACTCACTGCAGGTCCTCTAAATTCTATCTTTGCTTTCATTTTTCAATCCAATTTTTTTTTTTTTGCTTTTTTAGGGGGGTCACACCCGGCAGTGCACAGGGATTACTCCTGGCTCAAGTACTCAGGAATTACTCCTGGCATTGTTCGGGGAACCATATGGGATGCTGGGAATCTTACCCGGGTTGGCAGTGTGCAAGGCAAATGCCATACCTGCTGTGCTATCACCCCAGCCCCTCCAATAGAAAAATCTCTTTTATAAAAATCTCCACCAACCACCCTATGAATATCAGAGAAACACTTCCCAGATTCCATGAAATATCCTTGACAATTTTACATGGCTATTTAGTTTAGTCCTCACAAAGGTTGTTTAACGTATTTCCTGTTACTAACATTTTGTATAAGAAAAAGACACTATATCATCCTTTAGAAGTGACTTCCTGTAAAGCATTAATCTTCTAAATTTTCTGAATCAAAACTTTTGAAAAAGGCTAAAAAAGAATTAATCAAATAGATTTTGTTTCTCTTGTTACTTAGTAATAGCACAAAGCTTAGTTGGTTAGTGTTGCACATCATTTTATGAGACCTTTATTAATTATAGTTCTGGTTTTTTAACACTGAAGCATTGTCCTCCCATTGTTCATCTATTTGGTCGAGCGGGCACCAGTATTGTCTCCATTGTGAGACTTGTTGCTACTGTTTTGGGTATATTGAATATGCCACGGAAAGCTTGCCAGGCTCTGCTGTGCGGGCAGGATACTCTCGGTAGCTTGCCGGGCTCTATGAGAGGGACGGAGGAATCAAACCCAGGTCGGTCGTGTGCAAGGCAAATGCCCTACCCTCTGTGCTAATGCTCCAGCCCTTGGTTTTTAAACTAGGACAGATAATGCATTGTAAAGTTTATGTATATCTACTTGATTACTGTAAAATATCTTTATCTAAAAATTATTTACTCTTCTAATAAGCACGTGGTGATTAAATGTAGAAGAAAAAAATGTGTTTAATTGACCAGTGGGGAATTGGTACAAGTGAAGCACATTCTATCATCACTCTGAAACAAAAACTTTTATTAAGAAAGTAAAGACTATGGTAACTGACACAATTAGAATATTGTGTGTAGTAGCAAAAATATATGTGACACTATAAATTAAAAGAAAATTATTAGCATCTAGAGCATCTGGAGTTTTTGGACCCTAAAGAATTTGATGGCAATACTGGTAACATATGTTCACTACACCCCAAATATTTTCCCCATATCTTAGTGGAAACTTTAAGTGGAAACTTTAAGCTTCAATGATTTTTATCTAAAACTAAAACAAAAAGTGAAGGTTGGGGAGATAGAACTGTGGTTAATGCACTTGTCTTGCATATGACTGACCCTGATTTACTTCCTGGCACCCCATGTGGTCCCCTGAGTCCCACTAGAAGTGATCCATGAGCCCCATGTAACCCAATATAGCATTGTAGCACTGTCCTCCCATTGTTCATCAATTTGCTTGAGTGGGCACCAGTAACGTCTCACAACAAATTGTGAGACTTGTTGGTACTGTTTTTGGCATATCATATATGTCACGGGTAGCAAGCCAGGCTTTGCTGTGTGGGCGAGATACTCTCGGTAGCTTGCTGGGATCTCCAAGAGGGGCGGAGGAATCGAACCCGGATCAGCCAGGTTGGCTGCGTGCAAGGCAAATGCCCTACCCACTGTGCTATCCCTCTAACCCCAGCATAAAAAAAAGAAAAAATTAGAAAATCTGAGATGATATAGAAAGAGCTAAAGTATTTAAAGAAACTAGAAAGAGGCAAACCAAAAGAGAAATAAACTGAATGAAATAAGACATTTTGTCCTGCAAAACTAAATGCAGGACAAAAGACTCTTCAAAACAAAACATTATGTTAGGCATGGTAGAACGAATCAGAAAATACGTCACCTAGTGCCTTACCTTGAAAATTAATAAAAGAGATTTGTTAGATTTTGTTTTGACTAAACACCCTGAGAAATGTCTATATTTTGAAAAAATATCCAAAAGTATTAAAAAATATCAGTTACCACTCTACAAAGCCAAACACTAATATTTCATCCTTACACATTTTTATTTACATAGAAATTCTAGTATAAACCACACAGTTGTCTTAAGAGATGCAACAGTCACGGTCACGGTCACGGTCCTCCCGTTGTTCATCAATTTGCTCGAGTGGGCCCAGTAATGTCTCCATTATGAGATGCAACAATTTTATGAAATCCTTTCTTATTGGTAACAGATTCTATATAATTTCCAAAGTTATGCTTCTTATTGTAAATATTTTGGAATTTGAATAAAAATTTCTAGAAAAAATTCTTTCCAAGTCTTATGAATAACTACATCATGCTATCTGAGGGAGGAACTTTTGCTTACAATGTCTTTTAGCTGTCACTGTCACTGTCCTTCCATTGTTCATCGATTTGCTCCAGTGGGCCCAGTAATGTCTTCATTGTGAGACTTTGTTGTTACTGTGTTTAGCATATCAAATACATCATGGGTAGCTTGCCAAGCTTTGCCGTGAAGTTTTTTAGCAATGAAAGCGAAAATGATACTAAATGTTAGGTACCATTTTCTTTATATAATTAATTTTTATAGTCTCATTTGTTTATTCTTTATTCTTATTTTTTACCTTGTAAATAGAATTTAGTCTCTAATTGCATCTCTCATGTAGAACCCCTGAAGTGTCCTTTCTATATTTTTTATATAGCTTACTATTTCAATTCTAAATCCATTTTGTATGGTATAATATAATGTTATGTTCTTCTTTCTTTTTGTACTAGACAGTGTAGTTTTTCTTTAAGATTTTGTTTAGAAGTTTTCTTTCCTGAATTCAATGTATGACCTTGGCTTCTTTGTCATAGATTATATCAGTGTATTCATTTCTGGGTTCTCTCCTAGTCTATATTTTACTAAAAGTGTTTTGTTCTGGTGCTATAGTCTTTTAATTGTCAATGCTTTGTAACATATTTCGAACTTAGAGATTGTGACATCTCTAACATCTTTCAAAACTACTTTGGCGATTCAAGGTTTTTTGTAGTTCCATACAAATGTTGGCATTATTTGTTCTATATCCTTGAAAAACATGAATATGGTAAAATTTTTATCAGCCTAATCCCTTATTGCTGTATAAAAATGTTCCACAGATCATTTTTTCAGTAATTTATTTTTCTTCTATTTTTCTTTTTTCCTTCTTTTCCAGTTAAAAGCGCATAATCAATTTCATGTTGTGTTTGAATCGTGATGCATTTTGGAGCCTATTAGGCCCAGCATTCAGTTTACTCAGTCTAACACAGTGTTAGAAAGTTTGAATATGTAGATTTGTTGAGGTCCTTGAATGATAAACAAAACCAGGATATCTATTCAGCTATATATTTGGTGATGGGTTTCATTTTAACAATTTTCAAACACAAGTATAGTTTATTCCTATTTCACAGTGGTAAGAGCACAAGATCTGTATACAGAGACAAAAGGGAATCCAATGCCACATGGTCCAATGCAGTAGAGTTGGTTGGATAGAGCTCTGAAGCCCCACCACCAGTTGTAACCTTGAAGGTTCCCAAGCAGTCATCAGTGGTCCTGATGGTCCCTGACACAAGTCCTGAGTAGCTCTGCACCCTTGCACCCTTGTATTGAAGTGCTGAACCCAGTTGGCTAAGTATCTCTCTGAGCCATCGAAGTACTGAACGGGAGCTGTGGCTTCCTCAAGTTCATAGCACTAAGAGTGCAGACTTATAAATTAAAGCTTATAGCAAGAGTCAGTATCATATGAGTACCACTTGTATGTAAATCTCATGACTTCATCTTTTCTAACAACTGATCTATAAGTCTACAACTGTACCTCATGGTGTTTCACTAATAAAAAAAATGAAAAAAATTAAAGCTTATATGTTTATATATAAAACACATCTTGAAGACATTATGTATGATGTACATAACATCACAATTGTTTATTATTCTTTTTGGTATTTATTCACCCTTATTGAAAAACTTGACAGTTTTTAAATATTTTTGCCACTTGTAAAATCAGATATCTTTATGCGGTTTATTGTGGACATGTAAACATTTACTGAAAATAAACTTGTCACTCAAAATTTACTATATACAATTCTTCCTAACAGCATTTCTGGTTAGAATTAATGGTGGAACAATATCTCCCTCAAATATCTAAGTGCAATTTAAATTGATTTTTATTTCTGTTCTGAAGACTAAGGTTCAAACAATGAAATACAAACATATTGTATTACTGCAATTACAATAGAAATAGGAATAATTTCCTATTTCCTTTTCATGTCTGTAAAAAAATGTATGGATTCACACTTTAGTAATTTCTCACAACATCTAGTAACATTTGAGTGCCTACCTGAAACATTGGTTAACATGTTGATCTTTTAACCTTTTCAGTACCTTTTCAAAAACTGCACTGTAGCACTGTCCTCCCGTTGTTCATCAGTTGCTCGATCAGGCCCAGTAACATCTCCATTGTGAGACTTGTTGTTACTGTTTTTTTGGCATATCGAATACGTCACGGGGAGCTTGCCAGGCTCTCCAAGAGGGACGAAGGAATTGAACCCGGGTTGGCCCCGTGCAAGGCAAACACCCTACCTTGCTGTGCTACCGCTCCAGCCCTTTTCAAAAACATATACATAATTTTTGTGCTAAGTTTATTTAAAAGATTTCTAACTTTGGGAAATCACACTAATAAAAAAAACAAGATCAAATGTCATGCTTGAAGCTACACACACTCCCCAACTCTGACTTATTTCCTCTCTCTCCCCTGGAGCTTCTGCTGACACAAAAACAACAAGAAGGCCTGTGTCAGATTCTTGTTTCCCCAGATCAAGATGAGTGAGTGACTTGAAGGATACAGGGCTTTTAAAGCCAGTCATAACAGAGAGATTACTTTTCTCTTTATCCTAAAAGAACTCCAAAATGAGATGATAAAAGATAGCAAGAATATGATAAACAGTAAGACGTAAGAGATCACAGTTTGTACGGCTCTGATGTGGACCTTGGTGCTGGGATCCTGGGATTCTTTGCTTCTGAGCTGCATCTTTTTTTTTTTTTTTTACAGTTGTAGATTTACAATTTTTTTTGTGCTTGGGTTTCAATTATACAATGATCAGATACCCATCCCTCCACCAGTGCCCGTTTTTCACCACCATGGATAATATCCCTCCCACCCCCATCCCCCCATCCCCCCCTGCCTCTGTGGCAGGGCAATCCCCTGTGTTCTCTCTCTCCGTTTGGGTGTTGTGGTCTGCAAAAGAGGCATTGAGTGGCAAACATGTTCAGTCCATAGTCTACTTTCGACATGCATCTCCCCTCCTGGGAGGATCCTCCAAACATCCTTTATTTGGTGCTCCCTTCTCTATCTGAACAGCCCTTTCCTCTAGGATACCCGGCTGGCCTCTAAGTTATGGAGTAATCCTCCTGGTGCTGATCTCAGCTATTCTTGGGTATTAATCTCATACTTTGTTACTTTATATCCCCCAGATGAATGCAATCTTTCTATGTCTATCCCTCTCTTTCTGACTCATTTCGCTTAGCATGATACTTTCCATATTGTACCACTTGTATGTAAATTTCATGACTTCATCTTTTCTAACAGCTACATAGTACTCCATTGTGTAGATGTACCAAACTTTCTATAACCAGTCATCTGTTCTTGGGCATTCAGGTTTCTTCCAGTTTCTGGCTATTGTAAAGAGTGCTGCAATGAACAAACAAGTGCAGATGTCACTTCGACTATACATTTTTGCTTCTCTGGGATATATTCCCAGGAGTGGTATTGCTGGGTCAAATGGGAGCTCAATTTCTAATTTTTTGAGAATCGTCCATACTGTTGTCCAGAAGGGCTGAACCAGTGGACATTCCCACCAACAGTGAAGGAGTGTCCCTTTCTCGCCACATCCACGCCAGCATTGGTTGCTTTTGTTCTTTTGAATGTGGGCCAGTCTCTGAGGTGTGAGATGGTATCTCATTGTGGTTTTGATCTGCATCTCCCTGATGATTAATGATGTAGAGCATTTTCTCATGTGCTTTTTTGCCATTCGGATTTCTTCTTTGAGAAAGTTTCTGTTCATTTCATTGCCCCATTTTTGGATGGGGTTGGATGTTTTCTTCTTGTGGAGTTTAACCAGTATTTTGTATATCCTGGATATCAACCCCTTGTCAGATGTGTATTCGGCGAATATCCTTTCCCATTCTGTAGACTGTCTTTGTATTTTGGTCACTGTTTCTTTGGAGGTGCAGAAGCTTCTTAGTTTAAGGTAGTCCCATTTATCTATCTCTGTTTTCACTTGCTTGGCCAGTGGCGTGGCATCTTTGAAGATACCATTAGCTTCAATATCATGGAGGGTTTTGCCAACTTTATTTTCAATGTACCTTATGGTCTCTGGTCTGATGTTGAGGTCTTTAATCCATTTTGATCTTACTTTTGTACATGGTGTTAGGCAGAGTTCTGAGCCTATTTTTTTGCATGTAGCCGTCCAATGATGCCAACATAATTTATTAAAGAGGCTTTCCTTACTCCACTTCACATTACTTGCACCTTTATCAAAGATTAGATGATCATATGATTGAGGGGAGATGTCAGTGTATTCAACCCTGTTCCATTGGTCTGCAGTTCTGCCTTTGTTCCAGTACCATGCTGTTTTAATTATTAGTGCTTTGTAGTACAGTTTGAAGTTAGGGAGGTTGATTCCTCCCATTTTCTTTTTCCCAAGAATTGCTTTAGCTATTCGTGGGGGCTTATTGTTCCATATAAATTTCAGGAGTGTTTGCTCCATTTCTTTGAAGAATGTCATGGGTATCCTTATAGGGATTGCATTGAATTTATACAGTGCTTTCGGTAGTATTGCCATTTTGACAATGTTAAGTCTCCCGACCCACGAGCAGGGGATATCTTTCCATTTCCTCATGTCCTCTTTTATTTCCTGAAGTAGCGTTTTGTAGTTTTCTTTGTACAGGTCCTTTACTTCCTTAGTTAAGCTAATTCCTAGGTACTTGATTTTCTGGGGCACAATTGTGAACGGGATTGTTTTTTTCATGTTGCTTTCTTCTCTCTCACTGTTTGCGTATAGGAAAGCCATGGATTTTTGGGTATTGATTTTATAGCCTGCAACTTTACTATACGAGTCTATTGTTTCTAGGAGTTTTTTGGTGGAGGTTATTGGGTTCTCTAAGTAGAGTATCATATCATCTGCGAATAGTGAGAGCTTGATTTCTTCCTTTCCTACCTGAATGCCCTTAATATCTTTTTCTTGCCTAATCGCTATTGCAAGTACTTCCAGTACTATATTGAACAGAAGTGGAGAGAGTGGGCATCCCTGTCTCGTCCCTGATCTTAGAGGGAAGGCTCTCAGTTTTTCCCCATTGAGGATGATGCTTGCTGTAGGCTTGTGGTAGATGGCTTTAATTATGTTGAGGAAGGTCCCCTCTATACCCATTTTGGCTAGGGTTTTCATCATAAAGGGGTGCTGGATCTTGTCAAATGCTTTCTCTGCATCTATTGATATAATCATATGCTTTTTATCTTTTCTTTTGTTGATATGATGGATTATGTTGATTGATTTTCGAATGTTAAACCATCCTTGCATCCCTGGGATGAATCCTACTTGGTCATGGTGTATGATCTTTTTGATGAGTAGTTGTATTCTATTTGCTAGTAGTTTGTTGAGGATCTTTGCATCTGTGTTCATCAGGGATATCGGCCTGTAATTCTCTTTCTTTGTGGTATCTCTGTCTGCTTTTGGTATCAGTGTGATATTTGCTTCGTAGAAACTGTTCGGAAGTGTTTTTGATATTTCAATTTCGTGGAAAAGCTTAAAGAGCATTGGGAGTAAGTCCTCTTTAAAGATTTGGAAGAATTCACTAGTGAATCCATCCGGGCCAGGACTTTTGTGCTTGGGTAGACTTTTTATTACCAGTTCAATTTCCTTGATGGTGATAGGTCTGTTCAGGTATTCCAGGTCTTCTTGGTTCAGCCTTGGGAGTCTGTAGGAGTCTAGGAATTTATCCATTTCCTCGAGGTTTTGATGTTCTGTGGCATAAAGCTTCTCAAAGTACTCCCTGAGGATCCTCTGAATTTCTGTGGTTTCTGTTGTAATGACCCCCTTTTCATTTCTGATTCGGTTTATTAGGGTTTTCTCTCTCCCTTTCTTTGTGAGTTTTGCTAGCGGCTTATCGATCTTGTTAATTTTCTCAAAGAAACAGCTTTTGGTTTCATTGATCTTTCGTATTGTTTTTTGGGTTTCCATCTCATTAATCTCTGCTCTGAGTTTTATTATTTCCTTTCTCCTGTTCGGGTTGTGCTCCTTTTTTTGGTCCTTCTCCAAGCTCTTAAGCTGTGAGGTTAGGTTACTTATGTGTGTTCGCTTGAGCTGCATCTTTTTTTTTTTTTCCCTTTATTTTATTTTATTTTTTTTAAAGTTGTAGATTTACAATTTTTTGTGCTTTGGTTTCAATTATACAATGATCAGATACCCATCCCTCCACCAGTGCCCATTTTCCACCACCATGGATAATATCCCTCCCACCCCCATCCCCCCATCCCCCCGTCTCTGTGGCAGGGCAATCCCCTGTGTTCTCTCTCTCCTTTTGGGTGTTTTGGTCTGCAAAAGAGGCATTGAGTGGCAAACATGTTCAGTCCATAGTCTACTTTCGACAAGAGCTGCATCTTCTTAAGATGATGCATCTTCATGAACAACTTTGTAAATAAGTGTTATAATTTTTAAAAATATATATATATTCATCTTGATTTTACTAAGGCTAGTTACTTGAATGATTTAAGAAATCACTGAGATGCAAAATTATTTAAACATTTTAATTAAATGAACTTGGAAACATAATGATGCAGATTATGAAAACTAAGGAGAGTAGTGTTTTCATCCAGATGCACACCTGGCAAGGTTTACCATGGTATTTTCTGACCATCATATAATATGTACATGAGTCTCATCATTTGCACTAGTTTGAAAGAAGTACACTACCTTCATCTGCCATCTCATCAGGAATAACTTTCAAGAAACATGTTTTTGATGATTCACTCAGCATTTTTCCCACCAAAATGAAACTAACAAAAAATAATAAAAGAATCTTAGTGACTCGGAAGAAAAGCTGGTTAAGAAAAAAAAATAAAGAGTTTAACATCAGCACTCACTTTAAAAAAAATTCATTTCAATAAGAAATGACCTTCTTGAGTGCACAGTGGACACACAGTAAGTATTGTAAACAGGTTATGATCGTTTGTATTAGAATATTAGGGTATGGAAATTGATCTTTCTCTAATCTTATACTTTCTGTGTAATCTACTATTCTTCATTACTGTTTGTTACACACATAAACAAAATTCCCTGTGTCACTGACGAGTTTTATTATGCCCATCTCTTCTTAGCAATGGTTTTGGGGCCAGACAGATAGTACAGCTGGTAGGACACTTGCCTTGCACAATGTTGACCTGGGTTTGAGCCCCTGAACCTCACATAGTTTCCTCAACCAGACAAGATTACAGAGCCAGGAGTTAAGTCCTGAGCATCACCGGTGTGCTCCAAATAAAACTGTCCCCTTATTAGCTTTAAAGTAAGGATATATGATGAGATAGTATTCATCCCACAAAAATATTATACATGATTTAGAATTAAATTTCAGTGAAATTTGCTATGCTACATAAGCGTGGTGTTTATTATAATAGAAATAATAATAATTGACAAAATAAGTATTGATGTTTAAATATATGTGAATAGAATGTCATTCTTTAATTAAAGATTATAACATGAATATATATGAAATACACATGATTTCATGATATAAATAATCCTCATAATAGACAAAAATTTGACTTTAATACCTATAAAAACTGATTAAAAGTATTTTCCTCTCATTATTTTCCTTATATTCATCATGAACACATACATAATTTCTGTGATAAACTCAGGAAAAGGTATTCCTAGCAAAATCTTTGGAAATGACTCAGATATACATTGAAAAAGTTGAAAGCGAGTAGAAGGCGCAGATTCATTGGTTCGTTTTCTCCATGAACACATGCACCACCCCACTTTCATTCTCTCAGCAGGAACTTCAGCTGCCGCAAAAACGCCAGAAAGGCCAGGTTCAGTTTCTTGTTCCCCCAAATCAGAATAACTGAGTGTCCTGAAGGATACAGTTCCAAGAGAGTCTGGCAATACGAGAAAATCAAGAAAATCGATTCGTTTGGCAGCACTGCTGAACCCAAGAACATAACGATTAAAGCCACACTGTAACTGAAAAATAGCAAAACAAAGGAGATGACCGTTTGCATGGCTCTGATGTGGACCTCGGTGCTGGGATCTCGACTTCCTTTGTCATTGAGCTGCATCTTCTTGAGATGTTTCCACAGGGAAAGGAGTAACAGCACAAAAGACATAAGGGACACAGTAAAGGGTATGAAGTTTGCTAGTACGAGGGCAAGGATACTGGGAAAATATCCGATGTCTTTCCTTTTGTTCTCCCATGTCGTACTTCCATTGTATTCATTCATCCATGCCTTGTGACTTGTGCTTGCCACCGCTAGATGAAAAACCAAAGAGGGAAAACTTCCAAGTAGTATTAGGAGAACTGTTCTATTAACTCTGTTCTTTAAATAAACAAACAGAAGGCTAGAAATACGGGCTATCTTGAGCAGATAGAAAACACTAAGGCTAGTAGCAAGCCAGATACTAAAATGGTTACTTATTGCCCAAAAAATATACACAGCAGTATATACTTCTAAATTATACGCAGTGTTATCAAGCCAGATTGTAAAGCAACTTATTAATATTACCCAGAGCAGAGCAATTCTGGAGAGAGCCAGACCTGTGAGCATTTGATCTGCTAAAGAAATCTTTCGCTTCTTGATGTAGTCATTGCAGTTCACCAGCACTATGAAGAGGTTGGCAAAATTTCCTAGAACAAATTCTGTCACAAAAAGAATGTAAAGAATGCTTGGTCTTAGAGTTATCATGCTAGAAAGAAAGAGAAAGTGTATTATCCTCAGTATCCCAAGGCTGTGATTCTTTGCTGATCTGACCTTAGTCTATGCGTAGCTGAGCACGCATGAAATTCTTGGTTCTTTTACATTCTGTGAGACAGTCAACCAGAAATCACAAGGGTGTTCTAACAGGGAGCCTGTTTCTGTCCTTTTTGAAAAATGCTCTTACTTTCCAAATATCTTGAATTCATTCTATTCATGTGCTCTATGCCCTAACTGTTGCAGCGATATTTTCATAACTTTGAATTATGTAAATGCCAAAGTTTTATTTAACAATCATGCAAATGAAGACATACCCTCTTTCACTGGTTTGCATTTATTCTCCTGCAACCTCTCCATCATTTGCGTTCATCAACTTTATTTGTTATTTAGTAAAATCGAAAACTCAGTATGTTGACAGTAAAGGGAATGTTTGGATTATTGATGAAGCTTGGTCAGAATTATGAATTATTCTTTTAGCTTCATGTGAAGAAACTCTGGGTCATTTTAATATTTATATATTAATTACCAAAACAAAATATTTAAATCTTTTATAATATGAAAATTATTAAAGAACATGTACATCCCCCACTAGATTCTAGATTTTCTATATGTGAATATTCAATTTTACTTCTTTCCTAATTGATTTTTATCTCCTGAAAATTTTCTAGTTTAATGCTAGAATAAGTTCCTAGATTTTGATTTTATACAGTTTTAATTTTATGTTAATTTTTTCAGTATATATAAAGCAATTACCTTGATTTCTTCCCTCTTATTTCAATATCTTAAAACACAAATGAAATCCAGTTATATCATAATATTAGGGAATTAATCACTTTATATCTTGAGTTTTAATTTCAGGATATCAAGAAAAGTAAGCACCATTCATAAATATTTTCTCCTCTTCTAGAGAAAGGGTCAACAGAATAATCATAACATGTTGGGGAAAATAATTACTTTATTTGAAGTCAAATATTATTTTGAGATATGTGTATTGTGTCAATTTTCTCTGATGAGACTTGTGGACATTAGTTTCATGTGTCAACTTGATTGACCCACAAGGCAGTCAAATACTAGGCTAAAAGTTACACCAGGTATACAATGAGTCAGTTGACTGAGTAGAACATACTGCTCACTGCATTGTGGGTGGGCCTCAATCAAACCACCGAAGATCAGAGAAGAACAAAAAGACTGAATAAATGAGAATTCACTTTCTCTGTTACCGAACTGTCTTTAACCTTATCTGGGTTTTCTCCTCAACCAGACTCAAACTATACTGTAATTTTTGGCATACGTTCTTGTGATCCTCAAGCATGTAAATTATGACAGAAAACTCACCATCACTCTCATGGATTTTCAGTTTACAAATCACACAATTTCTCAACCTGCAGAAACCCATGAGACAGTTCATTACAGTATAGTTTATTACATATATCTATATCTATGATATACTATCAACTTCCACTAGTTTTCATTCTATAAAACATAAAAACACAACTATGTAGAATTTAATAGATGCTTTTCAGGAATAGTTTATACAAAGACCATAAATCATGTATTTGAATAGTTAATAAACATGTAAGAGGTCTATAATAAAGAATACAGGGGATCTTTAATAGCCATTTTTCTGATGCTGTTGTAACAAACAGATTCATTGGTGTGTGGGTCAATCCTAACCAACTGTATAACAAATATTATAGATACAGTTCTGGAGGTCACTAGTATCAAATAAATCTCACCTTCATAGAATCCGGAGAATGTACTGTAGTGGCAATTTAGAGTAGAATTCATTCTATCCCCTTTCCACCTTCTACAGGTGGCTCACAGTCTTTCCAAGGTTTCCTTTATTTTTTGAAGCCATCAATTACATTATCTTGATGGATGTTTCCACCATCTCACTTCCTTCACTGTTTCTGACTCTCCTGCTGAAAAAGAACCCTGTGATTACATCTAGAGAATCCACAACCTCCCAGCATACTGTCAAAATCTATTTCCTCTGTAACCTTCATTCTTCTTACTTCACAACATTATTCACTAGTGGAAGGATCATTATATTACCTGCAGATTGGGAAGGCCATTTACTGTCATTGAGATAACAGATTCATTAGGGATTTTCTTATGTTAGACGCAAACTGGGAGTCATAAGAGACACAGCTTTTAACACAATTCATTTCACTGTGGCATTTCCCAAAGAGGGAGTGGAAAGGTCCAGGTGGATGGTAGTAGAATCCATCTACTGCCATGTAATTGGGAGTTCTATCTCTGTTCACTTAAGTAATATGGAATCCCAGGAGAGATCTGAGTAATTTTTTTTTTCTGAAAGAGGCTAGTAGCAATAACTTTGGGAACCTCTGTTTATAAACTGAGAATCAGTATGTTAGTTTCTGAGGCATAATTCAGGTGTCTCTAAAGGTAGCCATTAAAAAATCTTTCCTACTCATGGAATCTTTTTGTCTTATAAGATATAATCCTGGTTGAATTATTTTTGACTGCCTTGAAACAAAATCATTAAAGCCTGACTTAAGGAAATCTATACCCCACCAATTCATTTGAATACCAGTAGATGTTTTGAGAATGAGATAGACTTTACAAAATTTATTTCAAACAAAGAGTACCTGGGTGGGGTTCATTTTGCATTGATTTGGATATACCCACCTGCTCTATTACTACTGTATGATCACTTTCAAATTTTCATAGCATCATGAGCACCTGCTTATTTGTTTTCTTACCTACTGCAGTGAAATATGGGTTGTTTCTTCATGCTTTGTTTTTGTTTAGCAGCTACATTCTGTAGTGCCCAGATCTGTACTCAGGGATCACTCCTGGAAGTGCTCAAGGAGCACTATATATGATACTATATATGTACATATATATGGTACCATATATATTATTTTATATATAGTATCAGGAATTGAACTTGAACTTGAATTGGCCACAGTGAGACAAGGACCTTAATCCCTATACGATCTTTCCAACCCCTGGCTATTATTGCAAGATTTACCTCATAAAAATGATCACATCCAAACATTACACTGAGTTATTTATACTATAGTTAGACAAATTTCCTGTTTTTCCTCTAATAAAAAATAAAAATAGATATCATTTTTTAATTTTCACTCATGCACTATTTTGTCATCTACATGTTTATCCAATTTATATGTTTATCCAGTTTTTCTTTGATGGATATTTCATGCCTTATCATATTCAGTTATAGAACAAAAGTAATGCCCACATTTTTGCTTAAAGATCCTGACACAAAATCTCTATAAGCAACATTTATTTTTTTAATTTTTTTATTTTAATGTAGGACTATTGCTATTTATTTATTATTTTATGCTATTTATTCAGCCATTGATTAGGCTGATTGAATTGGGCATGAACTCCACCTTTTTTTTTCCTTTTTATAAATTTATTTATTGAATCACCATGAGAGCAAAGCTTTAGGATTTAAGTCTCGGTCACACAATGATGAAACACCTGTCCCTTCACCAGTGCCCATTTTCCACCACCAAAAACTCCAGTATACCCCCCATCCCACTCAGTATACCCCCCATCCCCTACCTGTGGGGCAGATGATTCCCACATTACTCTCTCTCTACTTTGATTACATTCAGTATTTCAACACCAGACACACCATTATTACTTGGGATTTTACCCCAACACTCAGATCTTCTGAAAAGGCAACCGTAAACAATTTGTTTTCTATTGCTGGTTATGAATAACATATGATGTCACGCAGCCACAGTAGTGGCCGCGCAATTTTGGAATTCCGAAATTTTAATAATTAAATCTGGTGGAATTTCTGCCAAAACCTTCTGGGTTCCAAGATTTGTTCCTGAGTCTCTGAGATCATGGCCATTAAGCAGCTTGATCAAGAGCAGAGAAGCCGTTCATAGGCAGTGACCCTGGGTCTTGTTGGGGTTGGGAGGAAAGGGCTGGCTCCACCTCCATCCCGTGAGGCCCCACATGTCTCGTCACTGCAGGACCAAACCTGACTATCCAATGGCCTCTGGAGGACGGCAGCCACCAAGCCACCAAGATGGAGCAGGCAGACCTTCTCCGTGTAGATTAGGGTATCCAGGGCCTCTCTCAGCCATACTTTGAGAACCAGATATCCAATTCAACTCAAGGGCCTGCCCAAGACATAGAACAACTGCACTCATTTGTGGAATATAAAATAAAGCAGTATGAGACTAACATGCAAGGACAGTAGAGACCAGGGTCAGGAGGATTTTCCCACAGTTGGAAGCCTGCCTCCTGAGTTGGGGGTTAACTGACTCTGAAATATACCTGCTCCTGGGCATCCATCATAATTACTTGACTCAGGCTTCATGTGCTATAATTCCTAACACCCCAAAAAGGAGCTCCTGCCATGGAGTTGGGATGGACCCATGGTGAGTGGCAAAGCTACCCCAGCATCGATATGGAACAGTCTAGAAAGCATAATTGATGCAAGCTGTTATGACAAAAGAGACAGAATCCTCAGAGGGAAGGACAAGCTGAACTGGCCTGAGGAGACTTAGTCTGGTATTTACAGTAAAAGCCTTGCTTGCTCTCAGAGCCCAGAGAACTAAGTGTTGGGATCTTTGTCTCTTACTGTGTTTGTCCAAACAACTGCAAATATTGATAGCATATACAACTAGAGGGAAAGATAAAAAACAATGCAGATGTCCCTGGGAGACAGAGTGTCTCCTTGCATTCATCTCCCCAAGAGAATTGCCAAATGTTTTATCTATATAAGTGATCAATCACACCTAGGTCCTAAACTTTACCCCTCCCCCCCCAGATGTTCTAATAAGTATGCTCACAGGTCTGCATTAAATGGGCTATTTTCACCATCAGGCTGTGGTCCCCAATCTCTTTGTCTCTCTGTCTCTCTACAGGGGAGGACTGAGGAAGACAGGAGAAAACTCTCTGCCACCAAACCCACACGGATTGGTGAAGCACCCGACTCTTACATTGTAAACTCACAAGGTTGCTAGAGAGTCATTCTGGCATAAGAACTTGTAATGTCAGCAGGAGCTTCTGCGTGTGTGGATACCAAGCACCTGATACCACTTGATCTGCACGACCTGGGAACTAGACCCTACCACACAAATATTCAGGGATCCATCTTTTTCTGGACACAGCGGTAGGGCGTTTGCATTGCACGCAGCCAACATGGCCGACCCAAGTTCGATTCCTCCACCCCTCTCGGAGAGCCCGGCAAGCTATCAAGAGTATCTCGCCCGCACAGTAGAGCCTGGCTTGCTACCCGTGACTTATTCAATATGCCAAACACAGTAACAACAAAGTCTCCAATGGAGATGTTACTGGGCCCGCTCGAGCAAATCGATGAACAACGGGAGGACAGTGACAGTGACAGTGACAGTGACATCTTTTTCTGGCTGAGATAAAATTATGCCACTCATAAGTGTAAAAGAATTTTTTTAAACTGGCAAGATGATTTCTCCCATAGGCTTTTTCTTTTGTACAAAGGAAATATTTTCCTTGAGCATAGAGAGGCTGAGATAGCCCCATTCAATTTATTAGTCCTGCCTCTTCTGTGAAATGACCTGTTTCAAAGGATAGCAAGGATATGGAACTTGAATTTTTTAGCATATGGCTTAGAAAGAAAAATTCTTCTTTTTTATGCATAAAAATTGTATGCACTAGCGAACACTTAAGAACACTAGTGCAAGTATTGCTTGAAGAGTAGTAAAAGACTTAAGTAAGACCTTTGCTACCAGTTAGACACACACTCAGAGAAGGGAGAGAAACCACAAATGCCACATTCTCCTGTCAAGGGCTGTGTATTACTCATAGCTAGGATGTATCCCACCTCTGGTGCCTAACATGTAAATGCTATCTTGGATCAGCAAAGTTGTGGAAATTATCAGCAATCCACCCAAAAGTATCACAGTATCACTGTCCTCCCATTGTTCATCGATTCACTCAAGTGGGCCCAGTAACGTCTCATCATGAGACTTGTTGTTACTGTGTTTGGCATATCGTATACATCACGGGTAGCTTGCCAGGCTTTGCCATGCGGGCGAGATATCTCCTAGCTTGTCAGGCTCTCTGAGAAGGGCTGAGGAATCGAACTCGGGTCGGCCATGTTGGCTGCATGCTACCCTACCCGCTGTGCTATCACTCCAGCCCCAAAAGTAAAGACTTTTATCTCTTACTAAGTTACAAAAAGTGTAAAATTTCTCCTGTTTTGAAGATAACCTATTCCTCCAAAGTGTATAAATCTGAAATCTTTGTTAAATGGGGAAGAAGCTACAGAATGCACTCCTTCTTGGGGTGGCCCAGGAAACTCCGAAATAAAGCTATTTCATATCATGTTAAGTGAAATGAATCAGAAAGAGAGGGGCATACATAGAAGAACTGCACTCATTTGCAGAACAGAAAATAACATAACATGAGACTGATACCCAAGGACAGTAGAGAAAAGGGCCAGGAATATTGCTGCATAGTTGGAAGCCTGCCTCATGAGCTGGGGGAGAAGGCAGCTGGGATAGAGAAGAGATCACTAAGACAATGATAGTTAGAGGAATCGTTCAGGATGGGAGATGTGTGCTGAAAGTAGATAAAGGACCAAACGGATAGCCTCTCAATGTCTATATTATAAAACATAATGCCCAAAAGTAGAGAGTAAGAAGGAAGTTTTCTACCATAGAGGTAGGCGGAGGGTTGCGGGGGGAGGGGGGGGAGGGCGGGGTGTATTTATTGGGTACATTGGTGGTGGAGACTACACAGGTGGAGAAGTGGATGTTCAATAACTGTATGACTGAAACTCAAACATGAAAGCTTTATAACTGTGTTTCACAGTGATTTAATTAAAAAGAAAAAAGAAATAAAGCTCTTTTTTATCCAAAGAAGAGAAATGATACAGGGCTGGAGTTATAGCACACAGGGTAGGCATTTGCCTTGCACTCAGCCAACCCAGGTTCAATTCCCAGAATCCCATATGTTCCCCCGAGCACCCCAGAAATAATACCTGAGTGCAGAGACAGAACTAACCCCCTGTGTGTTGCTGAGCGTGACCCAAAAAGAAAAACAGAGAAATGATTCATTTAAGTTGACCATTTTGGTGACCACACAGAAGGGCCCTAACAACATTGCCCAGTTGCCAGGAACTGAGGAGGGGGGAGGGAAGTGAGTACTAATCAAGTCCCATTGAGGTAAACCATCCCCCAGAGCTGCACACAGTAAGGCATCATGTCCATCTGCGAAGACATCAGGGAGTTGCCATCTTGGTGGAGGTCTGCAGGATTTTAAATGCTTCAGAGATAAACATTCTTTTTTCTCCTTTCTGCTCCAGTTTTCTTTTCAGTTTGCTATGATTTTCTCATTGGCAGTTTCCAACACTATCTATCCAGTGTTCCAGCATTGAGAGAATCTAGTGGTTATTTTCACTCCATAATTAAGAGGAAGGTGGAAAAATACCCTGCCAGCATAACTTGGTGGTAAAGAAGGGGTTTTATGTGGTTGTTGTTTTTGTTAGTTTTGACTTATTCTCATCTCTTTTCTCACTGGATTGTGGCCAATAATAAGGTAAATAGAACAGATTCCTGTGGTAAAGCCTTCTGAGGTTGAGGAGGGGGAGGGGGAGTTGGGTGTCAAGAGTGTCATCTCAGGTAAACTAGACTGAGAAGAGAATAAACCCGGTTTAAAGAGGAACCAGGAAGAGCTGTTTTTTTTGTTTTTCTTGGAAAAAAAGAGCCCAGAGGAGCAGTAGGGAAGCCTAAAGACTGAAACAGTTTGCTAATGACCCCAAACACAATAAGAACACAGACTTTGAGATGGAACATTAAATCCTTTATTTACATATTATTTCAACAATCAATATTGTGGGCAAGACCGTTCCTGGTGGTGCTCAGGGCTTACTACACTCATTTCTCCCCAACAGTAAGCTAAAACACTAAGAGTTTCCAGACACAAATTGAATGATTGTGTTCTTGGACATAACTCACAAGCTTCACCTACAAGGCCTTTCCCCAAATGTTTCACACATCTTTACTCTTCTTTTAAGGTCTATTGTAAATGCTTACAAATTATTTTAATTGGTTGTACTTCTAATTTTAGTACTATACATTACTTTGTGGTTTCATTCTTTTATCTGAAGCTTCCATTTAACATGAAAGTTCCACCTTTGAATATAATGTGTGAGGTTGAAGAAGGAAGATTCAAAGCTTTCTACTAAGTAGCACTAATCAAGATATCATAGTGTCTCATGAAAATTGATTTATATTTACAAATAATAAATTTGAATATATATGTTTGCACTTTACAATGCTCAGTTTTCACTAACATGCATGAGGAATAAAAAATTACAATATGTAATAATAATGACTTCATGAAAAGAGGAACATTTAGCATGAATTTTGATTCTTGAGAATCTATGAAGAAACACAGAGTGGCAATGGCAATGGAATCATGTGCATAAGAAACCATTATTAACAGAATTGCAAACCACAGAATCTCAATTAAAAAAACTATAAAGGAAATATAGAGGGAATTCAAGACTGTGATAAGAATATGCACAAAGTATTAAAGTGGTAAGAACTGGTAACATCGTGCCTCCAAGTGAAAAACTTTCTTTTGTTGTTCAATAATCTATTGCTATTGCAAATAACTGTTATTCAGCATCCTGATGGTCAGTGTTGTAAATATCATGTTCTTCTCTTCTTTGGAGCTACAGGAAGACCATACTTCTCAACTTCCATAAATGTCCTCGTGGCATTGTGACTAAGGTTTGAGCAGTCATGAGTGAGGAATATGTGCACCAGTTAAATTTGTCCCTCCAAGCTCCCCGAGCTCACTCCTCCATATCCTTAAACTACAGACTGTCTGGCACTGAGATGATTCCCAGTCATACAAAAGCCACTTGGTGAAGATAAAAGATTTTTGATCAGCCCCGTTTCCTGGCTACCAGCAATAGGAAGGCTCCACAGACAATCAATATCTTTTTAGAAAAAGCAATACTTAATTTATTCTGTATTTGAGTCAGGATTCTGTTGTAACAATGTTTTGTTTTTCAGTCTAATACAGTTATGGGAACTTAAAGTATGGTCTATTTTAAAAATGGTTCTTAGTATAGGAACATAGAACAAGAATACACAGGCAACCTAAAATTTTGTGATGCAAGCTATTTTCACTCTTTTCTAGTCCTCACAGAGTTCTTATTAATTTACTTAGTCATTAGAATATAATTTGCACCATTTTTCTATGGGTTTTCTATGAAACTCAAGAACTCAGCAGTGAAACACAGCCATGTCTGTACATTATATTACTGGTGCCCCATTGGGAGAGATAGGAAACAAGTGATTAAAAATAAAAAATAAATAAATGAAAAGAAAAAAGAATTTAGTTACATGTTACAATATTGATCACTTGATCGCTTTACTTCCCATTAATCATCCACTTGCTCGAGCAGGCTCCAGTAATGTTCCATTCATCCCTGTCGTGTGCTAGTGTAGCCCAATGGCGTTTGTTCATTCTAAGAACATAAAGAGCCTCAAACTGATCGTTCAGAGTATTGAGGAAGAAGTCTGACCATATTCTAAGTGGGCGGCCACGTGGTCTTTTGATGTCCCGTGGAATCCAGACTGTAATGGCTCTAGTCCAGGGGTCGTCTCCAAATCTCATTACATGTCCAGCCCATCTGATTTTTGACGCCTAGGCAAAGGAGACAGCATCCCTGATTCTTGACCGTCAACGGAGGTCAGAACTCCAGATTCTTTCTCTCATTTGAGTGAAGCATGTTACTCCAAGCATAGCTCTTTCAATTCCTCTTTGGGAGACCCGAATAGAGTTCTCATCCTGTTTTCATAGTGCCCAGGTCTCTGAGGTGCATGTTAATGCAGGAATAACAGTGGAATCAAAGAGATGTGCCCAGAGCCTGAAGTTCTTTGCCCTCTTAGCTATTTCTTCAATGCTCTTGAAGGTGTTCCAAGCCATTCTATTCCTCCTGCACAACTCAGGTGCCAGGTCATTCATCATGTTGAGTTCTTGACCTAGGTACACATAACGGTTGCATTCAGAGATGGTTGTTCCATTGAGAGCAAATGGAACGTTAGGAACAAGACTGTTTCTCATAAGCATTGTTTTCATGATATTCAGCTGGAGTCTGACCTTTCCACACTCACCATCGAAGTTGGTCAGCATTTGTGCCACTTGGCTAATGTTTGGTGTTATTAGAATGATGTCATCAGCAAAGCGGAGGTGGTGTAGTTGCCGACCGTCTATCTTCTCTCCCATTTCTTCCCATTCCAGTCTTCGAATGATGCTCTCAAGGGTGGCACTGAAGAGTTTCAGTGAAATGGTATCACCTTGCTGAACCCCTCTCTTGACATCGATGATCACTTCTTTGTAGAATGGTGAGACCCTGGTAGTGAATCCATAAAACAGCTCACAGAGGATCCTGATGTATTGAGTATGAATGCCCTGATTGGCTAGGGCTTCGATGACAGCTTCTGTTTCAACTGAATCAAAGGCCTTTAAATCAATGAACATTAGACAGAGCGGCATCTTGAACTCCCGAGAAATTTCAGTGAGCTTGGTTATCATGTGGATATGGCGACCGTGCTGAATCCTTTGCGGAACCCGGCTTGCTCGCATGGTTGTCGTTCATCTAGTGTTCTGCCAATCCTATTCATGATGACTCAAGTGAACAGCTTGTGGATGACAGACAATAGGCAGATTGGGTGATAGTTGCCAATGTCATGGATGTCTCCCTTCTTGTACAGTAGTACAGTCCTGCTGGTTTTCCACTGGGACGGAACCTTGCATTCAGACAGGTAGCATGTGAAGAGCCGAGCCAGTGTATTGATGAGTACTGACAGCAGGTTCTTCAGGTGTTCAGGTCTGACCTTGTTTGGGCTGGGTGCTGTTCGTTTCTTTACCGATGAAATGGCATGTCTGATTTCAGAAGGGAGAACATTGGGAATGACAAAACCATTCTGCAGAATTTGGTAAGTGGGCAGGTGAACGTGGCTATCAAAGAGATCTGAGTAGAAGTCATGGATAATCTTCTCCATTGCCCTTTTAGAAGATGTGATAAATCCATCAAGACGTTGGAGAGCAGTCATCTTGGTCTTTTAGTTGGCAAATGGCAGGCAGGTGCTATGAATGCTTTTCCCGGCTTCTGCTGCATTTACCTGCACTGTGCTCTTCTCTCTTTAAGGTCTTCCTTGATTGCATCTCTTCCCTGCTTTGCGAGCTCCGACGTTCGCTTGCAGTTGCCTGAGGCATGCACCAAACCACGTTGGCGAATAAGCTCAAAAGTTTTCGAAGACACGAGTTTTTTTGTGGCTATCTCTCTCGGCATTTCTCGCACAATCATGGAGGTGCTGAACCATTCAATTGTATTCCTCATCAATGTTGTCAATGACAGCACCTTCTCATGTTGCAGCAATAGTGCCATAGAGCTCCCAGTTGGTGGTCGGTGTTCTGGGAGTTCTCTTCTTAAACTTTGCAGCCCTTTCTCCCCTCTCTGTGAAGTAGAATTTTGCACGAAGGAGATGGTAGTCAGATCCTTTTTGGAATTTTGGGACAACAGTGACATCGGTCAGGCAAAACTGTCGATTGAATATGATGTGGTCTATTTCATTGTGGAATCGTCCACTGGGAGACTCCCATGTCCAATGTTTAGATTCGGCCTTCTGGAACTGTGAGTTACCATGGATAGTCTTGGTCAACATGATGAACTCAGAGAATCTCTCACCCTGTTCGTTCCATTCTAGGCTATGGGTCCCAATGTGGAGTTCTTCAGGTGATCTTCTCAGTCCTATCTTGGCATTAAAATCACCCACAATGATCTTGTAGAAGGTGTAGTCTTCTTTATAGAACTTCTCCAGCTCCCTGTAGAACTTCTCAATTTCTCCTTCATCATAATTGGATGTTGGTGCATAGACAACGAAGATAGAAAGTGCCAGCAGTGAGCCACATCTATTCAAGTTTAATTGTCCAATTCAGGTTGTTAGGCATTCAAATGAATCAATGCTCATGGCCAAGTTTGTGTTGACAAGGACACCAATGCCTCCAAAGCCTCTTTTGTCGCATGTTCCGAGGAACAGTTCTTCTCCAGTGTAGAAAACGGTGTGATGTGATTGATGTGTTCTTGTCTCAGTCAGACCAATAATGTCGTATTTATCATACAATATTGATATTAAATAATATTTAATGAAATATCTAACATAAAACATTGAGCAAGTTAATTCTCCTTTCACTAGATCTCCCTATCCTTGTTATCAGTCATGTATTTACACAGGTATCATTTTCCACAAGATTGCAATGTGACAGCAAGTAGCATTGTAGTACTGTAGCACTGTCATCCCATTGTTCATTGATTTGCTGCAAGTAAATGTATTTATTCCCTTTGGTTATCACACAAACATCATAAATACAATAGTAGCACAAAATATGATTGTTACATTATGTCTTCTAATATTTCTAATTTTTATGAATGTTTTAGAGGGAGGGAAAATCGAATATTTTTATTCAATATCAAAACTACGATTATTTAGTAAGATGGGGGACATAATTGATAAACTCAGTCATAAGAGCAGTTTACAAAAATAATTCTTTATTTTTTTTTTTTTGCTTTTTGGGTCACACCCAGCAGTCCACAGGGGTTACTCCTGGCTCTGCATTCAAGAATTACCACTGGCAGTGCTCAGGGGACCCTATGGGATGCTGGGAATCGAACCCGGACTGGCCACATGCAAGGCAAAAGCCCTACCCGCTGTGCTATCGTTCCAGCCCCCCAAAAATAATTCTGATGTCATATATGACTTTCTTTTTGGAGGGGAGTTTTGGGCCACACCTGCTGGTGCTAAGGGCTTACTCCTGGCTTTGATTTCAGCAATCACTCCTGGTGGGCACAGGGGATGATATAGATTCTGGGGAATCAAACACGAATCAATGTATACAAAAAACATCCTAACTGCTGTACTATTGCTCTGATACCAATGATTTTCAACAATGCATGGAATTTGTATGAAAGAAAACTGGAAGAAGTGATTTATCTAATTGCTTAGAAACACACACAGCATTGAAAACAGGTTCCAATTACTTATTTTCCTCTTCATCCCTATTAAGGAAATTCATCCTTTCCTAACAATGTACATACTTGTGAAATCTAATTTTCTTAAGTAATTTGTTGTACACATAGAAAATTTCTCTAAGTTCAGCACTCCTAACTTTTTATTGTGAGTATCTTATACTCTCAATAATCGTCTGGGGGCCAAAAGACAGATAGGTAGTATAGCATGGTGAGAAGTATGGCACTGGTCTCACATCAATTGACCTTAGTTCAATCCCGAGCACCATATAGAGTCCCCTGAGAACCACAAGGAATGATTCCTGAGCATAGAGCCAGAGGAAAGCACTGAGTAGAGAACCAGTAATAATGTCTGAGCAACACAGATATGGATCCAAACCTAATAGTAGCAATAGTAATAGCAGTGCTTATTGTTTACTATAGTATCTTAAAAGTAATAATTTATCATAGAATATTTCAAATCCCAAACATATCCCACTTGCATGATTTTAAATTGAAGTTCATTTTCATCAAAAGACTGAGGATTCCATTAAAGGTAAACAGTGAAATGTGTGTAGTACAAATTACAAATTACAAGACAAAAGACTTATCATTTTAAGAGATTGACGTAAGTTCTTAGATATGCATATATAAGTTAACTTCATAGCTATAAGGTACATGATATGTATGTGAAATACATATAAATTCCTATTAAGAAATTAGAATTTTTTAAACACTAGATTGCATATAAAAACAAATTATTTGGTGGTATATTAATCTTATAATTTTTCCAGCAATCAAAAACATAACATGTAGCATCTGTGATAAGTTTAGGTCAAAGACTTTTAGAGTTACACATCTGAAAAAGACCCAGTTATATACACATTGACAAAGCAGTAGGACTAGATACGGTAGGATATTCATCAGTTTGTTTTCTGCATGAGGAAAACAATGTCCTCTTCCTTTCTGTCAGCCTCAACCTCAGCTGACACAAAAAGGAAAGAAAGGACTGTTGCAGCTTCTTATTTCCCCAAATCAGAAAATATGAGTGGATTGAAGGATACAGTCCTAAAGAACTCAGGAAAATCAGGGTTGCAGTTAGGTTCCGCATCCTGTTAGAACTCCAAACTGGGATAAGTACAGGCACAAAGTAACAAGCCAAGAGCAGGAGGTAGGAAGTCATCGTTTTTATGGCTCTAATATGAACCTTGGTTCTGGGATCCTGGAATTTTTTGCCATCCACTGGCATGTTCTTGAGATGTTTCCACAGAGAAAAGATCAGCAGCACAAACGAAGTGAGGGACATCATAGAGACTATGAAGATTGTTAGAGTGAAGACAGACATATTGGAAAGGCGAATAATTTTCTTCCTCTTGCTCCTCATTGTCCAGTTTCCACAAGGTTGATTCACCCACACATTCTCATCGAAGATTACCAGAAAAAGACTAAACATGAGAAGCACCAAACTTCCCATTAGTATCATGAGAACTACTCTTTTAACTCTCCTCTTCAAGTAAAGAAAGAGGAAGCTAGAAAAATTGGCTATCTTCAGTAAATAGAATATGCTAAGACTGGTTGAAAGCCAGATGCTAAAATGTAAGCTTACAGTCCAAGCCATATTAATGATAATGTAAACTTCAAAACTATATGAAGATGCATCAAAAAGCACTATATACCAATCTATTAATAATACAGAGAGAAAACCAATCCTGGCGATTGCCAACGCCACAATCATTTGATCTAGTAAGGAGAGTTTTTTGGTCTTGACCCAGTCATTGCAGAGCACCAGCATTATGAAGCCATTGGAAAAATTTCCTAGAACAAATTCTGCCGTTACCAGGAGGGTAAGAATGATTGATAGTAAAGTGATCATATCTAAAAGAAAGTCCAGGATAAAATCACTCAGTGTGAGTCTTAATAGTCTAACCTTAAATTATCTGTGCAGCTCATACCTGATTTGCATGATATTCTGGTTTCTTTCCAATTCTGTGAATAGTGCCATGCAGAATAGCAATAGAATAGGCTAGAAGGCAGATTCAATCCATCTTTACAGATACTTATATTCATCACTAGCTCAAGTTGACTCTCTTTCATCCATTTTCAGTCTCAGATAGGTTGGGTTAGTTATCAAACTGATATTTGACCATCTCTGGGTTCTCATTTGCCAGCATGCAAACAGGAGAACTATGTTTTGCATTTTTTTCTTTATTTAACCTCTATCATTTTAAAACACTGATACTCCCAACTAACAAATGTGAAATTCTTTTCATCCACTGTGCATCCCTGATGCATGGAGATAGTTATAAGTGCTTCTAGGTGAAGAGTAAGTTCTTATTTGCCAGCATACAAACAAAAATATAGCAGAGCGCTTTGCAATGTTTTCCATCTTTAAGCCCTTAATAATTTACACTCACCATCTAAGTGCCAATAAAGCTAAAATATATGATATATACACGTCACTTGATCACTTGATCACTTGACTTCCCGTTAATCACCAATTTGCTCGAGCAGGCCCCAGTAACGTCTCCATTTGTCCCTGTCACATGCTAGTGTAGCCCAATGGTGTCTCTTCGCTCTAGGAACACGATCGTTCATGATCTTGATGAACAAGTCTGACCATCTGGTAGTTGGGTGGCCACACGGTCTTTTGACATCCAGTGGAATCCAGTCGGTAACAGCTCTAGTCCAGCGGTCGTCTCTAAATCTCATTACGTGACCAGCCCATCTGATTTTTGACACCTTGGCAAACAAGACAGTGTCCCTGATTCTTGACTGTCGACGGATGTCGGAGCTCCGGATTCTTTCTCTCATTTGAGTGAAACGTGATATTCCAAGCATAGCTCTTTCAATTCCTCTTTGGGAGACCCGAATAGCGATCTCATCCTGTTTGCTTAGGGCCCAGGTCTCTGAGGCGTATGTTAATGCAGGAAGAACAGTGGAATCAAAGAGATGTACCTGGAGCCGGAGGTTCTTCGTCCTCTTAGCTATTTCATCGATGCTCTTTAAGACGTTCCAAGCCTCTCTCTTCATCCTGTGCAGCTTGGGTGCCAGGTCATTTGTCATGTTGACTTCTCGACCTAGGTACACATAGCTGTTGCATTCGAAGATGGTCGTTCCATTGAGAGCAAATGGGGCCTCAGGAACGAGGCTGTTTCTCATAAACATTGTCTTCGTAAGATTCAGCTGTAGTCCTACCTTTCCACACTCACGGTCAAAGTCAGTCAGCATTTGTGCCCTTGACTGATGTTTGGTGTTATTAAAACAATGTCATCAGCAAAGCGGAGGTGGTGTAGTTGCTGACCATCTATCTTCACTCCCATTCCTTCCCTTTGTAGTCGTCGAATGATGTTCTCGAGGATGGCACTGAAGAGTTTTGGTAAAATGGTATCACCCTGCCAAACCCCTCTCTTGACATCAATGATTACTTCTTTGTAGAATGGTGAGATCCTGTAGTAAATCCGTAGTACTGCTCACGGAGGATCTTGATGTATTGAGCTTGAATGCCCTGATTGACTAGGGCTTCAAGGACCGCTTCCATCTCAACAGAATTAAAGGCCTTCTTTAAATCAATGAACATTAGACAGAGCAGCATCTTGAACTCCTGAGAAATCTCAATGAGCTTGGTTATCGTGTGGATATGGTCGATGGTGCTGAATCCTTTGCGGAACCTGGCTTGCTCGCAAGCTATCCATTGTGTATTCGATATGCCAAAACCAGTAATTAAAATGGGTCTCATTCACCTGACCCTGAAGTAATATACACGAATCTTAGATAATCATGTATGTGAATATGTAATTTATAAGATCATGTTTGTTCAGAGCTAGAAAATGCATGACCTATTTCTTTGTTTGTTTGTTTGGGAATTTTTTTACATTTTTATTAGTGAGACACCATGAGGTACAGTTGTAGACTTAGTTTTTTACTGTGATTTCAGAATGATGAGAAAAGAATCAGATTTTCAGATTCTCCTATCAAAGGCAATCAAAATTTTCCTTGGAATTCCAGGAAGGCCTGTGTACCCTAAAAATTGGCTGCTAATAAATTATTCTCTGACTTAATTTTTTGCATGTTAATAAACATGCCCAAACTCATAGACACCATAAATAAAACTAGTATGCTATAGTTCTTAAATGTGAAGTCAGTCAAGAGTTCCCTTTTCTCTCGGTAGACTATACAGTATGCAGATATTACCTGTGCAATATATCACTAACAATCAATTCTCTGATAAAATTTTTCTTTGATCCTCTTTCTACTATAAAATAAGATTTTCATTAGAATATTTAGGAATCTTGAAAAACATTTATAAGGAACTAAAAAGATACCTGTGTTTTCCATTACGGGCTTTAGACTTCAGATAATATTATCGAAATTTCTTGTGTTTTTCTAATACTTATTTTGAAAATCAGTCTGAATTGCTCTTTCAGATAAATAGATTGAATTCATCATGTATATTTTTTTTAATTTTATTAGTGAAACACCATGAGGTACAGTTGTAGATTTACAAATTTTTGTGCGTGGGTTTCGATTATACAATGATCAAACACCCATCCCTCCACCAGTCCCATTTTCCATCACATTGGATCCCAGTATCCCTCCCACCCCCATTCCCCCCTATCCCAACCTGCCTTTGTGGCAGGGCATTCCTTTTTCTTCTCTCTCTCCTTTTGGGTGTTGAGGTCTGCAAAAGAGGCATGGAGTGGCAGTCATGTTCGGTCTATAGTCTACTTTCACATGCATCTCCCATCCTGGGAGGATCCTCCAAACACCCTTTATTTGGTGCTCCCTTCTCTCTCTGAGCTGCCTTTTCCCCTAGCATGCCCGGCTGGCCTCTAAGTACCATGGAGGAATCCTCCTGGTACTTATCTTGGCTATTCTTGGGTATTAATCTCCTATTTTGTTACTTTATGTCCCCCAGATGAATGCAATCTTTTTATGTCTGTCCCTCTCTGTCTGACTCATTTCACTTAGCATGATACTTTCCATGTCATACCAATTGTATGTAAATTTCATGACTTCATCTTTTCTAAAAGCTACATAGTATGCCATTGTGTAGATGTACCAAAGTTTCTTTAACCATACATACTACAAAAACAGTAACAACAAGTCCCACAATGGAGATGATACTGGTGCCCGCTTGAGGAAATCGATGAAAAATGGGAGGACAGTGCTATAGTGCTTCTGTGAAATGACCTGTTTCAAAGAATAGGAAGGATAAGTAAATTGAGTTCTTTTAGTATATGGTAATAAAATCAAAATTCTTTTTTTAAAGCATAAAAATTGTATACACAAGCAAACACTAAGAACATTAGTGCAGAAATAGCCTGAAGAGTAGCAAGGTACTTAATACAGGATATTTGCTAGAAGTGAGACACACACTCAGAGATTGGACAGTTGCCACAAATGCTGCATTCTTCTCTCAAGGACTGTAAATTATTCACACCTAGGATGTATCCCACTTCCGGTGAGTAATGCGTAAATATTGTCTTGGATCAGCTAAGATATGGGAATTATCAGCAACCCACCTAAAAGTAAAGATTTAAATCTCTTCCTAACTTACTGGAAATGTAACATTTCTCCAGTTTTGAAGATAGCTTAACTTCCAAAGCACACAAACCTGAAATCTGCATTAAATAGGGAAGAAGCTACAGAATGCCCTCTATTTCACTTCTTTCTTGGAGTGGCCCAGAAAACTCCAAAATAAAGCTCTTACATAACATGCTAAGTGAAATGAGTCAGAAAGAGAGGGACATACATAGAAGGACTGCTCTCATTTGTGGAATAAAAAATGACATGATATGAGTCTGACACCCAAAGACAGTAGACACAAGGACAGCTATATTTCTCCAAAATTGGAAGCCTGCCTCATGAGCTGGGAGAGGAGGTACTTGGCATAGAGAAGGGATCACTAAGTCAGTGATGGTTGGAGGGATCATTGGGGATGGGACATATGTGCTGAAGGTAGATCAAGGACCAAACGTGATAACCTCTTAGTATCTATATTGCAAACCATATTTTTCAAAATTAGAGAGTATGGGGAGATTGTCTGCCATAGAGGCAGGGGGAGAGTTGGGATTGGGGGTAGGCAAACTGGAGTCATTGGCGGTGGAAAATGTGCATCGGTGGAGGGATGGGTGTTCAATCATTAACCACTTAATCACTTAACTTCCCGTTAGTCATCGATTTGCTCGAGCAGGTCCCAGTAATGTCTCCATTTGTCCCTGTCGCGTGCTAGTGTACCCCAATGGTATTTGTTCGCTCTGGGAACATGAAAAGCCTCAAACCGATCATTCATGATCTTGACGAAGAAGTCTGACCATCTGGTAGGTGGGCAGTCACGCGGTCTTTGGACATCCCGTGGAATCCAGTCGGTAACAGCCCTAATCCAGCGGTCATCTCTAAATCTCATTACGGGACCAGCCCATCTGATTTTTGACACCTTGGCAAACGAGACAGCGTCCCTGATTCTTGATCGTCAATGGATGTTGGAACTTCAGATTCTTTCTCTCATTTGAGTGAAACGTGATATTCCAAGCATAGCTCTTTCTATTCTTCTTTGGGAGACCTGAATAGCGTTCTCATCCTGTTTGCATAAGGCCCAGGTCTCTGAGGAATATGTTAATACAGGAAGAACAGTGGAATCAAAGAGATGTGCTCGGAGCCGGAGGTTCTTCGTCCTCTTAGCTATTTCTTTGACGTTCTTGAAGGCGTTCCAAGCCTCTCTCTTCCTTCTGTGCAGCTCGGGTGCCACGTCATTTGTCATGTTGACTTCTCGACCTAGGTACACATAGCTGTTGCATTCGAAGATGGTCATTCTATTGAGCGCAAATGGGGCCTCAGGAACGAGGCTGTTTCTCATAAACATTGTCTTCGTAAGATTCAGCTGTAGTCCTACCTTTCCACACTCACGGTCAAAGTCGGCCAGCATTTGTGCCGCTTGGCTGATGTTTGGTGTTATTAAAACAATGTCATCAGCAAAGCGGAGGTGGTGTAGTTGCTGACCATCTATCTTCACTCCCATTCCTTCCCATTGCAGTCATCACATGATGTTCTCGAGGGTGGCACTGAAGAGTTTCAGTGAAAAGGTATCACCCTTCCAAACCCCTCTCTTGACATTAATGATTACTTCTTTGTAGAATGGTGAGATCCTGGTAATGAATCCGCAATACAGCTCACAGAGGATCTTGATGTATTGGGCTTGAATGCCCTGATTGGCTAGGGTTTCAATGACTGCTTCCGTCTCAACAGAATCAAAGGCCTTCTTTAAATCAAGGAACGTTAAACAATCATTGTATGACTGAAACTCAAACATGAAAGATTTGTAACTGTATCTCATAGTGATTCAATGGAAAGGAAAGGAAAGGAAAGGAAAGGAAAGGAAAGGAAAGGAAAGGAAAGGAAAGGAAAGGAAAGGAAAGGAAAGGAAAGGAAAGGAAAGGGAAAGGAAGGAAAGAAGGTAAAGGAAGGGAAGGGAAGGGAAGAGAAGGGAAGGGAAGGGAAGGGAAGGGAAGGGAAGGGAAGGGAAGGGAAGGGAAGGGAAGGGAAGGGAAGGGAAGGGAAGGAGAGGGGAGGGTAGGGGAGGGGAGGGGAGGGGAGGGGAGGGGAGGGAGGGAAGGGGAGGGGAGGGGAGGGGAGGGGAGGGGAGGGGAAGGGAGGAGACGGGTGGGGAGGGAAGAGCACAGAAGCGAAGGGGAGGGAAGAGGAGGGAAGGGAAGGGAAGGGAAGGGAAGGGAAGGGAAGGGAAGGGAAGGGAAGGGAAGGGAAGGGGAGGGAAGGGAAGGGAAGGGAAGGGAAGGGGAGGGAAGGGGAGGGGAAGGGAGGGGAGGGGAGGGGAGGGGAGGGGAGGGAAGGGAAGGGGAGGGGAGGGGAGGGGAGGGGGGAGGGGAGGGGAGGGGAGGGGAGGGGAGGGAAGGGGAGGGGAGGGAGGGAGGGAAGGGGAGGGGAGGGGAGGGGAGGGGAGGGGAGGGGAAGGGAGGGGAGGGGAGGGGAGTGGAAGGGAGGAGACGGGTGGGGAGGGAAGAGCACAGAAGCGAAGGGAAGGGAAGGGAAGGAGGAAGGGAAGGGAAGGGGAAGGGGAGGGGAGGGGAGGGGAGGGGAGGGGAGGGGAGGGGAGGGGAGGGGAGGGAAGGGAAGGGAAGGGAAGGGAAGGGAAGGGAAGGGAAGGGAAGGGAAGGGAGGCGAGGGAAGGGAAGGGAAGGGAAGGGAAGGGAAGGGAAGGGAAGGGAAGGGAAGGGAAGGGAAGGGAAGAGAAGGGAAGGGGAGGAGACAGGAGGGGAAGGGAGGAGACGGGAGGGGGAGGGAGGAGACTGGAGGGGAAGGGAGGAGACGGGAGGGAGGGAAGAGCACAGAAGCTAAGGGGAGGGAAGGGCAGGGAAGGGAAGGGGAAGGGAAGGGAAGGGAAGGGAAGGGAAGGGAAGGGAAGGGAAGGGAAGGGAAGGGAAGGGAAGGGAAGGGAAGGGAAGGGAAGGGAAGGGAAGGGAAAGAAATAAAGCTCTTTCTCTTATCCACTGTCCAAACTGTCCTCCCGTTGTTCATCGATTTGCTCGAGTGGGTCCAGTAACGTCTCCATTGTGAGACTTGTTGTTACTGGTTTTGGCATGTTGAATATGTTATGGGTACTTTCTGGAGCTTGCACGGCTCTCTGAGAGGGGTGGAGGAATCGAACCCAGCTCTGCAGGGCTGGCTGCGCGCAATGCAAATGCCCTACCGCTGTGCTGGAGAGAAATGATTCATTTTAAGTTGACCATTTTGGTGATCACACAGAAGGACCCAAACAACCTTGCCTAGTTGCCTGGAGCTGAGGAGGGGGAGAGAGGTGGGCGCTAATCAACCCTCATTGGGAGGTAAACATGTCCCCAATGATGCACACAGTATGGCAAGTCTCCCTCTGGGAAGACATCGGGAGCTGCCATCTTGGTCAGGGTCTGCAGAATTTTAAATTCTTCAGAGCTAAGCATCTTTCCTCTCCTTTCTGCCCCAGTTTTCTTTCCAGTTTGCTTATGATTGTCTCATTGGCATTTTCCAACATTATCTATCCAGTGTCCCAGCATTGAGAGAATCTGGAAGTTATTTTCACTCCCTAGGTAAGACGAAAAAGGACAGATACCCTGCCAGCATTACTTGGGCTAAAGAACGGGTTTTTTGTGGAATTTTCTTGTTTCTGTTCCTATTTCGTTTGTTTTTCCTTTTTCTCATCCCTTTTCTCACTGGATTGTGGCCAATAATAAAATAACCAGAAGACATTCCTGTGGTAAAGTCTTCAGAGGTATGTGTGTGTGTGTGTGTGTGTGTGTGTGTGTTTCTGTGTTTGTGTGTGTGTATGTTGGAGGGGGTGGTGTCGGGAGTGTCGTCTCAGGTAAACTAGACTGAGAAGAGACTAACCCCAGTTTTAAAGAGGAACCAGGAAGAGCTGTTTTTCCTTGGGAGAAAAGGCCCAGAGGAACACTAGTGAAACCTAAAGACTGGAAACAGTTTATTATTGACCCCAAACACAAGAAGAACCCAGACTTTGAGGTAGAATTTTAAATTCTTTAATTACATAATATTTCAACAATCAATATTTTGGGGGGACCATTCCTGGTGGTGCTCAGGACGTACTACACTCCTTTCTCCCCAGTAGGAAGCTAAAACTCTGAGTTTCCAGATACAAATTGAATGATTGTATTCTTAGACTTCACCCACATGGCCTTTCCCCAAATGTTTCACACATCTTTACTCTTCTCTTAAAGTTTATTGTAATTACTTACAATTATTTGTAATTAGCTTGTATTGATCATTTTAGTACTATACATTACTTTGTGGTTTCATTATTTCATCTGATGCCTCCATTGTACAGGAGAGTATCAACTTTGAATATAATGTGAGGTTGAAGAGGGGAGATTCAAAACTTTCTACTACATAGCATTAGTCAATATGCCATGCTGTCTCATGAAAATTAATTTTAGTTACAAATATGAAATTTTAATATTTATATTTACTTTTGCCTTTGCTTAGTTTTTAATGACATGTATGAGGAATAAAAAATTACAATACATATTCAATAATGACTTCATGAAAAAAGGAACCTTTAGCATGAACTTAAATTCTTTAGAATCTGTGAAGAAACACAGAGTGGCAATGGCAATGGAATTATGTGCATGAGAAACCATTATTAATGCTATTGTAAACCACAGAATCTCAATTAAGAAAACTATAAAGAAAATAAAGAGGGAATTGAAGACTGCAAAAAGAATATGCAGAAAGTATTAAAGTGATAAGAACTAGTAATATCCTGCCTCCAAATGAAAAACTTTCTTTTGTTGTTCAATAATCAATTGCTATTGCAAATAAATGTTATTCAGTATCTTGACTATCAATGTTGTAAATATCATGCTCTTCTCTTCTTTTGGGCTACAGGAAGACTATTCTCAACTTCCCTAAATGTTCTCGTGATATTGTGACTAAGGTTTGAGCAGTCATGAGTGAGGAATATGTGCACCAATAAGATTTGTCTCTCCGAGCTCATCGCCCTCACTCCTCCATAGCCTCAGCCTCCAGACTGTTTTACAATGAGATGACTCCAAGTCATATAAAAGCCACTTGATGAAGATGGAAGATTTTGATCAGCCCTGTTTCCTGGCTACCAACAATGAGAAGGCTTCACAGACTATCAGTATCTTTTTAGAAAAAGCATTATTTAATTTATTCTGTATTTGAGTCAGGATCCTATGGTAACAATATTTTGTCTGTGCAGTCAATACAATTATGGGGAGTTAAAGTATGCTCTATTTAAAAAGGGTCCTTGAGGTCCTTGAGTATAGGGAAACAGAATAAGAATACACAGGCAAACTAAGATTTGTGATGCAGCTATTTTTGCTGTTTTCCTGCGCTCATAGAGTTTTTATTAATTTACTTGGTCATTAAAATATAATTTGCACAATTTTTCTATGGGTTGACTTTGAAACTCAGGAATTCAGCAGTGAAAACACAGCCATGCCTGTACATTACACTGCTGGTGTCCCACTGGAAGAGACAGGAAACAGGTATAACAAAAGAAAAATTAATAAATAAAAAGTGAAAATAATTTACCTTTAATTTTAGACACTGACGGTCTTGAGCAATAGCACAGTGGGTAGGGTGTTTCCCTTGCACAGGACCAATCCGGGTTCAATTCCCAGCATCCCCTATGGTCCCCTGTGCACTGCCAGGAGTAATTCCTGAGTGCGTGAGCCAGGAGTAACCCCTGTGCATTGCTGGGTGTGAACCAAAAAAGCAAAAAACAAAAATAGAGTTTAGATATTTATAAAAGAATATTAAAGTCTGTAACATAACATTGAGTGAGGTAATTCTCCTCACACTAAGATCTTCCTATTCTTATTATCAGACATGTATCACACAAGAATCATTTTCTACAAGATTCTAATATGAGAATATTGTCACTGTCACTGTCCTCCGTTGCTCATCGATTTACTTGAGCGGTCCCAGTAATGTCTCCATTGTGACAATTTTTACTGTACTTTGACATATAAAAGACCTCAAGGGTAACTTGCCAGGCTTTGCCGTGAGGGTGAGAAACTCTTGGTAGCTTGCCTGGCTCTCTGAGAGGGGCAGAGGAATAGAACTCGGGTGGGTCATTTTGGCCCCTTGCAAGGCAAACGCCCTACCTGCTGTGCTTCAGCCCAAAATGAGAGCAAGTAGAGGTATTCCCTTTAGTTATCATACAAACATAATAAATACAATATCAGTAGAAGAATGATCATTACATTATTTCTTCTAATATTTAGAATTTTTAAAGAAGTTTTTGGGAGATAGGGAAATATAGAATATTTTTATTCACTATCAAAAGGAAGATTATTTAGTCAGGTGGGGAATATGATTGATAACTCAGTCATAAGGTCAATTTAAAAATATAATTTTTTTCTCTTGGATCACATCCACAATACAAAGGGGTTACTCCTGGCTCATGCAGTCAGGAATGCTGGGATGCTGGAATCAAACCTGGGTGAGTGGCATGGAAGGCAAAAACCCTACCCACTATGCTATCATTCCATCCAAAATAAATAATAATTTTGACATCACATATAACTTTATTTTTTGAGCAATAGCTTGGACCACATCTGCTGGTGCTCAGGGCTTACTCCTGCCTCTGCTTTCAGGGAACACTCCTGGTGGGCTCAGGTGATGATCTAGGGTACTGGAGATCAAACAATGCCAGTGTGTACAAAAACACCCCTACCTGCAGGACTATTGCTCTGGCCCCAATAATTTTAAACAAAACATGGACTTTGTACAAAACCAAACTGGAAGAAGTGACTTATCGAATGGCTTAGAAACACATAACAGCATTGGAAACAGGTTCCAATTACTTATTTTCCTCTCCATCCCTATTAAGGAAAGTCATCTTTTTCTAACAATGCACATACATGTATAATGTAATACTCTTCAGTAATTTTCTTTACACATAAAAAATTTTTGTAAGTGCAGTACTCCTAACTTTTTTATTGTGCATATCTTATACTCTCAGTAATTGTACTCTTAATTGCATCAATTTACCTTGATTCAATTCCCAGCACCATATATGGTCCCCTGAGAACCACAAGGAATGATTCCTGAGCACAGAGCCAGACAAAAGCCCTGAGTAGAGAACGAGGAATAAAGTCTGAGCAATACAGGTGTGGCCCCAAACCTAATAGTAACAATAGTAATAATAGTTCTTACTGCTACCTATAGTATCTAGGTAATAATTCATCATAGAATATTTCTAATCCCAAACATATCCTAATTGCATGATTTTAAACGGATGTTCATTTTCAACAAAAGACTGAGGATTCCATTAAAGGTAAACAGTAAAATGAGTGTAGTACAAATTATAAATTACAAGAAAAAGAGTTATCATTTTAAGAGATTGTTGTAAGTTCTTAGATATGCATATGTAAGTTAATTTTATAGCTATAAGGTACATGATGTATATGTGAAATACATATAAATTCCTATTTAGAAATTAGAAATATTTTAAACACTAGATTGCTTATCAGAAACAAATTATTCAGTGGTATATTTATCTTACAATTTTTCTAGCAATCAAAAACATAACATGTTGCATCTGTGATAAGTTTAGGTAAAAGACTTTTAGAGTTACACATCTGAAAATGACCCAGTTATATACACATTGACAAAGCAGTAGGACTAGATAGGGTAGGATATTCATCAGTTTGTTTTCTGCATGAGGAAAACAATGTCTTCCTCCTTTCTGTCAGCCTCAACCTCAGCTGACACATAAAGGAAAGAAAGGACTGTTGCAGCTTCTTATTTCCCCAAATCAGAAAAAATGAATGGATTGAAGGATACAGTCCTAAAGAACTCTGGAAAATCAGGATTACAGTTAGGTTCCGCATCCTGTTCGAACTCCAAATTGGGATAAGTACAGACACAAAGTAACAAGCCAACATCAGCAGGTAGGAAGTCATCATTTTTATGGCTCTGATGTGAACCTTGGTGCTGGGATCCTGGGATTTTTTGCCATCCACTTGCATGTTCTTGAGATGCTTCCACAGAGAAAAGATCAACAGCGCAAACGAAGTGAGGGACATCATAGAGACTATGAATATTGTTAAAGTGAAGACAGACATATTGGAAAGGCGAATAATTTTCTTCCTGTTGCTCCTCACTGTCCAGTTTCCACGAGTTTGATTCTTGCACACATTCTCATCGCATATTGCCAGAAGCAGATTAAACACGAGAAGCACCAAACTTCCCATTAATATCATGAGAACTACTCTTTTAACTCTCCTCTTCAAGTAAAGAAATAGGAGGCTAGAAAAATTGGCTATCTTCAGCAAATAGAATACGCTAAGGCTGGTTGAAAGCCAGATGCTAAAATGGAAGCTTACAATACAAGCCATATTAATGATAATGTAAACTTCAATACTATATGAAGATGCATCAAAAAGCACTATATACCAAGCTATGAATAATACAGAGAGAAAACCAATCCTGGAGATTGCCAAAGCCACAATCATTTGATCTAGTAAGGAGAGTTTTTTTGTCTTGACCCAGTCATTGCAGATCACCAGCACTATGAAACCATTGGAACAACTTCCTAGAACAAATTCTGCCGTTACCAGGATGGTAAGAATGCTTGATAGTAAAGTGATCATATCTAGAAAAAAAGTCCAGGCTAAAATCACTCGATATGAGACTTAATAGTCTAACCTTAAATTATCTGTGCAGCTCATCCCTGGATTTGCATGATATTCTGGTTTCTTTCCAATTCTGAACAGTGCCATGCAGAAGAGCAATAGAATAGGCTACTAGGCAGATTCAATCCATCTTTACAGAAACTGATATTCATCACTAGCTCAAGTTGACTCTCTTTCATCCATTTTCAGTCTCAGGTAGGTTGGGTTAGTTATCAAACTGATATTTGACAATCACTGGGTTCTCATTTGCCAGCATGCAAACAAGAGAACCATGTTTTGCATTTTTTTTCTTTATTTAACCTCTATCATTTTAAAACATCGATACTCCCAACTAACAAATGTGAAGTTCTTTTCATCCATTGTGCATCCTGATGCATGGGGATAGTTATAAGAGATTCTAGGTGAAGATTGATCTCTCATTTGCCAGCATGCAAACAAAAATATAGCAGAGTGCTTTGCAGTGTTTTTCATTTTCAAGCCCTCAATAATTTACACTCCATTTTAGTGCCAGTAAAACTAAGATATATGATATATACGCATATCTTATATAAACATGTATGTGAATATATAATTTATAAGATCATGTTTGTTCAGAGCTAGGAAATGCATGACCTATTTTTTTACTGTGATTTCAGAATGATGAGAAAAGAATCAGATTTTCAGATTTTCCTATAAAAGGCAACCAATATTTTTCTTGGAATTCCAGGAAGGCCTGTGTAACCTAAAAGTTGGCTGCTAATAAATTGTTCTCTATGACTTAATTTTTTTTGCATGTTAATAAACATGCCCAAACTGATAGACACCATAAATAAAACTAGTATGCGATAGTTCTTAAATTTGAAGTCAGTCAAGAGTTCTCTTTTCCTCCCTGTAGACTATACAGTTTACAGATATTACCTGTGTAATATATCACTAACACTCAGTTCTCTGGTGAAATTTTTCTTTGATCCTCTTTCTACTATAAAATTAGTTTTTCATTAGAATATTTAGGAATCTTGAAAAACATTTATAAGGAAATTAAAAGATACCTGTGTTTTCCATTACGGGCTTTAGACTTCAGATAATATTATTGAGATTTCTTGTGTTTTTCTAATACTTATTTTGAAAATCAGGCGAGATCAGGCGTGTTCAGGGTGGTATAAAATAGGGGCTGGAGCGATAGCATAGCGGTAGGGCGTTTGCCTTGCACGCAGCCAACATGGCCGACCCGAGTGCAATTCCTCCACCCCTCTCAGAGAGCCTGGCAAGCTACCGAGTATCTCTCCCGCACGGCAGAGCCTGGCAAGCTACCCATGATGTATTTGATATGCCAAACACAGTAACAACAAAGTCTCCAATGGAGATGTTACTGGGCCCGCTCGAGCAAATCGATGAACAATGGGAGGACAGGACAGGCCTCTATTTTGAAAATCAGCCTGGACTGCTCTTTCAGATAAATAGATTGAATTCATCATGTATCTTTGTATTTATATCAACTTCAATTTTTAATAAAGCTGGTGTGTGTGTGTGTGTGTGCCTTTGTGTCTGTGTGATTCTGTGTGTGTCTGTGTGATTCTGTGTGTGTCTGTGTGTCTGTGTGTCTGTGTGATTCTGTGTGTCTGTGTGTGTCCATGTGTTTTACAGATCTTAGAGTATATCTCAAACAAGCCTAGGCCTTAGTTAAACTACTATTTGTTTATTAATCATAAATAAATGCAAAGAATTGTGATATCACCTTTTGCCCAGTCAGGAAGCTACTTGTATAATGTGCTTTCCAATTTTCCTCTCTGGTTGAGTGCAGGCTCAGAGGATTAGTACCTATTCTTTAATCAGATTACCTAAGACTTCAAAATTAACTTGAGAGAACATCCTCTTGTAAATATAATGTAAAAGGTTTAAGTACAACGTCTCCCTGAAACCACAAGGATAAAGGAATAAGCTGCTAAAAACTTCATTTGAATTCATCACAATGAATGGAGGATCAGCTAGAGTAAACACGAGTGTGCATGCAGGGAGATATTATATGCCTATTTCCTTGTTCTAAGTTGTCAAAGAAATTATAAGAAAAAGATCTTTCAATTTTGTCGAGTGGTGGAGTCAAGATGGCATTGAGGCTGGAGCAATAGGACAGGGGGTAGGACGTTTGCTTTGCATGCGGCCAACCCGGTTCGATTTCCAGCATCCCATACGGCCCCCCGAGCACCACCAGGAGTAATTCCTCACTGCATAAGCCAGTAGTAATCGCTCTGCATCGCCGGGTGCGCCCAAAAGAATAAAAGGGGAAAAAGGATGGCATGGAAGGGTATCCTGTAGATGAGTGAGCAAACAGCAGCAAAGCAGAGATGGATCACAGAATCTCACACACATCTCTCAGTGGAAGTGCAGCCACCTTCCTCAACAAGGAACTTGGAGCAAATTAGGAAGTTCATATAAAATCAGGGTTGGGGTAGGAGTGAAGAGGGTGCACAGATGCCAGTCACGGGAAAATTTAAAATGAAGTAGCAAGTTGGAAATTTGAAAGAGACGCCGCATAAAAGGCATATCAGAGTAAAGGGGAAGGAATATTGAAAAGACAAAAGATGAGAAACTTTACAAAATAATTTACAGAATTTCTACTAAAAGATGCTAATGAGAGGGGGAGAAAGAGATAATACACTGGGTGAGACACTTGCCTTGCACACAGGCCTTGCACTCAGCTGACCTGGTTTTAATTTCTGGCATCCATATGGCATACTACCTTGTATGCCCCTGGCAAAGATCCATCAAAACATAATTCAGCCACAAACATACTAAGGAAAGGTATTGACAGCAACACAAGAGTAGCAGTTATTAACGTATCCCTATGACTCTGATTTTAAAAAAATCAATAATATACAGTCTGATCTCCCTCATATCTTGCATATAAAAAAAGAATAAGGAGTGCAAAGCTAGGAGTAACTCCTGAGCATCGCTGGGTGAGACCCAAAAAGCAAAAAAATTAAAAGAATACCAATAAGGGAAAAACAAATTTTCCAAAAGCAACAATAACTGAGAGCTGGACCTTATGTAAATAAGTTTTAGATGCTGATAATCTTCCAAGTCTGAATCAAGAAGAAACAGAGCAATTTCTATGAAGGAAATGGAAATGATAATCAAAATAATTACCAAAAACAAAAGCTCAGGCCCACCTGGGTTTCCAAGCAAATACTTCCAAACCTTTAAAGGCGACCTACTTACAATTTTCAGGATCTTCCTGAAAATTCAAGAAACAAACATGCCCAAGGAGTCTCTATGAGTCACTGTCACTGTCCTCCCATTGTTCATGGATTTTGTTCAAGCGGGCACCAAATTGTGAGACTTGTTGTTACTGTTTTTGGAATATTGAATACATCACAAGTAGCTTTCCAGGCTTTGCCATGTGGGTGAGATACTCTCGGTAGCTTGCCAGGCTCTAAGAGATGGGCAGAGGAATCGTACTGGGTTTGGCCCCAGTCAGCTGTGTGCAAGGCAAGCGCCCTACTCACTGTGCTATCGCTCCAGCCCTTCTATGAGTCAAGTATTACAAAAAAAGCATACAGAGACACCAGTGAAGAGAAAACTATCAGCCCTTATCCCTGAGGAATATAGATACAAAAGTCCTCAACAAAATATTAGCAAGCTGAATTAAAAATATTTTAAAAAGATCATATACCATAACCACGTAGGATTTTTCCCAGGGGAGATGTTTTAATATAGAGAAGTCAATCAATGTAATATGCCATATTACAATGTTATATACCAAGGAAAAAATAAATACCATACGACCGCATAAATAGATGCAGAGAAACATTTGATACAGTCCAATATCCTTTTATGATTAAAACTCTATCAATAAAATTGAAGACAGAAAAAATTTTCTTCAATATAGAGAAAGACATTTACTGTATTACCATGAACCAACACCTTACAGTTAACAGTTAACACCTTACTCGACAGAGAAAAACAAAAATTTTTTCCAGATTCCCTAATACCAGGTGCAAACTTGGCTTCCCACTCTCACCACTGCTATTCAATAAAGTGTAAAAGTCCTTGTTGCCATAGCAGTTAGTCAAGAAGAAGATATTAAGGGCAGTCAGATTAGAAAATAAGTCAAATTATCATTATTTTCAGATGGCATGATATTGTAGAGACCCTAGAGACTTGAAAAGAAAAATCCTAGGGACAGTGAATTTCCACAGCAATAGCAAAACATAAAATCAGCACACAGGAGTCTGTGGCAATCCTATATGCAAACACTGAAACAGAAGATTAGTAAAAGAAATAATAAAACACTCAAAAACACTGTCTTCCCATGGTTCATTGATCTGCTTGAACGGGCACAGTAACGTCTCCATTTTGAGACTTGTTCTTACTGTGTTTGGCATATTGAATACGTCATGGGGAGCTTGCCAGGATTTGCCATGCGGGCTAGGTACTCTCGGTAGCTTGCTGGTCTCTCCGAGAAGGGCAGAGGAATAGAACCCTGCTTGGCCTGGCTGGCTGCGTGCAAGGCAAACGCCCTAAATTCAAGCACCTGGGAATTGACTTAACAGAAGTCTTATATATATAAAAGTCTTTTATGAAATAATTGTATAAAGAAAAACATTTCTCAATTAAAAGAACTTAAACACGATATAAGAAAATGGTGCAAAACTCCTTTCATGGATTAGAAGAATTAATATTGTAAAGAACAATCCTACCCAAAGCAATTAAAGACTCAAGGCAGTTTCTATAAAAATATCCATGACATTTTTTTAAAAAACATAGACAAAACATTGCTGAAATTTATATCGAGGAATAAAACCCTCCAAATAGTCCAAGAACTCCTTAGAAATAAGAAGATAAGATTCTTTTATTTCCTGAATTTAAATTATGTTACAAAGCCATAGGTTTACTAGTAAGTTCTTCAAAACCTTCAAAGAGGACCAACTTCATATCCTTCCCAAGGTCTTTGGAGTCAAAGAAATAGGAGTACTTGTGAACAGTTTCTCTGAGGCCCATTTTACCACAATATCAAAAGCAGATAGAGACAAAGAATGAAAAAAATAATTACAGGTTAAACCCCTAATGAACACAGATGGATACAAAGATCTTCAAAAAAATCTTTGTGTACTGAGTTTAACAATACAATAAACAGATTATAAACTATGATCAAGTTTATCATAGTTTATAATCACTGTATCACTGTTATCCTGTTGTTCATCGATTGCCTCGAGCAGTCCCCAGTAATGTCTCCTTCATACCAGCCCTGAGATTTTAAAAAGTGACACATTCGAGGCTCTTTCAGGGTCAGAAGAATGAGACCCATCATGGTTACTGGTTTTTGGCATACTGAATATGCCACGGGGAGTTTGCCAGACTCTGCCGTGTGGGCAGGATAATTTTGGTAGCCTGCCAGGTTCTCCAGAGTAAGAACTAAATAATAAGATGTCACTTCTGGGAGCAGGGTTTTATAGTCTCTGGGTCTTGACCGTTGATGTGATTGCATGGTGCCAGGGGCAGTTGGTGGGTGTAACGCCTACATACTGGAAGATGGGGGATCTGGGTAGAATAGGCCCCAGTCCCAATCTGAGCAGGCTTATAATTAATTATATTCAAGTTTATAATTACATATATAATTAATCAAGGGATTACTCTCTGAGATGCAAGGATAGTTCAACACATACAAATCCATTAGTGTGGAACGCCACATTGCTAAAATGAAATCATATGATTTCATAAAGAGATGAAAGGGGCAAGAGATGAAAAGGGGCATTTAGTGAAGTTTAATATCTATATACAATTTAAAATTTTCTAAACAAAACAGAGATACAAAGCTCAGAGTGGGTATCCAGCAATAGTCGAAGTGACATCTGCAATTGTTTGTTCATTGCAGCACTCTTTACAATAGCCAGAATCTGGAAAAAACCTGAGTGCCCGAGAACAGATGACTGGTTAAAGAAACTTTGGTACATTTACACAATGGAGTACTATGTAGCTGTTAGAAAAGATGAAGTTATGAAATTTACATACAAGTGGTACTACATGGAAAGTATCATGTTAAGCGAAATGAGTCAGAAAGAGTGGGATAGACACAGAAAGATTGCATTCATCTGGGGAACATAAAGCAACAAAACGGGAGACTAACACCCAGGAATGGCTCAGATTAGTACCAGGAATTTTGCTCCATGACTTGAAGGACAGCCACATGTGCTAGGTGAAAAGGAAGCTCAGATAGAGAAGAGAGCACCAAATAAAGGGTGTTGTGAAGACCCTCCCAGAGTGGGAGAGACATGCTAAAAGTAGTCTATAGACCAAACATGATTGCCACTCAATGCCTCTCTGGCAAAACACAGTACCCAAAAGAAGAGAGAGAGAACAAGGGGGAATGCCCTGCCACAGCGGCAGGGTGGGAGGGGGGGGGGGGGGCGGGGTGAGGGATGCTAGGACCCGTGGTGGGGGAGGATGGGCACTGGTGGAGGGATGGGGACTTGATCATTGTATAACTGAAACCCAAGCACAAAAATTTATAAGTCTATAAATGTACTTCATGGTGTTTCACTAATAAAAAAAATGATAAAAAAAAATTAAATAAATAAAATTTTCTAAACAAAACAGAGATACAAAGCTCAGAGTGGGTATCCAGAAGGTAATGCACTTGCCTTGCACGCAACAGACCCAGGTTGGATTTCCAGCACTCCTTGTGATCCCCAGAGCCCACCACGAGCAATGTCTGATCACAGAGCCAGGAATAAGCCCTGAACACTGAGAGTTGTGCTCCCAAAACTGAAAAAAAAACACCCAAACGGAGATATAAATAACCTAATACAGTAAATCCCATATAACACAAACCCACAATGAATACCATACTCAGCAGTAAAAAATCTTGCCTTTATAGTTAGACCTAAAGATTATCCACCCTGACTACTGTTATTAAACATATTATTAGAATTTATTTCCATAACCATTAGGTAATAAAAAGTAGTAAAAGGGATTCAAATTGAAAAATTCAAATTATGATTATTTACAGATGACATCATATAATAGCTTAATCACTTAATCACTTAATCCCCGTTATTCATCGATTTATTCGAGCGGGTGCCAGTAACGTCTCCATTCATCCTGGTTGCGTGCTAGTGTAGCCCAATGGTATCTGTTCGTTCTAGGAACATGCAGAGCCTCAAACCGATCATTTAGGGTCTTGACAAAGAAGTCTGACCATCTTATAGGTGGGCGTCCACGTGATCTTTTGATGTCCCGTGGAATCCAATCAGTAATGGCTCTAGTCCAGCGGTTGTCTGTAAACCTCATTATGTGTCCAGCCCATCTGATTTTTGATGTCTTGGCAAATGAGACAGCGTCCCTGATTCTTGAGCGTTGACGAAGATCAGAACTCCGGATTCTATCTCTCATTTGAGTGAATCGTGATATTCCAAGCATAGCTCTTTCGATTCCTCTTTGAGAGACCCAAAAGCGTTCTCATCTTGTTTTCGTAGGGTCCAGGTCTCTGAGACATATGTTAATGCAGGAAGAATAGTGGAATCAAAGAGATGTGCTCGTAGCTGGAGGTTCTTTGTCTTTTTAGTTATTTCTTCAACGCTCTTGAAGGCATTCCAAGCCTCTCTCTTCCTCCTGTGCAACTCAGGTGCCAGGTCATTCATCATGTTGATTTCTCGACCTAGGTATATATAACTGTTGCATTTGGAGATGGTGGTTCCGTTGAGAGCGAATGGAGCGTCAGGAACAAGGCTGTTTCTCATAAACATTGTCTTCGTAAGATTCAGCTGTAGTTCGACCTTTCCACATTCACGGTCAAAGTTGTTCAGCATTTGTGCCACTTGGCTGATGTTTGGTGTTATTAGAACGATGTCATCAGCAAAGCGGAGGTGGTGTAGTTGCCAACCATCTATCTTCACTCCCATGTTTTCCCATTCCAGTCGTCGCATGATGTTCTCGAGGGTGGCACTGAAGAGTTTTGGTGAAATGGTATCACCCTGCCGAACCCCTCTCTTGATATGGATGATTACTTCTTTGTAGAATGGTGAGATCTTGGTAGTGAATCCGCAATAGAGCTCACGAAGGATCCTGATGTATTGAGTTTGTAAGCCCTGATTGGCTAGGGCTTCCATGACCGCTTCCATCTCAACAGAATCAAAGGCCTTCTTTAAATCAATGAACGTTAGACAGAGCGGCATCTTGAACTCCCGAGATACCTCAATGAGCTTGGTTATTGTGTGGATATGGTCGATGGTACTGAATCCTTTTCGGAATCAGGCTTGTTCACATGGTTGTCCTTCATCTAGTGTTCTGCTAATCCTATTCAGGATGACTCGAGTGAATAGTTTGTAGATGACAGACAATAGGCAGATTGGGCGATAGTTGCCAATGTCGTGGATGTCTCCTTTCTTGTATAGCAGTACAGTCCTGCTGGTTTTCCATTGGGATGGAACCTTGCATTCAGACAGGTAGCGTGTGAAGAGTCGAGCCAATGTATTGATGAGTACTGATGGTAAGTTCTTCAGGTGTTCAGGTCTGATCTTGTTTGTTTCTTTATCGACGAGATGGCATGTTGGATTTCGGAAGGGAGAACATTGGGAACGACATATCCATCATGTGGTATGTGGTATGTGGGCAAGTGGATGTGGCTATTAAAGAGATCTGAGTAGAAGTCATGAATAATCTTCTCCATTGCCCTTCTGGAAGATGTGATAGATCCATCATGATGTCGGAGGGCAGTCATCTTGGTTTTGTAGTTGGTGAAGGACAGGCGGGCATTACGAATGTTTTTCCCAGCTTCTGCTGCATCTACCAGTACTGCTGCTCTCCTGTTTTTGAGGTCATCCTTGATGGCTTCTCTGCACTGTTTTGCCAGTTCAGATGTTCACTTGTGGTTGCCTGAGGCATGTGCCAAGCCACGTTGGCCAATAAGTTCAAGAGTGTTCGAAGAAAGACAGTTTTTTGTGGTTATCTCTCTCTTGGCATTCCTTGCACAATCATGGAGGTGCTGAATCATTCGATCGTATTCCTCATCAATGTTGTCAATGCCATCATCATATAATAGCAGTCCTCAAAATATTACACAAAACCATAAGTCTGAAAACAATAAATATATATACAGCAAAGAGACAGGTTAAAATCAATATGCAGAAATCTGTGGCATTTTTATATATAGTGAGGTAAAAGAGAAGAAAGAAAAACGTAGGCAAATAAAGGTAAAGGTAAAGGCCCTCCCGTTGATCGTCGATTTGCTCGAGCGGGCCCTGTAACGTCTCCATTGGAGACTTTGTTGTTACTGTGTTTGGCATATCGAATACTCTCGGTAGCTTGCCGGGCTCTCCGAGAGGGGAGGAGGAATTGAACTCGGGTTGGCCATGTTGGCCGCTTGTAAGGCGAACGCCCTACCGCTGTGCTATCTCTTCAGGAGCGTAGGCAAATAATCCACTTATAATTGTGTTCTCCCCACATTAAGTATCTGGGAATCAATAAAGGGAATTAATGACTTATCAAAGAAAGCTACAAATTACTGTTAAAAAACTCAAAAAGACAAAGAAATGGGAACATATTTCTCATTTAAAATTGATTTTATGAAAATAGAAATATTTAGTGTGAACTTAAATTTTTCGTAATCTTTGAAGAAAAAGAAAGAATTCTTACAAGATATCTGTAAAATGATGTACAAATTGTCATACACGTCCATGTTCTAAATACCATGCTCTACTTTTCTTTGGGGCAATAGGAAGGCTGTATTTCCCAACTTCCTTATGGATCATTGCACCATTGTCATTAAAAATCTGAACAAAGTCATCACTTGATCACTTGACATCTCATTACTCATCAATTTGCTCGAGAGCACACCAGTAATGTCTCCATTTGTCCCTGTCGCATGCTAGTGTAGGCCAATGGAGTCTGCTCATTCTAGGACCACGAACAGCCTCAATCCAATCATTCAGGGTCTTGACGAAGAGTCTGACCATCTCATAGGTGGGCAGCCACACTATCTTTTGACATCTCGTGGTATCCAGTCAGTAATGGCTCTAGTCCAGCGGTCATCTCCAAATCTCATTACATGCCCAGCCCATCTGATTTTCAACACCTTGGCAAATGAGACAGCATCCCTGATTCTTGATCATTGATGGAGGTCAGAACTCTGGATTCTTTCTCTCATTTGAGTAAAGCGTGATCCTCCAAGCATAGCTCTTCTGATTCCTCTTGGGGGACCCGAATAGTGTTCTCATCCTGTTTTCATAGGGCCCAGGTTTCTAAGGCATATGTTAATGCAGGAAGAATAGTGGAATTGAAGAGATGTTCCCAGAGCCAGAGGTTCTTTGTCCTCTTGAATTTTTCTTTGATGCTCTTGAAGGTGTTCCAAGCCGCTCTCTTCCTTCTGTGCAACTCAGGTGCCAGGTCATTCATCAGGTTGACTTCTCTACCTAAGCACACATAACTGCTGCATTCAGAGATGTTCGTCCTGTTGAGAGTAAATGGAACATCAGGAATGAGACTGTTTCTCATAAACATTGTCTTCATGAGGTTCAGCTGTATTCCAACCTTTCCACACTTACCGTCGAAGTTGGCCAGCATTTGTGCCTCTTGGCTGATGTTTGGTGTATTAGAATGAAATCATCAGTGAAGCAGAGGTGGTATAGTTGCCAAACGTCTGTCTTCACTCCCATTCCTTCCCATTCCAGTCGTCGCATGATGTTCTCGAGGGCGGCACTGAAGAGTTTCAGTGAAATGGTATCACCCTGTCAAACCCCTCCCTTGATTTCAATGACCACCTCCCTGTAGAATGGTGAGATCCTGGTAGTGAATCCGCAATATAGCTCATGGAGGATCCTGATGTATTGAGTTTGAATGCCCTGATTGTCTAAGACTTCAATGACAGCTTCCATCTCAACAGAATCAAAGGCCTTCTTTAAATCAATGAATATTAGATAAAGTGGCATCTTGAACTCCCAAGAAACCTCAATGAGCTTGGTTACCATGTGGATATGGTCGATTGTGCTGAATCCTTTTCGGAAACTGACTGGCTTGCATGGTTGTCCTTCATCTAGTGTTTTCTGCCAATCCTATTGAGGATGACTCAAGTGAACAGCTTGTAGATGACAGACAACAAGCAGATCGGGCTATGTTGCCAATGTCATGAATGTCTTCCTTCTGTACAGTAGTACAGTCCTGCAGGTTTTCCATTGGGATGGAACCTTGCATTTAGACAGGTAGCGTGTGAAGAGCCGAGCCAGTGTATTGATGAGTACTGACGGCAGATTCTTCAGGTGTTCGGGTCTGACCTTATCTGGTGGTACTGTTTGCTTCTTTACCAATGAAATGGCATGTCAGGTTTCAGAAGGGAGAACATTAGGAACGACATATCCATCGTGCGGAATTTGGTATGTGAGCAGATGGACGTGGCTATCAAAGAGATCCGAGTTAAAGTCATGGATAATCTTCACTGACCTTCTGGAAGATGTGATAGATCCATCAGGACGTTGGAGGGCAGTTATCTTGGTCTTGTAGTTGGTGAAGGACAGGTGGGTGTTGCGAATGCTTTTCCTAGGTTCTGCCACATCTACCAGCACTGCTGCTCTTCTCTCTTTGAGGTCTTCCTTTATCACTTCTCTGCACTGCTTTGTGAGCTCGGACAGTCACTTGCAGTTTCCTGAGGCTTGTGCCAAGCCAGAATGGCGAATGAGATTGAGAGTTTTTGAAGACAGGTGTCTTTTTGTGGCTATCTCTCTTGGCATTCTTCGCACAATCATGGAGGTGCTGAACCATTCGATCAATATATTCCTTGTCAATGTTGTCAATGAAGCATCTTCCCATGTTGCCGCAATAGTGCCAAAGAGCTCCCAGTTGGTTGTCGTTCTGGGAGTTCTCTTCTTAAACTTTGCAACCCTTTCTCCCCTCTCTGTGAAGTAGAATTTTGCATGAAGGAGATGGTGGTCGATCCCATTTGGAATTTTGAGACAACAGCGACATTGATCAGGCAAAACCGTAGATCGAATATGATGTGATCAATTTCATTGTGGAACCATCCACCGGGAGACTCCCAAGTCTAACATTTAGATTCCACCTTCTGGAACTGTGAGTTACCATGAATGGTCTTTGTCGACATGATGAACTCAGACAGTCTCTCACCCTGTTCTTTCGATTCTAGGCCATGGGTTCCGATGTGGAGTTCTTCGGCTGATCTTTTTGATCCGATCTTGGCATTAAAATCACTGACAATGATCTTGTAGAAGATGTGGTCTTCTTTATAGAACTTCTCCATCTCCATGTAGAATTTCTCAATTTCTCCTTCATCATAATTAGATGTTGGTGCATAGACAACAAAGATGATACTACCGGCAGTGAGCCACATCTATTCAAGTGTAATGTTCCAATTCAGATTGTTAGGCTTTCGAATGAATGAATGCTCATGGCGAAGTTTGTGTTGACAAGAATACCGACACCACCAATGCCTCTTTTTTCACATGTTCCAAGGAACAGTTCTTCTGCAGTGTAAAAAATGGCGTGATGTGATTGATGACTTCTCGTCTCGGTCAGACCAATGATGTCGTACTTGATCTTTCGCGCTTGCACCTTCAGGTCCTCAACGAATGCATCCAATGCCAGTGTACGTGCATTGAAAGTGCAGATAGTCATTTTTTGTTCTTCTTCGTTTTGGCAGCCTAGTTCAGCCCTGAAATTTTATCAGCCTCTCCTTCCTCACCCTTCTTGATGCTGCTGTATTGGTGGCCCTTTCAGGGCCAGGGGAATGAGATCCATTGTATTTACTGGTTATAACAAACATGCCACAGATAGCTTTCCAGGCTCTGTCGTGCAGGCGGAACACTCTTGGTAGCTTGCCAGGCTCTTTAGATGCTTTTAGGGCGGCATCTAATTGATAATAATGTCAATCGCCCTTGCAGGTGTTCCCATGGTTCAAACCATATTTGAACCTCATCAAATATGTTGCGGTAATCTTGTATTAAGTGTTTTATGATGTGTCGCATGGCCGCTTTATGGCCACACAGTCCAGAAAGAATCCTGGAACGTGCATTCGGCTGAGACGTAAAGGTAGTGGAGGTAGTGGAGGTCTGCCGGGCTACTGGAAGCAGGCAGAGGATCTCTGCTCCTGGGTCCGCTGAGCCTGGAGTCCAAGGTCAGAGTGTCCCACTTTCCTGGCTCTGTCGGGCTTCACCCGTGCATGAGTCTCTGTCTGAGGGTCAGAAAGCATCCCGGACTGTGGCGTCGGCTGGCTAGTGGAGGTAGTGGAGGTAGTGGAGGTCTGCCAGGCTGCTGGAAGCAGTCAGAAGATCTCTGCTCCTGGGTCTGCTGAGCCTGGAGTCCAAGGTCAGACTTTGTTCTCTCTGAACAAAGTAATGTACATAAAAATTGTGTACCAATATTGGTCCATGCCAGACTGTGGGGTGGGTGAGAGCCCTCCCCACCCCAAGGAACCCAGCCTCTGGAGCCGACCTCCACTACCCAACCACCGCCGCACTCCAGACCACTTTCCAGCGACATTATAAGTCACTTCCTACCCATTTTCCACAATTACTACACCATATCTGATAAGGTTCAGACAGTAGGCAACAAAAAATAGAGAAAAATATATAAATATTTGCTTCTTGGAGAGCCCGGCAAGCAACCAAGAGTATTCCACCCTCACGGGCAGAGCCTGGCAAGCTCCCCGTGTTGTATTCGGTATGCCAAATACAGTAACGACAGCAGATCTCATTCTCCTGACCCTGAAAGAGCCTGCAGTCGTTGGGAAAAGATGAGTAAGAAGATACTGCTAAAATCTCAGGGCTGGGAAAATAGAGACGTTACTGGTGCCAGCTCGAGTAATTCAACAATCAATGGGATGACAGTGATATAGTGATACAGTGATACAGTGATGGGTGTGTTGCCCAGAGATACCCAGGCTCCCTATACTAAAGATTGTCTGGAAGTCACTTTCTGAAGATGCCAAATCACTTCTCTGCATATCTGCTATTTGTTAGAGTAGAATTTAACTTATTCTGTATTTGAGTCATTATCCTGTGGTAGCAATATTCTGTCTACACAATCTATTGCAGAAGTTGGAACTTAAAATAGGAAAGTTTTTATTGGGCTCTAAATTTAAGGAAAGAGAGGAAGAATACAGAGATTGTGTGATGTGATTCATTTTCTCCGTTTTACAACCCGCGTAGAGCTGAGGAGGGGGAGGAAGGTGGGCACTGATCAACTCCCATTGGGTGGTAAAGCATCCCCCCAAAGCTGCACACAGTAAAGCATCCTGTCCCTCTGGGAGGACATCAGGGAGCTACCATCTTGGTGGAGGTCTGCAGAATTTTAAATGCTTCAAAGATAAGCATCTTTCCTCTCCTTCTTTCTGCCCCAGTTTTCTCCAGTTTGCTTATGATTGTCTCATTGGCATTTTCCAACACTACCTCTCCAGTGTCCAGCATTGAGAGAATCTGGAAGTTATTTCCACTCCCCATTTAAGAGGAAAATGGAAAAATACTGTGCCAGCATTACTTGGGGTAAAGAAGGGGTTTTATGTGGGTTTTTAAAAATTTGTTTGTTTCTGTTTTGTTTGTTTTTCCTTTTTCTCATGTCTTTTCTCACTGGATTGTGGCCAATAATAAGTTAAATAGAGGGGCTGGAGCAACAGCACAGCGGGCAGGGCGTTTGCCTTGCACAGGGCTGATCCGGGTTCAATTCCCAACATCCCATATGGTCCCCTGAGCACCGCCAGGGGTAATTTCTGAATGCAGAGCCAGGAGCAATCCCTGTGCATCACCCGGTGTGACCCAAAAAGCAAAAAATAATAATAATAATAAGTTAAACAGATTCCTGTTGTAAACAGATTCCTGATGTTGGGGGAGTGGGGAACGTCGTCTCAGGTAAATTAGACAGAGAAGAGACTAACACAGTTTGAAAGAGAAACCAGAAAGAGCTGTTTTTGTCTTGGGAGAAAAAGCCCAGAGAAAGAGGAAAACCTAAAGACTGAAACAGTTTGCTACTGACCCCAAACACAAGAAGAACCCAGACTTTCAAGTGGAATGTTAAATCTTTTATTTACATATTATTTCAACAATAAGTATTGTGGGGGGGACCATTCCTGGTTGTTCTCTCTACACTCCTTTCTCCGCAGTAGCAAGCTAAAACACTAAGAGTTTCCAGACACAAATTGGATGCTTGAATTCTTGGACTTAATCCCAAGCTTCACCCACATGGCCTTTCCCCAAATGTTTCACACATCTTTACTCTTCTTTTAAAGTCTATTGTAATTACTTAAAATTAATTGTAATTAACTTGTATTGATATTTTTAGTACTATACATTACTTTGTATTTTCATTATTTTATCTGATGCTTCCATTTAACATGAGAGTTCCACCTTTGAATATAATGTGTGAGGGTGAAGAAGGAAGATTCAAAGCTTTCTACTAAAGAACATTAATCAAGATGCCATGGTATCACAGAAAAATTAATTTTTATTTACAAATAAGAAATTTTAAGATTTATATTTACATTTGCCTATGCTCAATTTTTATTAACATGCATGAGGAATAAAATATTACAATATATAACCAATAATGCCTTCATGAAAATATAAACATTTAGCATGAACTGGAATTCTTGAGAATCTGTGAAGAAACACAGAGTGGCAATGGATGTGATGATGGAATCATGTGCATGAAAAACCATTATTAATGGTATTGTAAACCACAGAATCTCAATCAAGAAAATTATAAAAGAAACAAGGGGGAATTCAAGACTGCAATAAAAATATACACTAAGTATTGAAGGGATAAGAATTAGCAATATCGTGCCTCCAAATGAAAAAAAACTGGAAATAGTTTGCTATTGATCCCAGTAGATTATTCCCTTTGTTGTTCAATAATCTCTTGCTATTGCAAATAAATATTATTCAGTATCCTGACAGTCCATGTTGTTAATGTCATGTTCTTCTATTCTTTTGGGCTGCAGGAAGACTATACTTCTCGACTTCCCTAAATGTCCTCATGACATTATGACTAAGGTCTGAGCAGTCATGTGTGAGGAAAAGCACTGGAGCACTGGAGCACTGGAGCTTGATTTGCTCGAGGGGGTCCAGTAATGTCTCCGTTGTGAGACTCGTTGTTACTGTGTTTGGCATATCAAATACATCACAGGTAGCATGCCAGGTTTTGCCATGCGGGCGAGATACTCTTGGTAGATTGTGTGAGGAATATGTGCACCAATTAGGCTTGTCTCTCCAAGCTCCCCGTGCACACTCCTCCATATCCTTAGCCTTCAGACTGTATAGGGAAACAGAATAAGAATACACAGGCAACCTAAGATTTGTGATGCAGCTATTTTTGCTATTGTCCGGCAGAATTTATATTACTTTAGGTTGTCATTAGAATATAATTTGCACAATTTTTCTGTGGGTTCGCTTTGAAACTCAGGAATTCAGCACTGAAAACACAGCCATGCCTGTACATTACAGTGCTGGTGTCCCACTGGGAGAGAAAGGAAACAGGTGATTACAAACAATAAAAGGCCCTCCCCATTGTTCATTGATTTGCTCGAGCAGGCCCAGTAACGTCTCCATTGGAGACTTTGTTGTTACTGTGTTTGGCATATGGAATACGTCACGGGGAGCTTGCCAGGCTCTGCCAGGCGGGCGAGATACTCTCGGTAGCTTGCCGGGCTCTCCGAGAGGGGCGGAGGAATCGAACTCGGGTCGGCCATGTTGGCTGCGTGCAAGGCAAACGCCTTACCGCTGTGCTATAAAAAATAAAAATAGAAAGTAATTTACCTTTAGTTTAGATATTGATAAAATAATAGTCAATAAAATATGTAACATAAAACATTGAGCAAGGTAATTCTCCTTACACTGGACCTTCCTATTCTTATTGTCAGTTGTGTATCACACAAGAATCATTTTCCACAAGATTGTAAAATAGCAGCAAGTAAAAGTATTCACTTTAATTATCATACAAACATCATAAATACTATATTAGTATAAGAGGAATGATCGTTACATTATGTCTTTTAATATTTAGAATTATTAATGAAATTTTTTGGAAGTAGGAAAAAATTGAATATTTTCATTCAATATCAAAAGAAAGATTATTTAGTCAGGTAGGGGACAAGTTTGATAAATCAGTCACGAGAACAGTTCAGGAAAAAATAATTCTTGACATCAGATATAATTTTCTTTTTTGAGGGGAGGTTTGGGCCACACCTGCTGGTGCTCAGGGCTCACTCCTGGCTCTGCTTTCAGGGATCACTCCTGGTGGGCTCAAGGGATGACATAGGGTGCTGGAGATCAAACAAAGCCAGTGCGTACAAAAACACCCTACCTTCTGGACTATTGCTCTGGCCCCAATAATTTTAAACAGCACATGGACTTTGTACAAAACCAAATGAAAGCAGTGACTTATCTAAGTGCTTAGAAATACATAACAGCATTGAAAACAGGTTCCAATTACTTATTTTCTACTTCATCCCTATCAAAGAAATTTATCTTTTTCTAACAATGCACACATTTGTACAACCTTATAGTCTTCAGTAATGGGTTGTACACATAGAAAATTTCTGTAAATTCAGCACTCCTAACTTTTTTATTGTGCATATCTTATATTCCCAATAATAGTTCTGGGGGCCAGAGAGATCGTATAGCATGGTGAGGAATAGGGCACTGGTTTCGCATCAATTGACCTTGGTTCAATCCCCAGCACCATATAGGGTCCCCTGAACACCACAAGGAATGATTCCTGAGCATAGAGCCAGATGAAAGCCCTGAGTAGAGAACCAGGAATAATGTCTGAGCAATATAATGTGGCCCCAATAGTAAATAGAGTAATAGTAAAAATCGTAATAAGTTTTTTTTGTTACCTTTACTATCTTAAGTAATAATTTATCATAGAAGTTTTTTTTGCTTTTTCGGTCACACCCAGCGATGCACAGGGGTTCCTCCTGGCTCTGCACTCAGGAGTTACTCCTGGCGGTGCTCAGGAGACCATATGGGATGCTGGGAATTGAACCCGGATTAGCCGCTTGCAAGGCAAACGCCCTACCCACTGTGCTATCTCTCCAGCCCCTATCATAGAATATTTTTAATCCCAAACATATCCTAATTGCATTATTTTAAAATGATGTCCCTTTTCATCAAAAGACTGAGGATTCAATCAAAGATAAACAGTGAAATATGTGTAGCACAAATTATAAAAGAAAAGAGTTATGACTTCATGAGAGTGTTGTAAATTCGTAGATATGCATATGTAAGTTAATCTTATAGCTATAAGTAAAGTAAAAGTAAAGGCCCTCCCGTTGATCGTCGATTTGCTCGAGCGGGCCCAGTAACGTCTCCATTGGAGACTTTGTTGTTACTGTGTCTGGCATATCGAATACTCTCGGTAGCTTGCCAGGCGCTCGGAGAGGGGCGGAGGAATCGAACTCGGGTCGGCCATGTTGGCTGCGTGCAGGGCAGACGCCCTACCCGCTGTGCTATACATATAAATTCCTATTTAAGGAATTCAAAATTTTTTAAACACTAGATTGCTTATCAGAAACAAATTATTCAGTGGTATATTAATCTTATAATTTTTCTAAAGTTAATCAAAAACATAATGTATAGCATATGTGATAAATGTAGGTAAAATTCATTTATAGTTAAACATTTAAAAATGAGTGAGTTATATACACATTGAAAATCAGTAGGACTAGCTAGATAAGGAAGGATATTCATCAGTGTGTTTTCTGCATGAGGAAAACATTGTCCTCTTCCATTCTGTCAGCCTCAACCTCAGCTGACACAAAAAGGAAAGAAAGGACTGTTGCAGCTTCTTATTTCCCCAGATTATGATAAATGAGTGGATTGAAGGATACAGTCCTAAAGAATTCTGGAAAACCTGGACAACGGTTCTGTTCTGCATGCTGTTTGAACTCCAGATTGGAATGAGTAGAAACATAAAGTAACAAGCTAATAGCAGGAGGTAGGAAGACGTTGTTTTGATGGCTCTGATGTAAACCTTGGTACTGGGATCCTGGGATTCTTTGCCATCCACTTGCATGTTCTTGAGATGTTTCCACAGAGATAAAATCAGCAGCACAAACGAAGTCAGGACAACATAAAGGCTATGAAGTTTGTTAGAGTGAAGACAGACATATTGGACAGGCGAATAATTTTCCTCTTGCTCCTCACTGTCCTATTTCCATGATGTTGATTCACCCACACATTCTCATCGCAGATTGCCAGTAGAAGATTAAACATGAGAAACACCAAACTTCCCATGAGTATTATAAGAACAACTATTTTAACTCTTCTCTTCAAGTAAAGAAATAGGAGGCTAGAAAAATTGGCTATTTTCAGCAAATAGAATATGCTAAGGCTGGTTGCAAGCCAGATGCTAAAATGGTAGCTTACACCCCAAGTGATATTAATAATAATGAAAACTTCCAAACTATATGAGGATGCATCCAAAAACACTGTATACCAAACTACTAATAATATACAGAAAAAAAATCCTTGAGTTTGCCAAAGCCACGATCATTTGATCTACCAAGGAGAACTTTCATGTCTTGACCCAGTCATTGCAGTTCACCAGCACTATGAAGCCATTTGCAAAGTTTCCTAGAACAAATTCTGCCATCACCAGGATGGTAAGAATGCTTGATAGTAAAGTGATCATGTCTAGAAAGAAAAGTCCAGGCTAAAATCACTGATATGATTCCTAGTATTCTGACCTTGAATTCTATGTGCAGCTCATCTCTGGATTTGCATGATATTCTGTGTTTTTTTCCAATTCTGTGAACAATGTCGTGAAGAATAGCAATTGGCAAATTTGCCATTAGCCAAATTCAGACTATCCTTACAGAAACACTGCAACTCATCACAAGCTCACGTTGACTCTCTTGTATCCACTTTCAGTCTCAGGTAGGTTGGGTTATTTATCAAACTGATGTTTGACGATCACTGGGTTCTCATTTGCCACATGCAAACAAGAGAATCATGTTTTGCATTTTTTACTTATTTAACCTGTATAATTTTAAAACATTGATACTCCCAACTAACAAATATGAAATTCTTTTCATCCACTGTGTATCCTGATGCATGGGGATAGTTATAAGTGATTCTAGGGGAAGATTGAACTCTTATTTGCCAGCATGCAAACAGAAGTATAGCAGGGTGCTTTGCAATGTTTTATGTTTTTAAGCTCTCAATAATTTACGCTCACCATCTTAGTGCCAGTAAAACTTATATATATGATATGTATGTATATCTTAGGTATTCATGTATGTGAATATGTAATTTATAAGATAATGTTTTTTCAGAGCTGGAAACTCATGACTTATATTTTTACTGTAATGTCAAAATGATGAGAAAAGAACCAGATTTTCCTATCAAAGACAACCAAGATTTTTTTTGAAATTCCAGAAAATCCTTTTCCCTAAAAGCTGATTGCTGATAAATTCTTCTCTATACAAAAGGGAATTCCCTGCCACAGAGGCAGGGTCCGTTGGGGGAATTGGGGCGTGGGAGGGATACTGGGACCCGTGGTGGTGGAAAATGGGCACTGGTGGAGGGATGGATACTTGATCATTGTGTAACTGACACCCAAGCACAAAATTTTGTAAGTCTACAACTATACCTCATAGTGTTTCACTTTAATAATTTTTTTAAAAAATGAACAATAAAAAAATTCTTCTCTGTGACTTTATTTATTGCATGTTAATAAACATACCCAAACTCATAGATACCAGGAATAAAATTAGTATCTATAGTTCTTAAATGTGAAGTCAGTCAAGAGTTCTCTTTTCCTCTCTGTAAACTATACAGTATATGGTTATTACGTATGTAATATATCACTAACACTCAGTTCTCTGATGAAATTTTTCTTTGATCCCATTTAATATTGTAAAACTAGATTTTCATTAGAATATTTAAGAATCTTAAAAAACATTCATAGAAACAGCCCCGAGACAGCCGGTTTTCAATCCCTGAGCCGCGTGGGACGGGCACAGAGGCCCAGCTCTGGGCAACAAAGCTGAACAGCTCCAATTCCAACAGGTACAGCCCGCCCCCAAGGGCCTGGGTTCCTCTCTGGGCACGCGCAGCTAGAAACAGCCCCGAGACAGCCGGTTTTCAACCCCTGAGCCGCGTGGGACGGGCACAGAGGCCCAGCTCTGGGCAACAAAGCTGAACGGCTCCAATTCCAAACAGGAGACATTCCCAACTCCTCGCCCAGTGCCAGGGACTCTTTCCGGAGCCGCGGCCGCTAACGCGGCCGCGAAATATTTTCCCACTACATATGCCATAGGAACCATAAGCTAACTTCTTAGATGGAAACTTCTCTATTTTAGCTCAGCCACTAGAAATACAGTTGCCAATAACTCATAAGCCTATCTTAACTCACACTGCATATCAAGCAGAATAGTAACACTGAACGTGAAGGACTAAACCACACCTCTCACAATGGTAAAGCAACGCAAAAGCCCACCAAACATTCATATTGAAGAGTCTAGCCCAGATGACACCAACAGTACTGTAGTGTTAGACAACCTCTCTGACAAGGAATTCAGAAGGGAGCTACTTAGGATGCTTAGGGAATTAAAAGAAACAATGGAAAGCAATGCCAATAGAAGACAAGAGGATCTGAAGGCAGAAATGAGGAAAATGCAATCAGAAATGTCAGACCTGAAAAATCTCGTAGGCGAATTGAAAAGCTCAGTGGAAGGCCTCAGCAGCAGAGTAACAGCGGCTGAGAACAGAATCAGTGAGCTCGAAGATGAAGTTCAGAGACTCTCCCGAAAAGAGCAGAAAATGGAAAAGAGACTCACAATTCGGGAACAGATGGCAAGAGAAGATCGTGATGAAGCCAAGAGGGGTAACATAAGAATTATTGGAGTCCCAGAGGGACAGGAAGAAAACCTCGATGAAGAAGAAACTGTCAAAGACATCATTGCTACAACATTTCCAGAGCTGAAGAAAACTTGTGACCACATTCAGGAGGCCCGAAGGGTACCAGCTAGAAGAAATCCGAATAAAAATACCCCAAGACACATTCTGATCAAAATGACCAAAACCTTAGACAGAGACAAAATTCTGAAAGCAGCAAGATCGAAGAAAGAAATCTCTTACAAAGGAGCATCCTTAAAATTCACAGCTGATTTTTCTGATGAAACCCTCATGGCCCGAAAACAGTGGTGGGACATAGTAAAAAAACTCAATGAAATAAATGCCTCCCCCAAAATACTTTTCCCAGCAAGACTCTCATTCATAATAGAAGGAACAACACACAGTTTCACAGACAAACAACAGCTCAGGAACTTCATAGACTCAAAACCATGGTTACAAGAACAACTAAATGGGCTACTTTAAGGCAAGAAAGGCCCCTCAAATACACCCAATTTTAACATAACAATGGGACAAAATCCCATAACAATAATCTCTCTCAATGTCAATGGGCTAAACGCACCAATTAAAAGACATAGAGTGGCAGGATGGATTAGAAAATTGAACCCAACATTCTGCTGCCTGCAAGAAACGCATCTCAATAGTCAAAGCAAACACAGACTCAGAGTCAAAGGCTGGAAAACAATCCTACAGGCAAACAGCTCCCATAAAAAAGCTGGGGTAGCCATCCTTATATCAGACCACATTGATTTCAGAGTGAGGAAGGTCATAAGAGACAGTGAAGGCCATTACTTATTGATCAGAGGATCTGTACAACAGGAAGAACTTACAATAATAAATGTATATGCACCTAATGAGAGACCAGCAAAGTACTTAAAACAACTACTCATAGATTTGGAAAAAGACATCAATAGCAACACAATACTAGTGGGAGACTTCAACACTGCTTTGTCACCTCTTGATAGATCAACCAGACTCAAGCTTAGCAAGGACATACTTCATTTGAGGGAAACAATGGAAGAAAGGGACTTAGTAGATATATACAGGACACTTCATCCACGAAAAGCTGAATACACATTCTTCTCAAGCGTACATGGAACATTCTCCAAGATAGACCACATGCTGAGCCACAAAACATGCCTCCATAAAATTAAGAAGGTAGAGATTGTATCAACAATCTTCTCAGACCATAATGCGCTGAAATTAGAAGTAAATCACACACAAAAACAGAAAACTAAATCAAACACCTGGAAATTAAACAGTGCACTATTGAACAACGAGTGGATTAGACAGGAAATCAAAGAGGAAATCAAAAGATTCCTAGAAACGAATGAAAATGAGAACACGAGTTACCAAAACTTATGGGACACAGCAAAGGCTGTGTTAAGAGGAAAGTTTATAGCTCTACAAGCATTCCTCAGGAAGGAGGAGCGAGCACACATAAGTAACCTAACCTCACAGCTTAAGAGCTTGGAGAAGGACCAAAAAAAGGAGCACAACCCGAACAGGAGAAAGGAAATAATAAAACTCAGAGCAGAGATTAACGAGATGGAAACCCAAAAAACAATCCGAAAGATCAATGAAACCAAGAGCTGGTTCTTTGAGAAAATTAACAAGATCGATAAGCCTCTAGCAAAACTCACAAAGAAAGGGAGAGAGAAAACCCTAATAAACCGAATCAGAAATGAAAAGGGGGTCATTACAACAGAAACCACAGAAATTCAGAGGATCCTCAGGGAGTACTTTGAGAAGCTTTATGCCACGGAACATCAAAACCTCGAGGAAATGGATAAATTCCTAGACTCCTACAGACTCCCAAGGCTGAACCAAGAAGACCTGGAATACCTGAACAGACCTATCACCATCAAGGAAATTGAAATGGTAATAAAAAGTCTCCCCAAGCACAAAAGTCCTGGCCCGGATGGATTCACTAGTGAATTCTTCCAAATCTTTAAAGAGGACTTACTCCCAATACTCTTTAAGCTTTTCCACGAAATTGAAATATCAAAAACACTTCCAAACAGTTTCTACGAAGCAAATATCACACTGATACCAAAAGCAGACAGAGATACCACAAAGAAAGAGAATTACAGGCCGATATCCCTGATGAACACAGATGCAAAGATCCTCAACAAACTACTAGCAAATAGAATCCAACTACTCATCAAAAAGATCATACACCATGACCAAGTAGGATTCATCCCAGGGATGCAAGGATGGTTCAACATTCGGAAATCAATCAACATAATCCACCATATCAACAAAAGAAAAGATAAAAAGCATATGATCATATCAATAGATGCAGAGAAAGCATTTGATAAGATCCAGCACCCCTTTATGATGAAAACCCTAGCCAAAATGGGTATAGAGGGGACCTTCCTCAACATAATTAAAGCCATCTACCACAAGCCTACAGCAAGCATCATCCTCAATGGGGAAAAACTGAGAGCCTTCCCTCTAAGATCAGGGACGAGACAGGGATGCCCACTCTCTCCACTGCTGTTCAATATAGTACTGGAAGTACTTGCAATAGCGATTAGGCAGGAAAAAGATATTAAGGGCATTCAGGTAGGAAAGGAAGAAATCAAGCTCTCACTATTCGCAGATGATATGATACTCTACTTAGAGAACCCAATAACTTCCACCAAAAAACTCTTAGAAACAATAGACTCGTATAGTAAAGTTGCAGGTTATAAAATCAATACGCAAAAGTCCATGGCTTTCCTATACGCAAACAGTGAGAGAGAAGAAAGCAACATGAAAAAAACAATCCCATTCACAATTGTGCCCCAGAAAATCAAGTACAGTACCTAGGAATCAGCTTAACTAAGGAAGTAAAGGACCTGTACAAAGAAAACTACAAAACGCTACTTCAGGAAATAAAAGAGGACATGAGGAAATGGAAAGATATCCCCTGCTCATGGGTCGGGAGACTTAACATTGTCAAAATGGCAATACTACCAAAAGCATTGTATAAATTCAATGCAATCCCTATAAGGATACCCATGACATTCTTCAAAGAAATGGAGCAAACACTCTTGAAATTTATATGGAACAATAAGCCCCCACGAATAGCTAAAGCAATTCTTGGGAAAAAGAAAATGGGAGGAATCAACCTCCCGAACTTCAAACTGTACTACAAAGCAGTAATAATTAAAACAGCATGGTACTGGAACAAAGGCAGAACTGCAGACCAATGGAACAGGGTTGAATACACTGACATCTCTCCTCAATCATATGCTCATCTAATCTTTGATAAAGGTGCAAGTAATGTGAAGTGGAGTAAGGAAAGCCTCTTTAATAAATTGTGTTGGCATCACTGGACGGCTACATGCAAAAAAATAGGCTCAGAACTCTGCCTAACACCATGTACAAAAGTAAGATCAAAATGGATTAAAGACCTCAACATCAGACCAGAAACCATAAGGTACATTGAAGATAAAGTTGGCAAAACCCTCCATGACATTGAAGCTAATGGTATCTTCAAAAATGCCACGCCACTGGCCGAGCAAGTGAAAACAGAGATAGATAAATGGGACTATCTTAAACTAAGAAGCTTCTGCACCTCCAAAGAAACAGTGACCAAAATACAAAGACAGTCTACAGAATGGGAAAGGATATTCACCGAATACACATCTGACAAGGGGTTGATATCCAGGATATACAAAATACTGGTTAAACTCCACAAGAAGAAAACATCCAACCCCATCCAAAAATGGGGCAATGAAATGAACAGAAACTTTCTCAAAGAAGAAATCCGAATGGCAAAAAAGCACATGAGAAAATGCTCTACATCATTAATCATCAGGGAGATGCAGATCAAAACCACAATGAGATACCATCTCACACCTCAGAGACTGGCCCAAATTCAAAAGAACAAAAGCAACCGATGCTGGCGTGGATGTGGCGAGAAAGGGACACTCCTTCACTGTTGGTGGGAATGTCCACTGGTTCAGCCCTTCTGGAAAACCGTATGGACGATTCTCAAAAAATTAGAAATTGAGCTCCCATTTGACCCAGCAATACCACTCCTGGGAATATATCCCAGAGAGGCAAAAATGTATAGTCGAAGTGACATCTGCACTTGTTTGTTCATTGCAGCCCTCTTTACAATAGCCAGAAACTGGAAGAAACCTGAATGCCCAAGAACAGATGACTGGTTAAAGAAACTTTGGTACATCTACACAATGGAGTACTATGTAGCTCTTAGAAAAGATGAAGTCATGAAATTTAAATACAAGTGGTACAATATGGAAAGTATCATGCTAAGCGAAATGAGTCAGAAAGAGAGGGATAGACATAGAAAGATTGCATTCATCTGGGGGATATAAAGTAACAAAGTATGAGATTAATACCCAAGATTAGCTGAGATCAGCACCAGGAGGATTACTCCATAACTTAGAGGCCAGCCGGGTATCCTAGAGGAAAGGGCTATTCAGATAGAGAAGGGAGCACCAAATAAAGGATGTTTGTAGGATCCTCCCAGGAGGGGAGATGCATGTCGAAAGTAGACTATGGACTGAACATGTTTGCCACTCAATGCCTCTTTTGCAGACCACAACACCCAAAAGGAGAGAGAGAACACAGGGGATTGCCCTGCCACAGAGACGGGGGGATGGGGGGATGGGGGTGGGAGGGATATTATCCATGGTGTTGGAAAATGGGCACTGGTGGAGGGATGGGTATCTGATCATTGTATAATTGAAACCAAAGCACAAAAAATTGTAAATCTACAACTTTAAAAAAAAATAAATAAAATAAAGGGGAAAAAAAAAAAACATTCATAAGGAACTTAAAAGATACCTGTGTTTTCCATTACAATTTCCATTACATTTAGCTTCATATAATATTATTGAGATTTCCTTTGTTTTTCCAATATGTATTATTGAAATCAGCCTGGACTGCTCTTTCAGATAAATTGGTTGAATTTGTTTTGTATCTTTGTATATATATAAACTTTAGTTTTTAATAAAGCTGGTGTGTGTATGTGTGTTTCTGTTATTGTCTGCTTCAAACATTCTAGGCCTTATTTAAACTACTATTTCCTTCAGATTAATCATGAATAAATGCAGAGAATTGTGATATTACCTTTTACCCAGTCAGGAAGCTACTTGTATAATGTGCTTTCCATTGTGCCTCTCTGGTCCAGTGCAGGCTCAGAGGATTAGTACCTATTCTTTAATCAGATTGCCTGAGACTTCAAAGTTCACTTGAGACAACATCCACTTGTAAATATAATGTAAAAGGTTTAAGGAAGATGTCTCCCTGTAACCACAAGGATAATGGAATAAGTTGCTAAAAACTTCATTTGAATTCATTACAATGAATGGAGGTTCAGCTAGCCTAAATATGAATGTGCATACAGGGAGATATGATAGGCCTATTTCCTTTTTCTCAGATGCCACAGAAATTATAAGAGAAAGATCTGTGTTGAGTGGTGGAGTCAAGATGGGATTGGGGCTGGAGCAATAGCACAACCGGTAGGGTATTTGCCTTGCTCTCTGCTGACCTGGTACAATTTCCAGCATCCCATATGGTCTCCCAAGCACCCACAGAAGAAATTCCTGAGTGTGAACCACTGTGCATCGCAGGGTGTGACAAAAAGAGGGGAAAAAAGACAGCATGGAAAGGAATCCTGTAGATGTGTGACCAAGCATCAGCAAAGGTGGATGGATGGATGGATGGATGGATGGATGGATGGATGGATGGATGGATGACAGAATCTCACATGCAGTCTCTCTGAGGAAGTGCAGGGTGGGTGGTCACCCACCTTCCTCAACAAGGAACTTGGAACAGATTAGGAAGTTCATATAAAATCAGGATGGGGTAGGATTGAAGTGGGCGCACAGACACCAGTACTAGAAAAAAATTAAAATGAAGTAGCATGTTGGAATTGGAAAGAGACACAGCATAAAAGGCATATCAGAGTAAAGAGGAAAGGTTGTTGAAAAGACAAAAGAAGCAAAGAGATACTTCACAAAATACTTTACAAAATTACTATTAAAAGATGCTAATGAGAAGGAGGGTCAAATACAGAGATAGTGCAGTGGGTAACACAATTGCCTTGCACACAGTTGACCTGTTTTTGATTTTTGGCATCCATATGGTTCCCTGCATATTGCCCTGTATGCACGTGGCAAAGATTCTTCAAAACATATAAGTCAGCTACAAACATACTAAGAAAAGGGATCGACAGCCACACAAAAGTAGCAGATATCAACACACTATTATGACTCTACTTTAAAAAAATTAATAAAATACAGAATTATCTCCCTCAACTCTTGCAAATAAAGAAACAATAAGGAGTGCAGTCAGGAGTAAACCCTGAGCCTCGCTGGGTGTGACCCGAAAGCAAAAAAAACCCACCCACTAACGGTCTTTCTGGCTCCTGATTAAGCTGCTTAAAGGCCATGATCCAAGAGACTCGGGAACAAATCTCGGAACACAGCAGGTTTTGGCAGAAATCCCTCCAGATTTAATTGTTCAAATTTCGGAATTTCAAAATTGTGCGGCCACTACTGCAGCCACGGGACATCATATGTTATTCATAACCAGCAATAGAAAACAAATTGTCTACGGTTGCCTTTTCAGCAGATCTGAGTTTTGGGATAAAATCCCAAATAATAATGGTGGGTCTGGTGTCAAAATATTGTGTGTGATCAAAGTAGAGAGAGAGTAATTTGGAAATCATCTGCCCCACAGGTAGGGGGAGGGTGTGGGTGGGGTTTTTGGTGGCGGGGAATTGGCACTGGTCAAAGTACGGGTGTTTCATTGTATGACCAAGATTTAAATCCGAAAGCTTTGTAACTGTTCTCACGGTAATTCAATAAATAAAATTATAAAAAATGAAATTAAAAAGTAAGGTGGATTTCATGCCCAATTCAATCAGTTAATCAGTGGCTGAATAAATAGCAGTACTCCTACATAACAAAAGGGCAAATCTCTCAGCACAAATCTCTCAGCCCCAACATATTTAACTGAAACAATATCATATTTAATGTAACTTTTAGGAAGGCATTATTTTCAACTAATGTTCCATTAATAACATGTAATTAATTAATATTACATTAAGTTGACTGTAAATATCTAATTCCATCTCTCATTATAGAATGAATAAAACAGATTTTTTTAAAGAAGGACTCAGCAATATATGGAACCCTGGCTAAATATGAGTCCTGACAAGTTTTATAAAGTTTTATTGGAACACAGTCATGATTTTTTTAATTCCTTATGATTGCTTTCCTAAAACAACAGTATAGTAAAATAGTTTTAATGAGCTATTCTGACCTGCACAACCTAAAATATTTATTAAGATATTTTCCCTTGGAAAAAGTAACTGCTGCCTACCATTTAAAGAAAGATAATAAAAATATATTTTAAAACTTATAACCATGTAGAAACAAAATGAATAGCAAGTTACATGAAACAGGACAGGATAATTCAGGTACATCATTTGTTAAATTCAAATATTAAACTGAAATAGAATAATATTATCTAAAAGTATGTTTCAAAATGTATTTTGTGTATTTTAAAAATATTACTCAGAAAAGTCGTAAATATGTAGAGGAGATAAAATGAATACAAACATATGCATTAAGCTAAATTAAAGAAATTTCTTAACTTCATGAAACCAATTATGAAGACTCAAATTCCTAAGACAAAACTGACAGAGCTTAAAAGGAAAATAAAACCGAAGAGAAGGACCACATGGAGGGCGGGATCCACAGCTCCCGAAGAAAATAAAAAAAAAAAAAACAGGTTCCAAAAAGAGCCGAGATCATCGGGAAGTCCCAGATGGGGTAGGTACCGCATCCCGCCTCCCCCAGATGGAACCCCGGTGACCAGAAGCCTCTACAAGTACAGCTCGAGTATGCGGGAACTAGGACTTTTCCTCAAAAACACGCGGCCGCATAAGCGACCGCACGACATCTCTCTATATACAAAGTAATCCATGGGAAGTAAACCACCCAACGTTTCTCCCTGAAAACCAGAGTTAAGTTTGGAGCATGGCCACAGCCCCAGAAACACAAGGACTTAATGCAGAACCCAGCAGCTTGGAGCAGAAAAGTGAACGGACTATGCGTTAATCCAGGCCATCATGTCTGCCCGGAGGGGAAAGAGTGTTGCCCCATTCGCCCTCTCTTCTCTGGAAAGAAGGATGGCGGCCGCATGGGAGCCTTGTGGACAGCAGGTATGCGCCAGGAGTGTGGGGGCGACTAAAACCTCATGGGAAGGGGGGCGTTCCGGTCCGTCCTTCACGCCCTACCGAGGTCACCAGTTGCCCCCCACGAGCGGCTCTCCAGCATGGCCACAGCCGCAGAAGCACAAGGACTTAATGCAGAACCCAGCAGCTTGGAGCAGAAAAGTGAATAGACTATGCGTTAATCCAGGCCATCATGTCTGCCCGGAGGGGAAAGGGTGTTGCTCCCTTCCGCCCTCCTCCCTCTGGAAAGAAAGATGGCGGCCACATAGGAGCCTTGTGGACAGCAGGTATGAGTCGGGGGTGTGGGGGCGACTAAAACCCCATGGGAAGGGGGGCGTTCTGGTCAGTCCTTCACGCCCTACCGAGGTCACCAGTTGCCCCCCACGAGCAGCTCTCCAGCACGGCCACAGCCCCAGAAGCACAAGGACTTAATGCAGAACCCAGCAGCTTGGAGCAGAAAAGTGAACGGACTATGCGTTAATCCAGGCCATCAAGTCTGCCGGAGGGGAAAGGGTGTTGCCCCAGTCACCCTCTCCTCTCTGGAAAGAAAGCTAGCGGCCGCATGGGAGCCTTGTGGACAGCAGGTATGAGCCGGGGGTGTGGGGGCGACTAAAACCTCATGGGAAGGGGGGCATATCGGTCCACCCTTCACGCCCTACCAAGGCCACCAGTTGCCCCCCATGAGCGGCTCTCCAGCACGGCCACGACTCCAGAGCACAGAAACCAATTTCTTAACTATCTGACTTTCAGTAGAAATACTTCCAGGGTCAATAAGTAAAATAGCAGAAATCCAAAACCAGCATTTAACTCTTGAACCCAGCTATAGAAAGCAAATCACTTCACAATGCTTTTTCAGCATGTCTGATTTGGGGGGGTGGGGGGTAAACTCTAAATAATAGTGGTGAATCTTTTATTGAAACAATGAATCTAATCAAAGAAGATAGAGTGTAAACTAGAATTCATCTGCCTCACAGGGACTGGGAGGGGTGGGGGGTGGGGTTTTATTGGGGTTCTTCATGGTAAAAAATAAGTATTGGTAAAGGGAAATGTGTGTGATATTTGCATGACTGAGACCTAAACCTGAAAGCTTTGTAACCTTTCCCACAGTGATTCAATAAATAAATTTTTTAAAAAAGGAAAATAAAACCAATAAATGAATTTTATTTCAGTATATCTATGTATAGAAGAGTAAGAATTTTGCAGATAAGAGTAGTTTTTTGCAGCTGAATGATAGAGTGGGTGGGATGCTTGCCTTGCACGAGGTTAACCTGGTTTATATTACCAAAATCACACATCGTGACCCCAACAGTACAAGGAGTGTAGAGTCAGTAGTAAACCCTGATCAACACTGGGTGTGACTCCAAAACAAAAAATAAAATATTAGAAAAAAAACACCAATAAGGAAACAACAAATTTTCCAAAAGCAAAAAAAAAAAAAGTGAGACCTGGATTTAATGTGAATAAATTTTAGACGCTAATAATCGTCCAAGTCTGAATCAAGAAGAAACACAGCACCTAGACAAATTTTTATGAAGAAAATGGAAATGATAATCAAAATAGCTACCTAAAATAAAAGCTCGGGCCCACCTGGTTTCCTAGCAAGACACCCATCAAAAGAAAACTATCTGCATTTATCCCTGATGAATACAGATACAAAAGCCCAAAACAAATTATTAGCAAGCTGAATTAAAAATAAGTTAAAAACATTCTATACCATGACAAGTAGGATTTTTCCTAGGGGGAGATGTTTTAATATACAGAAGTCAATCAAATGTAATATACCATATTACAATATAATATACCAAGGAAAAAATGAATACCATATGACCACATAAATAGATGCAGAGAAACATTTGACAGAGTCCAATATCCATTTATGATTAAAACTCTACAAATAAATTGAAGACAAAAGAAACTTTCTCCAATATAGTTAAAAACATTTACTGTGTTACCATGAACCAACAGTTAACACCATACTCAACAGAGAAAAACTAAAATCTTTTTCAAATTCCCTAAAACCAGGTCCAAACCAGGCTTGCCACTCTCACGACTACTATTCAATAAAGTGTAAAAATCCTTGTTGCCACATCAGTTATTCAAGAAGAAGATATTAAGGGCAAACAGATTAGAAAATAAGTCAAATTATCATTATTTTCAGATGACATGATACTATAGAGACCCTAGAGACTTGAACAGAAAAATCCTAGGGACAGTGAATTTCCACAGCAATGTGGAAAAACATAAAATCAGCACATAGAAGTCTGTGGCAAACCTATATGCAAACACTGAAATAGAAGATTAGTGAAAGAAATAATACCATTCGTAATTTCACAATTCAAAAATTCAAGTACCTGGGAATTGACTTAACAAAAGTCTTATAGATAGATAGATAGATAGGTCTTTTATGAAAGAATTTTATAAAGTAGACCATTTCAAAGTTAAAAGAAGATATAAGGAAATGGTAACAAAACCCCTGTCATGGATTAGAAAGTTTAATATTGTAAAAGACAATCCTAACCAAAGCAATTACGGATTCAAGGCAGTCTCTATAAAAATATCCATAACATTTTTTAAATGTAAACAAAACACTGCTGAATTATTGAGGAATAATTTTATTATTCCTCATATAAATTATATAAATTATTGAGGAATAAAACCCTCCTAATAGTCCAAAAACTTCTTAGAAATAAGAAGATGAGAGATTTTTCTTTCCTGAATTTAAATTATGTTACAAAGCCATAGGTTTACTAGTAAGTTCTTCAAAACAATCAAAGAGAATTAACTTCCTGCCCTCCCCAAGGTCTTCAGAGTCAAAGAAATAGGAGTATATGTGAACAGTTCCTCTGAGGCCCATTTTTCCACAATATTAAAAGCAAGTCAAGACATGAATGAAAAAAAAATTACAGGTTAAATCCCTAATGAACACAGATGGATGCAAAGATCCTCAACAAAATCTTTGTGTACTGAATTTAATAATACAATAAAGAGATTATAAACTATGATTAAGTGGGATTAATCCCTGAGATGCAAGGATAGTTCAATATATACAAATCCATTAGTGTGAAATACCACATTGCTAAAATGAAAGTTAAAAATCATATGACCATAGCAAGAGATGAAAAGGGGCATTTCATGAAGTTTAATATCTAGACACAATTTAAAATTTTCTAAACAAAACAGAGATACCAAGCTCAGAGAGGGTATCCAGCAGGTAAGGTACTTGACTTGCATGCGACAGACCCAGGTGGGATTTCCAGCTCTCCTTGTGGTCCCCAGAGCCCACCGCGTGCAATATCTTATGACAGAGCCAGGAATAAGCCCTGAACACTGACATTTGTGCTCCCAAAACTGAAAAAAAAAACAGAGATACAAGTAACTTAACACTGTAAAGCCCATATAATACACACCCACATGAATACCATATTCAGCAGTAAAAAATCTTGCCTTTATCTTTAGAACTAAAGATTATCTACCCTGACCACTGTTATTAAACATAGTAGTACAATTTATTACCATAACCATTAGGTAAAAAAGAGTAATAAAAGGGATTCAAATTGGAAAACAATTCAAACTATGATTATTTACAGATGATATCATATAGAAGCAGTCCTCAGAATATTCCACAAAACAATAAATCTGATAACAATAAATATTTGTATACAGTAAAGAGACAGGTTAAAATCAATATGCAGAAATCTGTTGCATTTTTATATGTAGTGAGGTAAAAGAGAACAAAGTAAAATGTAGACAAATGATCCACTTACAATTGCCCCCCCCCAATTAAGAATTGGGAGTCAATAAAGGAAATTAATGACTTATGAAAGAAAGCTATAAATTACTGCTAAAATAACTAGAAAAGACACAAAGAAATGGGAACATATTCCCCGTTTAATATTGATTTTATGAAAATAGAAATATTTAGCGAGAACTTGAAGTTTTCAGAATCTTTGAAGAAAAAGAAAGAAGAAATCCTACAAGATTTCTGTAAAAGTATGTACAAATTGTCCTAGAAGCCCATGTTCTACATATCCTGCTCTACTCTTCTTTGGGGTAATAGGAAGACTATATTTCCCAACTTCCTTAAAGAAGCACCACTGTCACTAAAAATATGAAAAATGTCATGTGCATTAAAAATGTGTGCCAGTATGGGTTCATTGTCCAGATATCCAGGCTCCCTATACTAAAGGCTTTCTGGAAGTTACTTTCTGAAGTTAGCAAATTCCTTACCTGCATATATGCTATTTGTTAGAGTAGAATTTAACTTATTCTGCATTTGAGCCAGGATCCTGCGGTAGCAATATTCTGTCTACACAATCTATTGTAGAAGTTGGAACTTTTGTATTGTAGAAGTAGGAAAGTTTTTATTGGCCTCTGAATTTAAGGAAAAAGAAGAAGAGTACAGAGATTGTGTGATGTGGTTTATTTGCTCTATTTTACAATCCCTATAAAGTATCTGTATCTCACGGTAATTCGATAAAAAAAGGAAAAGAAAGGGAAGGGAAGGGAAGGGAAGGGAAGGGAAGGGAAGGGAAGGGAAGGGAAGGGAAGGGAAGGAAAGGAAAGGAAAGGAAAGGAAAGGAAAGGAAAGGAAAGGAAAGGAAAGGAAAGGAAAGGAAAGGAAAGGAAAGGAAAGGAAAGGAAAAAATGGAAAGGAAAAAATGGAAAGGAAAAAAATAAAGCTCTTTCTCTTATCCACTGTCCAAACTGTCCTCCCGTTGTTCATCGATTTGCTCGAGAGGATCCAGTAACGTCTCCATTGTGAGACTTGTTATTACTGTTTTTGGCATATTAAATATGTCATGGGTACTTTTGGTAGCTTGCAGGGCTCTCTGAGAGGGGTGGAGGAATCGCACCCAGCTTGGCTGGGCTGGCTGCGTACAAGACAAACACCCTACCGCTGTGCTGGAGAGAAGTGATTTATTTTAAGTTGACCATTTTGGTGATCACACAGACGGGCCTGAACAGCCATGCTAGCCGCCTGGAGCTGATGAGGGGGAGAGAGGTGGGCGCTGATCAACCCTCATTGGGAGGTAAACATGTCCCAAATGCAGCACACAGTAAGGCAAATCTCCCCTGGGAAGACATCAGGGAGCTGCCTTCTTGGTGGAGGTCTGCGGAATTTTAAATGCTTCAGAGATAAGCATCTTTCCTTTCCTTTCTGCCCCAGTTTTCTTTCCAGTTTGCTTATGATTTTTCTCAGTGGCATTTTCCAACACTATCTATCCAGTGTCCCAGCATTGAGAGAATCTGGAAGTTATTTTCACACCCAGTTAAGAGTAAAAAGGAAAGATACCCGGCCAGCATTACTTGGACTGAAGAACAGGTTTTATGTGGGATTTTCTTGTTTTTTTGTTTTTTCTTTTTCTCATCTCTTTTCTCACTGGATTGTGGCCAATAATAAAATAACCAGAAAACATTCCTGTGGTAAAGTCTTCAGAGGTGTGTGTGTGTGTGTGTGTGTGTGTGTGTGTGTGTGTGTGTGTTTCTGTGTTTGTGTGTGTGTGTGTGTTGAAGGAGATGGTGTTGGGAGTGTCGTCTCAGGTAAACTAGACAGAGAAGAGACTAACCCCAGTTTTAAAGAGGAAACAGGAAGAGCAGCTGCTTTTTCTTTGGAGAAAGAGCCCAGAGGAACAGTAGTGAAACCTAAAGACTGGAAACAGTTTATTATTGACCCCAAACACAAGAAGAACCCAGACTTTGAGGTAGAATTTTAAATCCTTTAATTATATTATATTTCAACAATCAATATTTGGGGGGGGACCATTCCTGGTGGTGCTCAGGGCTTACTACACTCCTTTCTCCCCAGTAGTAAGCTAAAACTCTGAGTTTCCAGATACAAATTGAATGATTGTATTCTTGGACCTCACCCACATGGCCTTTCCCCAAATGTTTCCCACATCTTTACTCTTCTCTTAAAGTCTATTGTAATTTCTTGCAATTAATTGTAATTAGCTTGTATTGATCATTTTAGTACTATACATTACTTTGTGGTTTCATTATTTCATCTGATGCTTCCATTGTACAGGAGAGTACCACCTTTGAATATAATGTGTGAGATTGAAGAAGGGAGATTCAAAACTTTCTACTACATAGCATTAATCAATATGCCATGCTGTCTCATAAAAATTAATTTTTAGTTACAAATAAGAAATTTTAATATTTATATTTACATTTGCCTATACTTAGTTTTTAATGACATGTATGAGAGATAAAAAATTACAATACATAATAATCAATAATGACTTCATGAAAAGAGGAACATTTAGCATGAACTTAAATTCTTGAGAATCTGTGAAGAAACACAGAGTGGCAATTGCAATGGAATTTTGTGACTGAGAAACCATTATTAATGCTATTGTAAACCACAGAACCTCAATTAAGAAAACTATAAAGAAAATAAAGAGGGAATTGAAGACTGCAAAAAGAATATGCACAAAGTATTAAAGTGATAACAAATAGTAATATCGTGCCTCCAAATGAAAAACTTTCTTTTGTTGTTCAATAATCAACTGCTATTGCAAATAAATGTTATTCAGTTTCTTGGCTGTCAATGTTGTAAGTATCATGCTCTTCTCTTCTTTGGGCTATGGGAAGACTATTCTTCTCAACTTCCCTAAATGTCCTCATGATATTGTGACTGAGGTTTGAGCATTCCAGAGTGAGGAATATGTGCACCAATAAGATTTGTCTCTCCGAGTTCATCACCCTCACTCCTCCACAGCCTCAGCCTCCAGACTGTCTGGCACTGAGAAGATCCCAAGTCATTTAAAAGCCACTTGGTGAAGACAGAAGATTTTTGATCAGCCCCGTTTCCTGGCTCCCAGCAATGAGAAGGCTTCACAGACTATCAGTGTCTTTTTAGAAAAAGCATTATTTAATTTATTCTGTATTTGAGTCAGGACCTTATTGTAACAATATTTTGTCTTTGTAGTCTAATACAATTATGGGAAGTTAAAGTATGCTCTAGCACAGCGGGTAGGGCGTCTGCCTTGCACGCAGCCAACATGGCCGACCCGAGTTCGATTCCTCCGCCCCTCTCGGAGAGCCCGGCAAGCTACCGAGAGTATTCGATATGCCAGACACAGTAACAACAAAGTCTCCAATGGAGACGTTACTGGGCCCGCTCGAGCAAATCGACGATCAACGGGAGGGCCTTTACCTTTACCTTACCTATTTTTAAAAGCGTACTTGAGTATAGGGAAACGGAATGAGAATACACAGGCAACCTAAGATTTGTGGTGCAGCTATTTTTGCTGTTTTTCATCCCTCATAGAGTTTTTATTAATTTACTTAGTCATTAGAATATAATTTGCACAATTTTTCTATGCGTTGACTTTGAAACTCAGGAATTCAGCAGTGAAAACACAGCCATGCCTGTACATTACACTGCTGATGTCCCACTGGGAGAGACATAAATCAGGTATAACAAATGAAAAATTCATAACTTAAAAAGAAAAATAATTTACTTTTTATTTTAGACACTGAAGGTCTTGAGCAATAGCACAGTGGGTAGGGTGTTTGCCTTGCACACGACCAACCCGAGTTCAATTCCCAGCATCCCATATGGTCCCCTGTGCACTGCCAAGAGTAATTCCTGAGTGCATGAGCCAGGAGTAACCCCTGTACATTGCTGAGTGTGAACATAAAAGCAAAAAACAATAAACAAAAAACAAAAAAAGAGTTTAGATACTTATAAAAGAATATTAATAAAGTCTGTAACATATAACATTTAGCGAGGTAAATTATCTAGGGTACTGGAGATTAAACAAGCCTTCTTACACTAGATCTTTCTATTCTTATTATCAGACATGTATCACACAAGAATTATTTTCCACAAGATTCTAATATGAGAGCATTGTCACTGTCACTGTCCTCCATTGCTCATCGATTTACTCCAGCAGTCCCAGTAAAGTCTCCATTGTGACAATTGTTACTGTATTTTGCATATCAAATACATCACCAGTAGCTTGCCAGGCTTCGCTGTGAGGGCAAGAAACTCTTGGTAGCTTGCCTGGCTCTCTGAGAGAGGAAGAGGAATAGAACTTGGGTCGGTCATTTTGACCTCTTGCAAGGTAAACACCTTACCTGCTGTGCTCCAGCCCAATATGAGAGCAAGTAGAGGTATTCCCTTTAGTTATCACACAAACATAATAAATACAATATCAGTAGAAGAATGATCATTACATTATTTCTTCTAATATTTAGAATTTTTAAAGAATTTTTGGGGAGGTAGGGAAATATTGAATATTTTTATTCACTATCAAAAGGAAGATTATTTAGTCAGGTGGGGAATATGATTGATAACTCAGTCATAAGGTCAATTTAAAAATATAATTTTTTTCTCTTGGGTCACATCCACAATACAAAGGGGTTACTCCTGGCTCATGCAGTCAGGAATGCTGGAATGCTGGAATCAAACCTGGGTCAGCTGCATGGAAGGCAAAAACCCTAACCACTACGCTATCATTCCATCCAAAATAAATAACAATTTTTGACATCACATATAACTTTATTTTTTGAGTAATAGCTTGGACCACATCTGCTGGTGCTCAGGGCTTACTCCTGCCTCTGCTTTCAGGGAACACTCCTGGTGGGCTCAGGTGATGATCTAGAGTACTGGAGATCAAACAATGCCAGTGTGTACAAAAACACCCTACCTGCTGGACTATTGCTCTGGCACCAATAATTTTAAACAAGACATGGACTTTGTACAAAACCAAACTGGAAGAAGTGACTTATCTAATGGCTTAGAAAAGCATAAAAGCATTGAAAACAGGTTCAATTTCTTATTTTCCTCTCCATCCCTATTAAGGAAAGTCATCTTTTTCTAACAATGCACATACATGTATAATCTAATACTCTTCGGTAATTTTCTTTATACATAAAAAATTATTGTAAGTGCAGTACTCCTAACTTTTTTATTGTGCATATCTTATACTCTCAGTAATCGTACTCTCAATTGCATCAATTCACCTTGATTCAATCCCCAGCACCATATATGGTCCCCTGAGAACCACAAGGAATGATTCCTGAGCACAGAGCCAGACAAAAGCCCTGAGTAGAGAACCAGGAATAATGTCTGAGCAATACAGGTGTGGCCCCAAACCTAATAGTAACAATGGTAATAACAGTTCTTACTGTTACCTATAGTATCTAGGTAATAATTCATCATAGAATATTTCTAATCCCAAACATATCCTAATTGCATGATTTTAAATGGATGTTTATTTTCATCAAAAGACTGAGGATTCCATTAAAAGTAAACAGTGAAATATGTGTAGTAAAAATTTCAAATTACAAGAAAAAAGACTTATCATTTTAATAGATTGATGTAAGTTCTTAGATATGCATATGTAAATTAATTTTATAGCTATAAGGTACATGATGTATATGTGAAATACATATAAATTCCTATTTAGAAATTAGAAATTTTTTAAACACTAGGTTGCTTATCAGAAACAAATTACTCGGAGGTATATTAATCTAATAATTTTTCTAGCAATCAAAAACATAACATGTCACATCAGTGATAAGTTTTGGTCAAAGACTTTTAGAGTTACACATCTGAAAATGACCCAGTTAAATACACATTGAAAAAGCAGTAGGACTAGATAGGGTAGGATATTCATCAGTTTGTTTTCTGCATGAGGAAAACAATGTCCTCTTCCTTTCTGTCAGCCTCAACTTCAGCTGACACATAAAGGAAAGAAAGGACTGTTGCAGCTTCTTATTTCCCCAAATCAGAAAAAGTGAGTGGATTGAAGGATACAGTCCTAAAGAACTCTGGAAAACCAGGATTACAGTTAGGTTCCCCATCCTGTTCGAACTCCAAATTGGGATAAGTACAGACACAAAGTAACAAGCCAACATCAGCAGGTAGGAAGTCATCATTTTTATGGCTCTAATGTGAACCTTGGTGCTGGGATCCTGGGATTTTTTGCCATCCACTTGCATGTTCTTGAGATGTTTCCACAGAGAAAAGATCAGCAGCACAAAGGAAGTCAGGGACATCATAGAGACTATGAAGATTGTTAGAGTGAAGACAGACATATTGGAAAGGCGAATAATTATCTTCCTCTTGCTCCTCACTGTCCAGTTTCCACAAGGTTGATTCACCCACACATTCTCATCGAAGATTGCCAGAAAAAGATTAAACATGAGAAACACCAAACTTCCCATGAGTATTATGAGAACCACTCTTTTAACTCTCCTCTTCAAGTAAAGAAATAGGAGGCTAGAAAAATTGGCTATCTTCAGCAAATAGAATATACTAAGGCTGGTTGCAAGCCAGATGCTAAAATGGAAGCTTACAGTCCAAGCCATACTAACGATAATGTAAACTTCAATACTATATGAAGATGCATCAAAAAGCACTATATACCAAGCTATGAATAATACACAGAGAAAACCAATCCTGGTGATTGCCAAAGCCACAATCATTTGATCTAGTAAGGACAGTTTTTTTGTCTTGACCCAGTCATTGCAGAGCACCAGCACTATGAAGCCATTGGAAAAACTTCCTAGAACAAATTCTGCCGTTACCAGGAGGGTAAGAATGATTGATAGTAAAGTGATCATATCGAGAAAAAAAGTCCAGAATAAAATCACTCGATCTGAGTCTTAATAGTCTAACCTTAAATTGTCTGTGCAGCTCATCCCTGGATTTGCATGATATTCTGGTTTCTTCGCAATTCTGTGAACAGTGCCATACAGAATAGCAATAGAATAGGCTAATAGGCAGATTCAATCCATCTTTACAGAAACTGGTATTCATCACTGGCTCAAGTTGACTCTCTTTCATCCATTTTCAGTCTCAGATAGGTTGAGTTTGTTATCAAACTGATATTTGACGATCACTGGGTTCTCATTTGCCAGCATGCAAACAGGAGAACTATGTTTTGCATTTTTTTCTTTATTTAACCTGTATCATTTTAAAACACTGATACTCCCAACTAACAAATGTGAAATTCTTTTCATCCACTGTGCATCGCTGATGCATGGAGATAGCTATAAGTGCTTCTAGGTAAAGAGTAAATTCTTATTTGCCAACATACAAACAAAAATATAGCAGAGTGCTTTGCAATGTTTTCCATCTTTAAGCCCTCAATGATTTATACTCACCATCTAAGTGCCAATAAAACTAAGATATATAATATATACATGTATCTTAGATAATCATGTACGTGAATATTCAATTTATAAGATCATGTTTGTTCAGAGCTAGAAAATGCATGACCTGCAAGTGAAAACAGAGATAGATAAATGGGACTATCTTAAACTAAGAAGCTTCTGCACCTCCAAAGAAACAGTGACCAAAATACAAAGACAGTCTACAGAATGGGAAAGGATATTCACCGAATACACATCTGACAAGGGGTTGATATCCACGATATACAAAATACTGGTTGAACTCCACAAGAAGAAAACATCCAACCCCATCCAAAAATGGGGCAATGAAATGAACAGAAACTTTCTCAAAGAAGAAATCCGAATGGCAAAAAAGCACATGAGAAAATGCTCTACATCATTAATCATCAGGGAGATGCAGATCAAAACCACAATGAGATACCATCTCACACCTCAGAGACTGGCCCACATTCAAAAGAACAAAAGCAACCGATGCTGGCGTGGATGTGGCGAGAAAGGGACACTCCTTCACTGTTGGTAGGAATGTCCACTGGTTCAGCCCTTCTGGAAAACAGTATGGACGATTCTCAAAATATTAGAAATTGAGCTCCCATTTGACCCAGCAATACCACTCCTGGGAATATATCCCAGAGAGGCAAAAATGTATAGTCGAAGTGACATCTGCACTTGTTTGTTCATTGCAGCACTCTTTACAATAGCCAGAAACTGGAAGAAACCTGAATGCCCAAGAACAGATGACTGGTTAAAGAAACTTTGGTACATCTACACAATGGAGTACTATGTAGCTGTTAGAAAAGATGAAGTCATGAAATTTACATACAAGTGGTACAATGTGGAAAGTATCATGCTAAGCGAAATGAGTCAGAAAGAGAGGGATAGACATAGAAAGACTGCATTCATCTGGGGGATATAAAGTAACAAAGTATGAGATTAATACCCAAGAATAGCTGAGATCAGCACCAGGAGGATTACTCCATAACTTAGAGGCCAGCCGGGTATCCTAGAGGAAAGGGCAGTTCAGATAGAGAAGGGAGCACCAAATAAAGGATGTTTGGAGGATCCTCCCAGGAGGGGAGATGCATGTCGAAAGTAGACTATGGACTGAACATGTTTGCCACTCAATGCCTCTTTTGCAGACCACAACACCCAAAAGGAGAGAGAGAACACAGGGGATTGCCCTGCCACAGAGACAGGGGGGATGGGGGGATGGGGGTGGGAGGGATATTATCCATGGTGGTGGAAAATGGGCACTGGTGGAGGGATGGGTATCTGATCATTGTATAATTGAAACCAAAGCACAAAAAATTGTAAATTTACAACTGTGAAAAAAAATAAAATAAAATAAAGGGAAAAAAATTAAAAAAAAAAAAAAAGAAAATGCATGACCTGTCGAAAGTGGACTATGGACTGAACATATTTGCCACTCAATGCCTCTTTTGCAGACCACAACAACCAAAAGGAGAGAGAGAACACAGGGGATTGCCCTGCCACAGAGGCAGGGGGGGATGGGGGGATGGGGGTGGGGGGGATATTATCCATGGTGGTGGAAAGTGGGCACTGGTGGAGGGATGGGTATCTGATCATTGTATAATCAAACCCAAGCACAAAAAATTGTAAATCTACAACTGTACCTCATGGTGTTTCACTAATAAAAAAAAAATTTTAAAAAAAAATAAGGAAGAGCCAGAATGATAGTACAGAGGGTAGGGTGTTTGCCTTGCCTGTGGCCAGGGTTCAATTTCTGGTATCCCATATGGTCCCCCAAGCACCACCAGGAATAATTCCTGAATGCAGAGCCAGGAGTAACCCCTGAGCATTGCCAGGTGTAACCCAAAAAATTTTTAAAAAGGACAATAAAATAAAATCATACTTTGGTTAGCAGAATAAAAATTCTACTTCCTGCTCAAACTATCTTGTTGTTTCCCCTCTGTGGGCTTCTAAGAATGTCCAGGGAATCTGAAAACTTGTCTATGCAATACCCAGCTAAATGGGCCAACAATAGAACAGTAAAATTCTAGCGCTCTGCAGTGAAAGGGACACAAGAGCCACCTCCACCATTCTAGGGATGGGGAGGGTGCCTTTGGGGCTTCACCAGGTGATGATAGGAATGGAGAGCATTTTGTACCTGGGATCCAATAAGGATACACTCTGGAATAGAGTTTTTGAAATAAATATCTAAGGAAAACCACTCTTTTAGTCAACTTCCTTTCAATTTTATGTCACAAAAAAAGATAAGTAACCTTCAAACATTTAAGGAAAGTTATTTTACTTTATGCCACATTTATTTTAAGGCTAAAGATGTAACGGTATAACTCAACAGTTACATTCTTTCATTAACAATTTGGCATTGCTTTTTTTCTCTTTTAGTGGTAGGGGGAAATGCTTAAGTATACAGGAATAGGGAGGTAACTATCAGTTACTGGGGATTAAACCATGGCCTGAGCAATTACTCCTCTTAAGACTCATAACCAGCCTCCTTCTAAAATTTCTTTGAACCCAATAAAATAGTTCTGAAAACTGAATCTAAGATAAAATGAAAGTTTCTCACATAAGGTATATATATGTACTGTACTTAATTAATATCATTATCTTCTTCGTTGATGTCTAGATTTTAATTGTACTGCTTTACACACTGCATGTAAATATATATTCCTGATGTATACTTATCATGTTAAGCAATGTTAATTTATTTATCATCTAATTATTGTTGGCATACAGTAATTTTCCATTATTTTTTATATTTGAAATACAAGTATTTGGCCAAGAAAAAAATGCATGACCTATTTTTTTCTTTGTTTGTTTGTTTGGGAATTTTTTTTAAATTTTATTTGTGAGACATCATGAGGTAAAGTTGTAGAATTACTTTTTTTCTGTGATTTCAGAATGATGAGAAAAGAATCAGATTTTCAGATTTTCCTATCAAAGGCAATCAAAATTTTCCTTGGAATTTCAGGAAGGCCTGTGTACCCTAAAAGTTGGCTGCTAATAAATTGTTCTCTATGACTTAATTTTTTGCATGTTAATAAACATGCCCAAACTCGTAGACACCATAAATAAAACTAGTATGCCATAGTTCTTAAATGTGAAGTCAGTCAAGAGTTCCCTTTTCCTCTCGGTAGACTATACAGTATGCAGATATTACCTGTGCAATATATCACTAACAATCAATTCTCTGATAAAATTTTTCTTTGATCCTCTTTCTACTATAAAATAAGATTTTCATTAGAATATTTAGGAATCTTGAAAAATATTTATAAGGAACTAAAAAGATACCTGTGTTTTCCATTAAAGGCTTTAGACTTCAGATAATATTATTGAGATTTCTTGTGTTTTTCTAATACTTATTTTGAAAATCAGCCTGAAATGCTCTTTCAGATAAATAGATTGAATTCATCATGTATCTTTTTTTTAAATTTTTAATTAGTGAAACATTATGAGGTACAGATGTAGACTTACAAATTTTTGTGCCTGGGTTTTGATCATACAATGATCAAATACCTATCCCTCCACCACTGCCCATTTTCCATCACCATGGATCCCAGTATCCCTCCCACGCCCATTCCGCCCATCCCACCCTGCCTCTGTGGCAGGGCATTCCCTTTTCTTCTCTCTCTCCTTTTGGGTGTTGTGGTTTGCAAAAGAGGCATTGAGTGGCAATCAGTTCAGTCTATAGTCTACTTTCAACATGCATCTCCCATCCTGGGAGGATCCTCCAAACACCCTTTATTTGGTGCTCCCTTCTCTCTCTGAGCTGCCTTTTCCCCTAGCATGCCCAGCTGGCGTCTAAGCCATGGAGGAATCCTCCTGGTAATTATCTCGGCTATTCTTGGGCATTAATCTCTTGTTTTGTCACTTTATACCCCCCAGATGAATGCAATCTTTCTATGTCTATCTCTCTCTTTCTGACTCATTTCACTTAGCATGATACTTTCCATGTCGTACCACTTGTATGTAAATTTCATGACTTCATCTTTTCTAACAGCTACATAGTACGCCATTGCGTAGATGTACCAAAGTTTCTTTAACCATACATACAACAAAAACAGTAACAACAAGTCCCACAGTGGAGATGATACTGGTGCCCGCTCGAGGAAATCGATGAACAATGGGAGGACAGTGCTACAGTGCTTCTGTGAAATGAGCTGTTTCAAAGAATAGAAAGGATAAGTAAATTGAGTTATTTTAGTACATGGTAAAAAATCAAAACTCTTTTTTTAAAGCATAAAAATTGTATACACAAGCAAACACTGAGAACATTAGTGCAGGAATAGCCTGAAGAGTAGCAAGATTCTTTTTTTTTTTTCCACTTTTTTTTTTTTTTATTTATTGAATCACCATGGGAAAGGTTACAAAGCTTTCAGGTTTAGGTCTCAGTCATGCAAATATCAAGCACATTTCCCTTTACTAAAACTTATTTTTTACCATGAAGAACCCCAATAAAACCCCACCCCCCACCCCTCCCAGTCCCTGTGGGGCAGATGAATTCTAGTTAACACTCTATCTGCTTTGATTAGATTCATTGTTTCAATAAAAGATTCACCACTATTATTTAGAGTTTACCAACCCCCCCAAGTCAGACATGCTGACAAAGCATTGTGAAGTGATTTGCTGTCTACAGCTGGGTTCAAGAATTATATGTTGGTTTTGGATTTCTGCTATTTTACTTATAGACCCTGGAAGTATTTCTACTGAAAGTCAGATAGTTAAGAAATTGGTTTCTGTGCTCTGGAGTCGTGGCCGTGCTGGAGAGCCGCTAGTGGGGGGCAACTGGTGGCTTCGGTAGGGCGTGAAGGGCGGACCGAAACGCCCCCCCTTCCCATGAGGTTTTAGTCGCCCCCAGTCCCCCGGCTCATACCTGCTGTCCACAAGGCTCCCATGCGGCCGCCATCTTTCTTTCAAGAGAGGAGAAGGCAACTGGGGCAACACCCTTTCCCCTCCAGACAGACCTGATGGCCTGGATTAACGCATAGTCCGTTCACTTTTCTGCTCCAAGCTGCCGGGTTCTGCATTAAGTCCTTGTGCTTCTGGGGCCATGGCCGTGCTGGAGAGCCGCTCGTGGGGGGCAACTGGTGACCTCGGTAGGGCGTGAAGGACGGACCGGAACGCCCCCCTTCCCATGAGGTTTTAGTCGCCTCCACACCCCCGGCTCATACCTGCTGTCCACAAGGCTCCCATGTGGCAGCCATCTTTCTTTCCAGAGAGGAGAAGGCGACTGGGGCAACACCCTTTCCCCTCCGGACAGACCTGATGGCCTGGATTAACGCATAGTCCGTTCACTTTTCTGCTCCAAGCTGCCGGGTTCTGCATTAAGTCCTTGTGCTTCTGGGGCCATGGCCGTGCTGGAGAGCCGCTCGTGGGGGGCAACTGGCGACCTCGGTAGGGCGTGAAAGACGGACCGGAACGCCCCCCTTCCCATGAGGTTTTAGTCGCCCCCGCTCCCCCGGCTCATACCTGCTGTCCACAAGGCTCCCATGTAGCCGTCAAAGTAGCAAGATTCTTAATTCAGGATATTTGCTAGGTCAGACACACACTCAGAGATCAGAAAGTTGCCACAAATGCTACATTCTTCTCTCAAGGACTGTAAATTATTCACACCTAAGATGTATCCCACTTCCAGTGAGTAATGCGTAAATGTTGTCTTGGATCAGCTTAGATGTGGGAATTATCAGCAACCCACCCAAAAGTAAAGATTTAAATCTCTTCCTAACTTACTGGAACTGTAACATTTCTCTAGTATTGAAGATAGCTTAACTTCCAAAGCATATAAACCTGGATTCTGCATTAAATGGGGAAGAAGCTACAGAATGCCCTCTATTTTACTTCTTTTTTGGGATGGCCCAGAAAACTCCAAAATAAAGTTCTTTCATATCATGCTAAGTGAAATGAGTCAGAAAGAGAGGGACATACATAGAAGGACTGCACTTATTTGTGAAATATAAAATGACATAGTATGAGACTGACACCCAAAGACAGTAGACACAATATCTCCATAATTGGAAGCCTGCCTCATGAGCTGGGAGAGGAGGTACCTGGGATAGAGAAGGAATCACTAAGTCAGTGATGGTTGGAGGGATCATTCGGGATGGGACATGTGTGTTGAAGGTAGATCAAGGACCAAACATGATAGCCTCTTAGTATCTGTATTGCAAGCCATAACGTTCAAAATTAGAGAGAGAGTATGGGGAGATTGTCTGCCATAGAGGTTGGGGGAGTGTTGGGATCGGGGGGGGGAGGGAAACTGGGGTCATTGGTGGTGGAAAATGTGCACTGGTGGAGGGATTGGTATTCAATCATTGTATGACTGAAGCTCAAACATGAAAGATTTGTAACTTTATCTCATGGTAATTCGATTAAAAAAAAGAAAGGAAAGAAAAGGAGAGGAGAGGAGAGGAGAGGAGAGGAGAGGAGAGGAGAGGAGAGGAGAGGAGAGGAGAGCGGAGGGGAGTGGAGGGGAGGGAAGGGGGGGAGAGGACGGGAGGGGAGGGGGGAGGGGATGAGAGGGGAGGGGAGGGGAGGGGAGGGGAGGGGAGGGGAGGGGAGGAGAGGGGAGGGGAGGGGAGGGGAGGGGAGAGGAGGGGAGGGGAGGGGAGGGGAGAGGAGGGGAGGGGAGGGGAGAGGAGGGGAGGGGAGGAGAGGAGAGGAGAGGGGAAAAAAATAAAGCTCTTTCTCTTATCCACTGTCCAAACTGTCCTCCCTTTGTTCATCGATTTTCTCGAGTGGGACCAGTAATATCTCCATTGTGAGACTTGTTATTACTGTTTTTGGCATATTGAATATGACATGGGGACCTGCGGGAGCTTGCAGGGCTCTCTGAGAGGGGTGGAGGAATCAGACCCAGCTCTTCCAGGCTGGCTGCGCACAATGCACATGCCCTAGTGCTGTGCTGGAGAGAAGTGATTCATTTTAAGTTGACCATTTTGGTAATCACACAGACGGGCCGAACAACCTTGGCTAGCTGCCTGGAGCTGAGGAGGGGGAGAGAGGTGGGCGCTGATCACCTCCCACTGGGAGGTAAACATGTCCCCAATGCTGCACACAGTAAGGCAAGTCTCCCCTGGGAAGACATCAGGGAGCTGCCATCTTGGTGGAGGTTTGCAGAATTTTAAATACTTCAGAGATAAGCATCTTTCCTCTCCTTTCTGCCCCAGTTTTCTTTCCAGTTTGCTTATGATTTTCTCATTGGCATTTTCCAACACTATCTATCCAGTGTCCCAGCACTGAGAGACTCTGGAAGTTATTTTCACTCCCTAGGTAAGACGAAAAAGGACAGATGCCCTGCCAGCATGACTTGGGCTAAAGAACGGGTTTTATGTGGGATTTTCTTGTTTCTGTTCCTGTATTGTTTGTTTTTCCTTTTTCTCATCTCTTTTCTCACTGGATTGTGGCCAATAATAAAATAACCAGAAAACATTCCTGTGGTAAAGTCTTCAGAGGTGTGTGTGAGTGTGTGTGTGTGTGTGTTTCTGTGTTTCTGTGTGTGTGTGTGTATGTGTGTGTTGGAGGAGGTGGTGTTGGGAGTGTCGTCTCAGGTAAACTAGACAGAGAAGAGACTAACCCCAATTTTAAAGATGAACCAGAAAGAGTTGTTTTTCCTTGGGAGAAAGGGCCCAGAGGAACAGTAGTGAAACCTAAAGACTGGAAACAGTTTATTATTGACCCCAAACACAAGAAGAACCCAGACTTTGAGGTGGAATTTTAAATATTTTAATTACATAATATTTCAACAATCAATATGTTGGCGGGGGACCATTCCTGGTGGTGCTCAGGGCTTACTACACTCCTTTCTCCCCAGTAGGAAGCTAAAACACTGAGCTTCCAGATACAAATTGAATTATTGTATTCTTGGACTTCACCCACATGGCCTTTCCCCAAATGTTTCACACATCTTTACTCTTCTCTTAAAGTCTATTGTAATTACTTACAATTATTTGTAATTAGCTTGTATTGATCATTTTAGTACTATGCATTACTTTGTGGTTTCATTATTTCATTTGATGCCTCCATTGTACAGGAGAGTAGCACCTTTGAATATAATGTGTGAGGTTGAAGAGGGGAGATTCAAAACTTTCTACTACACAGCATTAGTCAATATGCCATGCTGTCTCATGAAAGGTAAAGGCCCTCCCGTTGATCGTCGATTTGCTCGAGCGGGCCCAGTAACGTCTCCATTGGAGACTTTGTTGTTACTGTGTCTGGCATATCGAATACTCTCGGTAGCCTAACGTCTCCATTGGAGACTTTGTTGTTACTGTGTCTGGCATATCGAATACTCTCGGTAGCTTGCCGGGCTCTCCGAGAGGGGCGGAGGAATCAAACTCGGGTCGGCCATGTTGGCCGCTTGTAAGGCGAACGCCCTACCCGCTGTGCTATCGCTCCAGCCCTCATGAAAATAAAATTTTAGTTACAAATAAGAATTTTAATATTTATATTTACATTTGCCTATACATCAGGATCCTTCGTGAGCTCTATTGCGGATTTACTACCAAGATCTCACCATTCTACAAAGAAGTAATCATCCATATCAAGAGAGGGGTTCGGCAGGGTGATACCATTTCACCAAAACTCTTCAGTGCCACCCTCGAGAACATCATGCGACGACTAGAATGGGAAAACATGGGAGTGAAGATAGATGGTCGGCAACTACACCACCTCCGCTTTGCTGATGATATCGTTCTAATAACACCAAACATCAGCCAAGCGGCACAAATGCTGAACGACTTTGACCGTGAGTGTGGAAAGGTCGGACTACAGCTGAATCTTACGAAGACAATGTTTATGAGAAACAGCCTTGTTCCTGACGCTCCATTCGCTCTCAACGGAACCACCATCTCCGAATGCAACAGTTATATATACTTAGGTCGAGAAATCAACATGATGAATGACCTGGCACCTGAGTTACGCAGGAGGAAGAGAGCGGCTTGGAATGCCTTCAAGAGCATTGAAGAAATAACTAAAAGGACAAAGAACCTCCAACTACGAGCACATCTCTTTGATTCCACTATTCTTCCTGCATTAACATATGCCTCAGAGACCTGGACCCTACGAAAACAGGATGAGAACACTATTCGGGTCTCTCAAAGAGGAATCGAAAGAACTATGCTTGGAATATCACGATTCACTCAAATGAGAGATAGAATCCGGAGTTCTGATCTTCGTCAACGCTCAAGAATCAGAGACGCTGTCTCATTTGCCAAGACATCAAAAATCAGATGGGCTGGACATGTAATGAGGTTTACAGACAACCGCTGGACTAGAGCCATTACTGATTGGATTCCACGAGACATCAAAAGATCACGTGGACGCCCACCTATAAGATGGTCAGACTTCTTCGTCAAGACCCTAAATGATCGGTTTGAGGCTCTACATGTTCCTAAAACGAACAGATACCATTGGGCTACGCTAGCACGCAACCGGGATGAATGGAGACGTTACTGGCACCCGCTCGAATAAATCGATGAATAACGGGGATTAAGTGATTAAGTGATTAAGTGATGAGAGATAAAAAATTACAATACATAATCAATAATGACTTCATGAAAAGAGGAACATTTAGCATGAACTTAAATTCTTGAGAATCTGTGAAGAAACACAGAGTGGCAAAGGCAATGGAATTATGTGCCTGAGAAACCATTGTTAATGCTATTGTAAACCACAGAATCTCAATTAAGAAAACTATAAAGGAAATACAGAGGGAATTCAAGACTGCAAAAAGAATATGCACAAAGTATTAAAGTGATAAGAATAGTAATATCCCGCCTCCAAATGAAAAACTTTCTTTTGTTGTTCAATAATCAATTGCTATTGAAAATAAATGTTATTCAATATCTTGGCTGTCAATGTTGTAAGTATCATGCTCTTCTCTTCTTTGGGGTTACAGGAAGACTATTCTTCTCAGCTTCCCTAAATGTCCTCGTGATATTGTACTAAAGTTTGAGCAGTCATGAGTGAGAAATATGTGCACCAATAAGATTTGTCTCTCTGAGCTCCACGTACTCACTCCTCCATAGCCTTAGCCTCCAGACTGTCTGGCACTGTGATGATTCCAAGTCATATAAAAGCCACTTGGTGAATAGGAAGATTTTTGATCAGCACAGTTTCCTGGTTACCAGCAATGAGAAGGTTTCACAGACTATCAGTATCTTTTGAGAAAAAGCATTAGTAAATATACTCTGTATTTGAGTCAGGATCCTATTGTAACAATATTTTGTCTGTGCAGTCTAATACAATTATGGGAATGTATGTTCTATTTTGGGCTGGAGCAATAGCACAGCAGGTAGGGCGTTTGCCTCGCACGCAGCCAACATGGCCGACCTGAGTTCGGTTCCTCCACCCCTCTCGGAGAGCCCGGCAAGCAACCGAGAGTATCTCGCCCGCAGGGCAGAGCCTGGCAAGCTACCCGTGATGTATTTGATATGCCAAACACAGTAAAAACAAACCTCATGATGAAGACGTTACTGGACCCGCTCAAGAAAATTGATGAACAATGGGAGGACAGTGACCATGATGCTTTATTTTAAAAAGGGTCCTTGAGTATAGGGAAATAGAATAAGAATACACAGGCAACCTAAGATTGGTGATGCACCTATTTTGGCTGTTTTCCAGCCCTCATAGGGTTTTTATTAATTTACTTAGTCATCATAATATAATTCGCAAAATTTTTCTGTGGGTTAACTTTGAAATTTAGCAATTCAGCAGTGAAAACACAGCCATGCCTGTATATAACACTGCTGGTGTTCAACTGGGAAAGACAGGAGACAGTGATAACAAACGAAAAATGAATAAATTAAAAGTGAAAATAATTTATCTTTAATTTTAGATATTGAGGGGCTTGAGCAATAGCAGAGCTGGTAGGGTGTTTGCCTTGCACACCGCCAACCCGGGTTCAATTTACAGCATCCCATATGGTCCCCTGTGCACTGCCAGGAGTAATTTCTGAGTGCATGAGCCAGGAGTAACCCCTGTGCATTGCCGGCTGTGGACCAAAAAGCTAGAGGCCCTCCTGTTGATCATCGATTTACTTGAGTGGGCTCAGTAATGTCTCCATTGGAGACTTTGTTGTTACTGTGTTTGGCAGTGCGGGCGAGATACTCTCGGTAGCTTTCCGGGCTCTCCGAGAGGAATGATTCCTGAGCACAGAGTCAGACGAAAATCCTGAGTAGAGAAGCAAGAATAATGTCTGAGCAATACAGGTGTGACCCCAAACCTAATAGTAACAATAGTAATAACAGTTCTTACTGTTACCTATAGTATCCTAAGTAATAATTTATCATAGAATATTTCTAATCTCAAATTTATATGGGCTAGAGCAATAGCACAGCGGTAGGGCGTTTGCCTTACAAGCGGCCAACATGGCCGACCCGAGTTCAATTCCTCCGCCCCTCTCGGAGATCCCGGCAAGCTACCGAGTGTATTCGATATGCCAGACACAGTAACAGCAAAGTCTCCAATGGAGACGTTACTGGGCCCGCTCGAGCAAATCGACGATCAACGGGAGGGCCTTTACCTTTACCTTTACCAAATTTATCCTAATTGCATGATTTTAAATTGATGCTCATTTTCATCAAAAGACTGAGGATTCCATTAAAGGTAAACAGTGAAATGTGTGTAGTACAAATTTCAAATTACAAGAAAAAAGAGTTATCATTTTAAGAACTTGTTGTAACTTCTTAGATTTGCATATATAAGTTAATTTCATAGCTACAAGGTACATGATATGTATGTGAAATACATATAAATTCCTATTTAGAGATTAGAAATTTTTTAAACACTAGATTGCTTATCAGAAACAAATTATTCAGTGGTATATTAATCTTATAATTTTTCAAGCAATCAAAAACATAATATGTAGCACCTGTGATAAGTTTAGGTCAAAAACTTTTAGAGTTACACATCTGAAAATGACACAGTTATATACATATTGAAAAAGCAGTAGGACTAGATAGGGTAGGATATTCATCAGTTTGTTTTCTGCATGAGGAAAACAATGTCCTCTTCCTTTCTGTCAACCTCAACCTTCGCTGACGAAAAAAGGAAAGAAAGGATTGTTGCAGCTTCTTATTTCCCCAAATCAGAAAAAGTGAGTGGATTGAAGGATACAGTCCTAAAAGACCCTGGAAAACCTGGACTACAGTTAGGTTCCGCATCCTGTTCGAACTCCAAACTGGGATGAGTAGAGATACAACATAACAAACCAAGAGCAGGAGGTAGGAAGTAATCGTTTTTATGGCTCTAATGTGAACCTTGGCGCTGGGATCCTGGGATTTTTTGTTATCCACTTGCATGTTCTTGAGATGTTTCCACAGAGAAAAGATCAGCAGCACAAAAGAAGTCAGCGATATCATAAAGGCTATGAAGCTTGTTAGAGTGTAGACAGACATATTGGAAAGGCGAATAATTTTCTTCCTCTTGCTCCTCACTGTCCAGTTTCCACGAGGTTGATTCACCCACACATTCTCATCGAAGATTGCCAGAAAAAGATTAAACATGAGAAACACCAAACTTCCCATGAGTATTATGAGAACCACTCTTTTAACTCTCCTCTTCAAGTAAAGAAATAGGAGGCTAGAAAAATTGGCTATCTTCAGCAAATAGAATATGCTAAGGGTGGTTGCAAGCCAGATGCTAAAATGGAAGCTTACACTACAAGTCATATTAAGAAAAATGAAAACTCCCAAATTATATGAAGATGCATCAAAAAGCACTGTATACCAAACTATTAATAATACACAGAGAAAGCCAATCCTGGAGATTGCCAAAGCCACAATCAATTGATCTAATAAGGAGAGTTTTTTGTTCTTGACCCAGTCATTGCAGATCACCAGCACTATGAAACCATTGGAAAAACTTCCTACAACAAATTCTGCCGTTATCAGGATGGTAAGAATGATTGATAGTAAAGTGATCATATCTAGAAGGAAAGTCCAGTCTAAAATCACTCGATGTGAGACTTAATAGTCTAACCTCAAATTATCTGTGCAGCTCATCCCTATATTTGCATGATATTCTGGTTTCTTTCCAATTCTGAACAGTGCCATGCAGAATAGCAATAGAATAGGCTAGTAGGCAGAATCAATCCATCTTTACAGAAACTGGTATTCATCACTAGCTCAAGTTGACTCTCTTTCATCCATTTTCAGTCTCAGATGGGTTGGGTTATTTATCAAACTGATATTTGATGATCACTGGGTTCTCATTTGCCAGCATGCAAACAAGAGAACCATGTTTTGCATTTTTTTCTTTTTTTTAAGCTCTATCATTTTAAAACACTGATACTCCCAACTAACAAATGTGAAATTCTTTTCATCCACTGTGCATCCCTGGCGCATGGAGATAGTTATAAGTGCTTCTAGGTGAAGAGTAAATTCTTATTTGCCAGCATACAATCAAAAATATAGCAGAGTGCTTTGCAGTGTTTTCCATCTTTAAGCCCTAAATAATTTACATTCACTATCTAAGTGCCAGTAAAACTAAGATACATGATATATACACATATCTTAGATAATCATGTATGTGAATATGTAATTTATAAGATCATGTTTGTTCAAAGCTAGAAAATGCATGACCTACTTTTCTTGTTTGTTAGGAATTTTTTTTAATTTTTATTAGTGAGACACCATGAGGTACAGTTGTAGACTTACTTTTTTACTGTGATTTCAGAATGATGAGAAAAGAATCATATTTTCAGATTTTCCTATCAAAGTCAATCAAAATTTTCCTTGGAATTCCAGGAAGGCCTGTGTATCCTAAAAGTTGGCTGCTAATATATTGTTCTCTATGACTTAATTTTTTGCATGTTAATAAACATGCCCAAACTCATAGGCACCATAAATAAAACTAGTATGCTATAGTTCTTTAATGTAAAGTCAGTCAAGAGTTCTCTTTTCCTCTCCGTAGACTACACAGTATATAGATATTCACTGTCACTCTCCTCCCGTTGTTCATCGATTTGCTTGAGTGAGCCCAGTAACGTCTCCATTGGAGACTTTGTTGTTACTGTATTTGGCATATCGAATACATCACAGGTCACTTGCCAGGCTCTGCTGTGACGGCGAGATACTCTCGGTAGCTTGCCAGGCTCTCTGAGAGGGGCGGAGGAATCAAACTCGGGTCGGCCATGTTGGCTGCGTGCAATGCAAATGCCCTACTGCTGTGCTATACCTGTGTAATATATCACTAACACTCAGTTCTCTGATAAAATTTTTCTTTGATCCTATTTCTACTTAATCACTTAATCACTTAATCCCCGTTATTCATCGATTTACTCGAGTGGGTGCCAGTAACGTCTCCATTCATCCCGGTTGCGTGCTAGCGTAGCCCAATGGTATCTGTTCGTTCTAGGAACATGCAGAGTCTCAAACCGATTATTCAGGGTCTTGACGAAGAAGTCTGACCATCTTGTAGGTGGGCGTCCATGTGATCTTTTGATGTCCCATGGAATCCAATCAGTAATGGCTCTAGTCCAGCGGTTGTCTGTAAACCTCATTACGTGTCCAGCCCATCTAATTTTTGATGTCTTGGCAAATGAGACAGCGTCCCTGATTCTTGAGCATTGACGAAGATCAGAACTCCGGATTCTATCTCTCATTTGAGTGAATCGTGATATTCCAAGCATAGCTCTTTCGATTCCTCTTTGAGAGACCTGAATAGCGTTCTCATCCTGTTTTCGTAGGGTCCAGGTCTCTGAGGCATATGTTAATGCAGGAAGAACAGTGGAATCAAAGAGATGTGCTCGTAGCTGGAGGTTCTTTGTCCTTTTAGTTATTTCTTCAACGCTCTTGAAGGCATTCCAAGCCGCTCTCTTCCTCCTGCGCAACTGAGGTGCCAGGTCATTCATCATGTTGATTTCTTGACCTAGGTATATATAACTGTTGCATTCAGAGATGGTGGTTCCGTTGAGAGCGAATGGAGAGTCAGGAACAAGGCTGTTTCTCATAAACATTGTCTTCGTAAGATTCAGCTGTAGTCCGACCTTTCCACATTCACGGTCAAAGTCGTTCAGCATTTGTGCCGCTTGGCTGATGTTTGGTGTTATTAGAATGATGTCATCAGCAAAGCGGAGGTGGTGTAGTTGCCGACCATCTATCTTCACTCCCATGCTTTCCCATTCCAGTCATCACATGATGTTCTCGAGGGTGGCACTGAAGAGTTTTGGTGAAATGGTATCACCTTGCCGAACCCCTCTCTTGATATGGATGATTACTTCTTTGTAGAATGGTGAGATCTTGGTAGTGAATCCGCAATAGAGCTCACGAAGGATCCTGATGTATTGAGTTTGTACGCCCTGATTGGCTAGGGCTTCCATGACCGCTTCCGTCTCAACAGAATCAAAGGCCTTCTTTAAATCAATGAACGTTAGACAGAGCGGCATCTTGAACTCCCGAGATACCTCAATGAGCTTAGTAATCGTGTGGATATGGTCGATGGTACTGAATCCTTTTCAGAATCAGGCTTGTTCACATGGTTGTCCTTCATCTAGTGTTCTGCTAATCCTATTCAGGATGACTCGAGTGAACAGTTTGTAGACGACAGACAATAGGCAGATTGGGCAATAGTTGCCAATGTCGTGGATGTCTCCCTTCTTGTATAGTAGTACAGTCCTGCTGGTTTTCCATTGGAATGGAACCTTGCATTCAGACAGGTAGCATGTGAAGAGCCGAGCCAATGTATTGATGAGTACTGATGGTAAGTTCTTCAGGTGTTCAGGTCTGATCTTGTCTGGGCCAGGTGCTCTTTGTTTCTTTACCGACAAGATGGCATGTTGGATTTCGGAAGGGAGGACATTGGGAACGACATATCCATCATGTGGTATGTGGTATGTGGGCAAGTGGACGTGGCTATTAAAGAGATCTGAGTAGAAGTCATGAATAATCTTCTCCATTGCCCTTCTGGAAGATGTGATAGATCCATCATGATGCCGGAGGGCGAACATCCGAACTGGCAAAATAGTGCAGAGAAGCCATCAAGGATGACCTCAAAAACAGGAGAGCAGCAGTACTGGTAGATGCGGCAGAAGCTGGGAAAAGCATTCGTAATGCCCTCCTGTCCTTCACCAACTACAAAACCAAGATGACTGCCCTATTTCTACTATGAAATTAAATTTTCATTAGAATATTTAGGAATCTTGAAAAACATTTATAAGGAACTAAAAAGATACCTGTTTTTTCCATTACAGGTTTAGACTTCAGATAATATTATTGAGATTTCTTGCGTTTTTCTAATACTTATTTTGAAAAGTAGCCTGGGCTGCTCTTTCAGATAAATAGATTGAATTCATCATGTATCTTTTTTTAATTTTTATTAGTGAAACACCAAACAAACAAACAAATTTTTGTGCTTGGGTTTTGATTATATAATGATCAAATACCCATCCCTTCACCAGTCCCATTTTCCATCACCATGGATCCCAGTATCCCTCCCACCTCTATTCCCGCCCCCCATCCCACCCTGCCTCTGTGGCAGGGCATTCCCTTTCCTTCTCTCTCTCCTTTTGGGTGTTGTGGTCTGCAAAAGAGGCATTGAGCGGCAATCATGTTCGGTCTATAGTCTACTTTCACATGCATATCCCATCCTGGGAGAATTCTCCAAACACCCTTTATTTGATGCTGCCTTTTCTATCTGAGATGCCTTTTCCCCTAGCATGCCCAGCTGGCCTCTAAGCCATGGAGGAATCCTCCTGGTACTTATGTCGGCTATTCTTGGGTATTAATCTCCTATTTTGTTACTTTATGTCCCCCAGATGAATGCAATCTTTTTATGTCTGTCCCTCTCTTTCTGACTCATTTCACTTAGCATGATACTTTCCATGTCGTACCAATTGTATGTAAATTTCATGACTTCATCTTTTCTAAAAGCTACATAGTACGCCATTGTGTAGATGTACCAAAGTTTCCTTATCCATACATACAAAATAATCAGTAACAACAAGTCTCACAATGGAGATGATACTGGTGCACGCTCAAGGAAATCAATGAACAATGGGAAGACAGTGCTACAGTGCTTCTGTGAAATGACCTGTTTCAAGGAATAGGAAGGATAAATAAATTGAGTTTTTTCAGTACATGGTAAAAAATCAAAATTCTTTTTTTTTAAAGCATAAAAATTGTATACACAAGCAAACACTAAGAACATTAGTGCAGGAATAGCCTGAAGAGTGGCAAGGTACTTAAGACAGGACATTTGCTACAAGTTACACACACACTCAGAAATCAGGAGTTGCCAAAAATGCTACATTTTTCTCTCAAGGACTGTAAATTATTCACACCTAGGATGTATCCCACTTCTGGTGAGTAATGCATAAATGTTGTCTTGGATCAGCTAAGATGTGGGAATTATCAGCAACCCACCCAAAAGTAAAGATTTAAATCTCTTCCTAACTTACTGGAAATGTAACATTTCTCCAGTTTTGAAGATAGCTAACTTCCAAAGCATATAAACATGAAATCTGCATTAAATGGGGAAGAAGCTGCAGAATGCCCTCTATTTCAATTCTTCTTGGGGTGGCCCAGAAAACTCCAAAATAAAGCTCTTTCATAGTGAAATGAGTCAGAAAGAGAGGGACATACATAGAAGGACTGCACTTATTTGTGAAATATAAAATGACATAGTATGAGACTGACACCCAAAGACAGTAGACACAATATCTCCATAATTGGAAGCCTGCCTCATGAGCTGGGAGAGGAGGTACCTGGGATAGAGAAGGAATCACTAAGTCAGTGATGGTTGGAGGGATCATTCGGGATGGGACATACGTGCCGAAGGTAGATCAAGGACCAAACGTGATAGCCTCTTAGTATCTATATTGCAAACCATAATGTTCAAAATTAGAGAGTATGGAGATATTGTCAGTAATAGAGGCAGGGGGAGAGTTGGGATCGGAGGGAGGGAAACTGGGGACATTGATGGTAGAAAATGTGCGCTGGTGGAGGGATGGGTGTTCAATCATTGTCCGAATGAAACTGAAACATGAAAGCTTTGTAACTGTATCTCATGGTGATTTGATAAAAAAAAAAAAGAAAAGAAAAAAGGAAGGGAAGGGAAGGGAAGGGAAGGGAAGGGAAGGGAAGGGAAGGGAAGGGAAGGGAAGGGAAGGGAAGGGAAGGGAAGGAGAAATATAGTTCTTTGTCTTATCCACTGTTCAAACTGTCCTCCCATTGTTCATCAATTTGCTTGAGCAGGTCCAGTAATATCTCCATTGTGTTACTGTTTTTGGCATATTGAATATGTCATTGGTACTTTAGGGAGCTTGCAGGGCTCTCTGAGAGGGGTGGAGGAATCAAACCCAGCTCTGCGTGCAAGGCAAACGCCCTACCGCTGTACTTCATTTTAGTTGTTGACCATTTTGGTGATCACAGAGATGGGTCCAAACAACCTTGCCTAACTGCCTAGAGCTGAGGAGGTGGAGAGAGGTGGGTGCTGATCAACTTCCATTGGGAGGTATACATGTCCCCAATGCTGCACACAGAAAGGCAAGTCTTCCCCTGGGAAGACATCAGGGGGCTGCCACCTTGGTGGTGGTCTGAAGAATCTTAAATGCTTCGGAGCTAAGCATCGTTCCTCTCCTTTCTGACTCAGTTTTCTTTCCAGTTTGCTAATGATTGTCTCCTTCGCATTTTCCAACACTATCTATCCAGTGTCCCAGCATTGAGAGAATCTGGAAGTCATTCTCACTCCCTAGTTAAGACAAAAAAAGACAAATACCCTGCCAGCATTGCTTGGGCTAAAGAATGGGTTTTATGTGGGATTTTCTTGGGTTTTTTTGGTTTCGTTTTGTTTGTTTTTCCTTTTTCTCATCTCTTTTCTCACTGGATTGTGGCCAATAATAAGATAACTAGAACAGATTTCTATGGTAAAGTCTTCAGAGGTGTGTGTGTGTGTGTGTGTGTGTGTGTGTGTGTGTGTGTGTGTGTGTTGGAGGGGGTGGTGTCGGGAGTGTCCTCTCAGGTAAACTAGACAGAGAAGAGACTAACCCCAGTTTTAAAGAGGAACCAGGAAGAGCTGTTTTTCCTTGGGAGAAAGGGCCCAGAGGAACAGTAGTGAAACCTAAAGACTGGAAACAGTTTATTATTGACCCCAAACACAAGAAGAACCCAGACTTTGAGGTGGAATTTTAAATCCTTTAATTACATCATATTTCAACAATCAATATTTTTGGGGGGGACCATTCCTGGTGGTGCTCAGGGCTTACTACACTCCTTTCTCCCCAGTAGGAAGCTAAAACACTGAGTTTCCAGGTGCAAATTGAATGATTGTATTCTTGGACCTCACCCACATGGCCTTTCCCCAAATGTTTCCCACATCTTTACTCTTCTCTTAAAGTCTATTGTAATTACTTATAATTAATTGTAATTATCTTGTATTGATCATTTTAGTACTATACATTACTTTGTGATTTCTGATGCCTCCATTGTACAGGAGAGTATCACCTTTGAATATAATGTGTGAGGTTGAAGAAGGGAGATTCAAAACTTTCTACTACATAGCATTAAACTATGTGCCATGCTGTCTCGTGAAAATTAATTTTTAGTTACAAATAAGAAATTTTAATATTTATATTTACATTTGCCTATATTCAGTTTTTAATGACATGTATGAGAGATAAAAAATTACAATACATAATCAATAATGACTTCATGAAAAGAGGAACATTTAGCATAAACTTAAATTCTTGAGAATCTGTGAAGAAACACAGAGTGGCAAAGGCAATGGAATTATGTGCATGAGAAACCATTGTTAATGCTATTGTAAACCACAGAATCTCAATTAAAAAAAACTATAAAGGAAATACAGAGGAAATTGAAGACTGTGAAAAGAATATGCAGAAAGTATTAAAGTGATAAGAACTAGTAATATCCTGCCTCCAAATAAAAAACTTTCTTTTGTTGTTCAATAATTTATTGCTATTGCAAATAAATGTTATTCAGTATCTTGATGATCAATGCTGTAAATATCATGCTCTTCTCTTCTTTGGAGCTATGGGAAGACTATTCTTCTCAACTTCCCTAAATGTCCTCGTGATATTGTGACTAAGGTTTGAGCAATCATGAGTGAGAAATATGTGCACCAATAAGATTTGTCTCTCCGAGCTCATCGCCCTCACTCCTCCATAGCCTCAGCCTCCAGACTGTCTGGCACTGAGATGATTCCAAGTCATATAAAAGCCACTTGGTGAAGATGGAAGATTTTTGATCAGCCCAGTATCCTGACTCCCAGCAATGAGAAGGCTTCACAGACTATCAGTATATTTTTAGATAAAGCATTATTTAATTTATTCTGTATTTGCTTCAGGATCCTATGGTAACAATATTTTGTCTGTGCAGTCTAATACAGTTATGAGAATTTAAATTATGCTCTATTTTAAAAAGGGTCCTTGAGTATAAGGAAACAGAATAAGAATACACAGGCAATCTAAGATTTGTGATGCAGCTATTTTTGCTGTTTTCCAGCCCTCATAGAGTTTTTATTATTTTACTTAGTCATTAGAATATAATTTGCACAATTTTTCTATGTGTTGACTTTGAAACTCAGGAATTCAGCAGTGAAAACACAGCCATGCCTGTACATTACAGTGCTGGTGTCCCACTGGGAGAGACAGGAAACAGGTATAAGAAAAGAAAAATGAATAAATAGAAAGTGAAAATAATTTACCTTTAATTTTAGACACTGAGGGGCTTGAGCAATAGCACAGTGTTTGCCTTGCACACGGCCAACTCGGGTTATATTCCCAGAATCCCCTATGGTTCCCTGTGCACTGCCAGGAGTAATTCCTGAGTGCATGAGCCAGGAGTAACCCCTGTGCATTGCTGGGTGTGAACCAAAAAAAAAAGTTTATATATTTATAAAATAATATTAATAAAGTCTATAACATATAATATAATGTAATTCTCCTTACACTAGATCTTTCTATTCTTATTATCAGACATGTATCACACAAGAATTATTTTCCACAAGATTCTAATATGAAGCTTTGTCACTGTCACTGTCCTCCATTGTTCATTGATTTACTCGAGCGGGCCCAGTAATATCTCCATTGTGACAATTTGTTACTGAGTTTTGGCATATTGAATACGTCATGGGTAGCTTGCTAGGCTTTGCCGTGAGGGCGAGATACTCTTGGTAGCTTGCCGGGCTCTGCAAGAGGGGCAGAGGAATCGAACTCGGGTCGGCTATGTTGGCTGCATGCAAGGCAAACGCCCTACCTATTGTGCTATTGCTCCAGCCAAATATGAGAGCAAGTAAAGGTATTCCCTTTAGTTATCATACAAACATAATAAATACTAGATCAGTAGAAGAAGAATGATCATTACGTTATATCTTCTAATATTTAGAATTTTCAAAGAACCTGGAGCGATAGCCCTGTGGGTAGAGTGTTTGCCTTGCATGCAGCCAACATGGCCGACATGAGTTCAATTCCTCCGCCCCTCTCGGAGAGCCCAGCAAGCAACCGAGAGTATCTCTCCTGCACGGCAAAGCCTGGCAAGCTACCCGTGATGTATTCGATATGCCAGACACAGTAACAACGAGTCTCACGATGGAGACGTTACTGGTTTATGCTATTGCTCCATCCAAAATAAATAATAATTTTTGGGTCCGCTCGAGCAAATCGATGAACAAGAGGAGGACTGTGTGAAAGAACTTTTTGGAACATAGAGAAATATTAAATATTTTTATTTACTATCAAAAGGAAGATTATTTAGTCAGGTGGGGGATATGATTGATAACAATCATAAGTTCGATTTAAAAATATATTTTTTTCTCTTGGGTCACACCCGCAATACACAGGGGTAACTCCTGGCTCATGCAGTCAGGAATGTTGGGATACTGGAATCAAACCTGGGTCATCCGTATGCAAGGCAAAAACCCTACCCACTATGCTATTGCTCCATCCAAAATAAATAATAATTTTTGGCATCACATATAACTTTCTTTTTTGAGGAATGGTTTGGGCCACACCTGCTGGTGCTCAGGGATTACTCCGGCTCTGTTTTAAGGGATCACTTCTGGTGGACTCAGGGGATGACATAGTGTGCTGGGGATCAAACACAGGCCAGTGTGTACAAAAACACCCTACCTGCTGTACTATTGCTCTGGCCCCAATAATTTTAAATAAAACATGGACTTTGTACAAAACCAAACTGGAAGAAGTGACTTGTCTAATGGCTTAGAAACACATAACAGCATTGAAAACAGGTTCCAATTACTTATTTTCCTTTTCATCCCTATTAAGGAAATTCATCTTTTTCAAACAATGCACAAACATGCATAATCTAATACTCTTCAGTAATTTTCTTTACACGTAAAAAAATTTTCGTAAGGTCAGTACTCCTAACTTTTTTATTGTGCATATCTTACAAGCTCAGAAATCTACTCTCAATTGCATCAATTCACCTTGATTCAATCCCCAGCACCATATATCGTCTCCTGAGAACCACAAGGAATGATTCCTGAGCTCAGAGCCATACGAAAGTCCTGAGTAGAATACCAGGAAAAATGTCTGAGCAATACAGGTGTGGCCCCAAACCTAATAGTCAAAATAGTAATAACAGTTCTTACTGTTACCTATAGTATCTAGGTAATAATTTATCATAGAATATTTCTAAACTCAAGCATATCCTAATTGCATGATTTTCAATGGATGTTCATTTTCATTAAAAGACTGAGGATTCCATTAAAGGTAAACAGTGAAATATGTGTAGTACAAATTACAAATTACAAGAAAAAAGAGTTATCATTTTAAGAGATTGTTGTAAGTTCTTAGATACGCATATGTAAGTTAATTTTATAGCTATAAGGTACATGATGTATATGTGAAATACATATAAATGCCTATTTAGAAATTAGAAATATTTTAAACACTAGATTGCTTATCAGAAACAAATTACTCAGTGGTATATTAATCTTATAATTTTTCTAGCAATCAAAAACATAATATGTAGCATCTGTGATAAGTTTAGGTCAAAGACTTTTAGAGTTACACATCTGAAAATGACCTAGTTATATACACATTGAAAAAGCAGTAGGACTAGATAGGGTAGGATAATCATCAGTTTGTTTTCTGCCTGTGGAAAACAATGTCCTCTTCCTTTCTGTCAGCCTCAACCTCAGCTGATACAAAAAGGAAAGAAAGGACTGTTGCAGCTTCTTATTTCCCCAAATCAGAAAAAATGAGTGGATTGAAGGATACAGTCCTAAAGAACTCTGGAAAACCTGGACTACAGTTAGGTTCCGCATCCGGTTAGAACTCCAAACTGGGATGAGTAGAGATACAACGTAACAGGTCAAGAGCAGGAGGTAGGAAGTCATTGTTTTTATGGCTCTAATATGAATCTTGGTGCTGGGATCCTGGGACTGTTTGCAATCCGAATGCATGTTCTTGAGATGCTTCCACAGAGAAAAGATCAGCAGCACAAACGAAGTCAGGGACATCATAAAGGCTACAAAGCTAGTTAGAGTAAAGACAGACATATTGGACAGGCGAATAATTTTCTTCCTCTTGCTCCTCACTGTCCTGTTTCCACGAGGTTGATTCACCCACACATTCTCATCGCATATTGACAGAAAAATATTAAACACGAGAAGCACCAAACTTCCCATTAGTATCATGAGAACTACTCTTTTCACTCTCCTCTTCAAGTAAAGAAATAGGAGGCTAGAAAAATTGGCTATCTTCAGCAAATAGAATATGCTAAGGCTGGTTGCAAGCCAGATGCTAAAATGGAAGCTTACAGTCCAAGCCATACTAATGATAATGTAAATTTCAAAACTATATGAAGATGCATCAAAAAGCACTGTATACCAAACTATTAATAATACACAGAGAAAACCAATCCTGGAGATTGACAAAGCCATAATCATTTGATCTAGCAAGGAGAGCTTTTTTGTCTTGACCCAGTCATAGCAGAACACCAGCACTATGAAACCATTGGAAAAACTTCCTAGAACAAATTGTGCCGTTACCAGGATGGTAAGAATGATTGATAGTAAAGTGACCATGTCTAGAAAGAAAAGTCCAGGCTAAAATCACTCAGTGTGAGACTTAATAGTCTAACCTTAAATTGTCTGTGCAGCTCATCCCTGGATTTGCATGATATTCTGGTTTCTTTCCAATTCTGTGAACAGTGCCATGCAGAAGAGCAATGGAATAGGCTACTAGGAAGATTCAATCCATCTTTACAGAAACTGATATTCATCACTGGCTCAAGTTGACTCTCTTTCATCTACTTTCAATCTTAGATAGTTGGGTTATTTATCAAACTGATATTTGATGATCACTGGGTTCTCATTTGCCAGCATGCAAACCAGAGAACCACGTTTGCATTTTTTTCCTTATTTAACCTCTATCATTTTAAAACACTGATACTCTCAACTAACAAATGTCAAATGCTTTTAATCCACTGTGCATCTCTGATGCATGAGGATAGTTATAAGTGATTCTAGGTGAAGAGTAAATTCTTATTTGCCTGCACACAAACAAAAATATAGCAGAGTGCTGTGTAATGTTTTACAGTTTTAATCCCTCGATAATTTACAGTCACCATCTTTGTGCCAGTAAAACTTAAAATACTACATATATGCATATCTTAGGAATTCATGTATGTGAATATGTAATTTATAAGATAATGTTTATTCAGAGCTGGAAATCCATGACTTATATTTTTACTGCAATTCAGAAAGATGAGAAAAGAACCAGATTTTCCTCTCAAAGACAACCAAGATTTTCTTTGGAATTCCAGGAAGTCTTTTTCCCTAAAAGCTGATTGCAGATAAATTCTTCTCTATGACTTTATTTTTTCATCTTAATAAACACACACACAAACTCATAGATATCATGAATAAAATTAGTATCTATAGTTTTTAAATGTGAAGTCAATTAAGAATTCTCTTTTCCTCTCTGTAGACTATACAGTATATGGTTATTACCTATGTATTATATCACTAATATTCAGTTCTCTGATGAAATTTTTCTTTGATCCTATTTCATACTGTAAAATGAGATTTTCATTAGAATATTTAGGAATCTTGAAAAACATTTATAAGGAACCTAAAAGATACCTGTGTTTTCCTTTACAGGTTTTAGACTTCATATAATATTATTGAGATTTCTTGTGTTTTTCTAATACGTATTTTAAAAATCAGCCTGGACTGCTCTTTCAGATAAATTGGTTGAATTCATCATGTACCTTTTTATTTATATCAACGTCAGTTTTTAGTAAAGCTTGTGGTGTGTGTCTGAGTCTGTGTGTGTCTGTGTGTCTGTGTGTCTGTGTGTCCAAGTGTGTCTCTGTGTATTTGTGTTTGTTGCAGATTTTAAAGTTGAGGTAGGAAAATCCATATTGTCTGCCTCAAACAAGCCTAGGCCTTATTTAAACTACTTTTTGCTTTATTAATCATAAATAAATGCAGAGATTTGTGATATCACCTTTTGCCCAGTTAGGAAGCTACTTGTATCATGTGCTTTCCATTTTGCCTCTCTGATCAAGTGCAGTCTCAGAGGATTAGTACCTATTCTTTAATCAGATTACCTAAGAGTTCAAAGTTAACTTGAGAGAACATTCACTTGTAAATAATATCTAAAAAGTTTAAGGATGATGTCTCCCTGAAACCACAAAGATAATGGAATAAGCTGATAAAAACTTTATTTGAATTCATCACAATTCACATTTGAATTCAACTAGCCTAAACACAAGTGTGCATGCGGCAAGATATGATACGCCTATTTCCTTGTTCTCCGCTGTCACAGAAATTATAAGAAAAAGATCTTGTAATTGTGTTGAATGGTAGAGTCAAGATGGCATTGGGGCTTGAGCAATAGGACAGTGAGTAGGGTGTTTGCTTTGCACGTGGCCAACCAGGTTCTATTTCCAGCATCCCACATTGTCTTCCGGGCACCACTAGAAATAATTCCTCACTGCGTGAGCCAGGAGTAATCGCTCTGCATCACCGGGTTACCCAAAGAGTAAAAGCAAAAAGATGGCATGGAAGGATATCCTGTTGATGTGTGAGCAAACAGCAGCAAAGCACAGATGGATCACAGAATCTCACACGCAGTCTCTCAGTGGAAGTGCAGCTACCTTCCTCAACAAGGAACTTGGAGCAAATTAGCAAGTTCATATAAAATGAGGGTTGGAGTACGAGTGAACTGGGTGCACAGACACCAGTCACGGGAAAAAATTAAAATGAAGTAGCAAGTTGGAGGTTTGAAAGAGACGCCGCATAAAAAGCATATCAGAGTAAAGGGGAAGGAATATTGAAAAGACAGAAGAGAAACTTTACAAAATAATTTACAGAATTTCTATTAAAAGATGCTAATGAGAGGGGGAGGCAGAGATAGTACACTGAGTGAGACAGTTGCCTTGCACACATGCCTTGCATACAGTTGACCTGGTTTTTATTTCTGGCATCCATATGGTCTAGGACTGGAGCGATAGCACAACGGGTAGGGAATTTGCCTTGCATGCGACTGACCCAGCCTATCCAGGTTCGATTCCTCCACCCCTCTCGGAGAGCCTGGCAAGCTACCGAGAGTATCTCACCCACATGGCAAAGCCTGGAAAACTGCCCATGATGTATTCTATATGCCAAACACAGTAACAAGTCTCACCAATAGAGATGTTACTGGGCCTGCTCGAGCAAATCAATGAACAATGGGAGGACAGTGCAACAGTGCTATCCATATGGTTCCCTGCATACTGCCATGTATGCACCTGGCAAAGATCCATCAAAACATATAACTCAGCCACAAACATACTAAGGAAAGGTTTTGACAACAACACAAGAGTAGCAGATATTAACGTATCTCTATGACTCTAATTTTAAAAAAATCAACAAAATACAGACTGATCTCCCTCATATCTTGCATATAAAAAAAGAATAAGGAGTGCAGAGTCAGGAGTAATACCTGAGCATCAATGGGTGTGACCCAAAAAGCAGAAAAATTAAAAGAACACCAATAAGGAAACAACAAATTTTCCAAAATCAACAATAACTGAGAACTGGACTTTATGTAAATAAATTTTAGACGCTGATAATCTTCCAACGCTGAATCAAGAAGAAACAGAGCACCTAGACCAATTTCTATGAAGGAAATGGAAATGATAATCAAAATAATTACCAAAAACAAAAGTTCCAGCCCACCAGGTTTTCCTAGCAAATACTTCCAAACCTTTAAAGGCGATCTACTTACAATTTTCATGATCTTCCTGAAAATTCAAGAAACAAACACACCCAAGGAATTTCTATGAGTCACTGTCACTGTCCTCCGGTTGTTCATGGATTTTGCTTGAGCAGACACCGGTAACGTCTCACAAAAAATTATAAGACTTGTTGTTACTGTTTTGGGCATATTGAATACATCACAGGTAGCTTGCCAGGCTTTGCCGTGTGGGCAAGATACTCTTGGTAGCTTGCTGGGCTCTCCAAGAGGGGCAGAGGAATCGAACCAGGGTTGGAGCCAGTCAGCTACGTGCAAGACAAGCGCCCTATCTGTTGTGCTATCGTTCCAGCCCTTCTACGAGTCAAGCATACAAAAAGCATACAGAGACACCAGTAAATAAAAAACTATCAGCCTTTATTCCTGAGGAATATAGATACAAAAGCCCTCAACAAAATATTAGCAAGTTGAATTAAAAATATGCTAAAAAGATCATATACCATGATAAGTAGGATTTTTTCTAGGGGGAGATGTTTTAATACAGAGAAGTAACTCAATGTGATATGCCATATTACAATGTAATGTACCAAGGAAAAAAATACCATATGACCATATAAAGAGATGCAGAGAAACATTTGACAGAGTCCAATATCCATTTATGATTAAGACTCTATCAATAAATTGAAGACAGAAAAACTTTCTTCAATATAGAAAAAGACATTTACTGTATTACCATGAACCAACAGTTAACAACTTACTCAACAGAGAAAAACAAAAATTCTTTTCAGATTCCCTAATACCAGGTGAAAAATAGGCTTCCCACTCTCACAACTACTATTCAATAAAGTGTAAAAGTCCTTGTTGCAATAGCAATTAGTCAAGAAGATATTAAGGGAAGTCAGATTAGAAAATAAGTCATATTATTATATTTGCAGATGACATGATACTATAGAGACCCTAGATACGTGACCAGAAAATTCCTAGGGACAGTGAATTTCCACAGCAATGTGGCAAAACATAAAATCAGCATACAGGAGTCTGTGGCAAACCTATATGCAAACACTAAAACAGAAGATTAGTAAAAGAAGTAATACCATTTGCAATTCCACAATTCAAAAGTTCAAGTACCTGGGAATTGATTCAACAAAAGTCTTATGTATATAAAAGTCTTTTGTGAAAGAATTTTATAAAGAAAACCATTTCACAGTTAAAAGAATTTAAACACGTTATAAGAAAATGGTACCAAAACCTCTGTCATGGATTAGAAGGATTAATAATTAAAAAGGACAATCCTACCCAAAGCAATTATAGACTCAAGGCAGTTTCTATAAAAATATCCATGACATTTTTTTAAAAAACGAAGACAAAACATTTTTATCTCTTACTAATTTACTGGAAATGTAAAATTTCTACTGTTTTGAAGATAGCCTATTCCTCCAAAGCATATAAACCTGAAGGAAGAAGAAACAGAATGTCCTCCATTTCACTACTTTCTTGGGGTGGCCCAGAAAACTCCAAAATAAAGCTCTTTCATATCATGCTAAGTAAAATGAGTCTGAAAGAGAGAGACATACATAGACTGACTGCACACATTTGTGGAATATAAAATGACATAATATGAGACTGACACTCAAAGACAGTAGACACAAGGACAGCTGTATTTCTCCATAATTGGAAGCCTGCCTCATGAGCTGGGAGAGGCGGTAGCTGGGATAGAGAAGGGATCACTAAATCAGTGATGGTTGGAGGGATCATTCGGGATGGGACATGTGTGCTAAAAGCAGATAAAGAACCAAATCTGATAGCCTTTCAGTATCTATATTGCAAACCTCAATGCCCCAAAGTAGAGAGGGAGTATGAGGGAAATTGTCTGCCATAGAGGTAGGGGAAGGTTTGGGATGGGGCAGGGTGATATTGGGGACATTGGTCATGGAAAATGTACACTGGTAGAGATATGGGTGTTCAATCATTGTATGACTGAAACTCAAACATGAAAGCTTTTTAACTGTATATCATGGTGATTCAATTAAGAAAAGAAAGAAAAGAAAAGAAAGAAAGCTCTTTCTCTTAACTGATCACGATCACGATCACGACCATCCTGTTGTTCGTCGATTGCCTCGAGCAGGCCCCAGTAACGTCTCCTTCGTCCTAGCCCTGAGATTTTTTTAAAAGTGCCATATTCAAGGCTCATTCAGAGTTAGGAGAATGAGACCCATCATTGTTACTGGTATTTGGCATATTGGGTACGCCACGGGAAGTTTGCCAGACTCTGCCGTGTGGGCAGGTTACATTCGGTAGCCTGCCAGTTTGTCCAAAGTAGGACAAAACCAGGGCTGGAGAGATAGCACAGCAGTAGGGTGTTTGCCTTGCACGCAGCCAACATGGCCGACCCGAGTTCGATTCCGCTGCCCCTCTCGGAGAGCCCGGCAAGCTACCGAGAGTATCTTGCCAGCACGGCAGAGCCTGGCAAGCTCCCCGTGACATATTCGATATGCCAAACACAGTAACAACAAAGTCTTCAATGGAGACGTTACTGGGCCCACTCGAGCAAATCGATGAACAACGGGAGGGCCTTAGGACAAACCAAAGGAGAGAAATGATTCATTTAAGTCAACCATTTTGGTGACCCAACAGAAGGGCCCGAACAACCATGCCTAGCTGCCTGGAGCTGAGGCAGGGGTGGATGGTGGGCGCTGATTAACTCCCTTTGGGAGGTAAACCATCCCCCCAAAGCTGCACACAGTAAAGCATCCTGTCCCTCTGGGAAGACATCAGGGAGCTACCATCTTGGTGGAGGTCTGCAGAATTTTAAATGCTTCAGAGATAAGCATCTTTCCTCTCCTTCTTTCTGCCCCAGTTTTCTCCAGTTTGCTTATGATTCTCTCATTGGCATTTTCCAACACTACCTCTCCAGTGTCCCAACATTGAGAGAATCTGGAAGTTATTTCCACTCCCCATTTAAGAGGAAAATGGAAAAGTACCCTGCCAGCATCACTTGGGGTAAAGAAGGGGTTTTATATGGGTTTTTAAAAACTTAGTTTTTCCTTGTTCTCATCTCTCTTCTCACTGGATTGTGGCCAATAGTAAGGTAAATAAAATAGATTCCTGTGGTAAAGCCTTCTGAGATTGGTGGGGGGAACATCTCAGGTAAATTAGACAGAGAAGAGACTAACCCCAGTTTTAAAGAGGAACCAGGAAGAGCCCAGAGAAACAGTAGGGAAACCTAAAGACTGAAAACAGTTTGTTATCGACCCCAAACACAAGAAGAACCCAGGCTTTGAAGTGGAAAATTAAATCTTTTAATTATATATTATTTCAACAATCAGTATTGTGGGGGGACCATTCCTGGTGGTTCTCAGGGCTAACTACACTCCTTTCTCCCCAATAGGAAGCTAAAACACTAAGAGTCTCCAGACACAAATAAGGTAAAAGGTAAAGGTAAAGGCCCTCCCGTTGATCGTCGATTTGCTCGAGCGGGCCCAGTAACGTCTCCATTGGAGACTTTGTTGTTACTGTGTCTGGCATATCGAATACTCTTGGTAGGGCTCTCCGAGAGGGGCGGAGGAATCGAACTCGGATCGGCCATGTTGGCCGCTTGTAAGGCAGACGCCATACTCGCTGTGCTATCGCTCCAGACACAAATAGAATGATTATATTCTTGGACTTAACCCACAAGCTTCACCCACATGGCCTTTTCCCAAATTTTTCACACACCTTTATTCTTCTTTGAAAGTCTATTGTAATTAAGTAAGTAAGTAAAGGCCCTCCCGTTGATCATCGATTTGCTCGAGCGGACCCAGTAACGTCTCCATTGGAGACTTTGTTGTTACTGTGTTTGGCGTATCGAATACGTCACAGGGAGCTTGCCAGGCTCTGCCATGCGGGCGAGATACTCCCGGTAGCTTGCCGGGCTCTCCAAGAGGGGCGGAGGAATTGAACTCAGGTGGGCATGTTGGCTGCGTGCAGGGCAAATGCCCTACCGCTGTGCTATCACTCCAGGGCGATCTGGCTGCAACATCTGCACCCCATTGATCGCCAGGGTTGATTCGGCTATTGTAATTACTTACAATTAATTGTAATTAACTTGTATTGATATTTTTAGTACCATATGTTACTTTGTGGTTTCATTATTTTATCTGATTTATTTTATTTTATCCATTTAACATGAGATTTCCACCTTTGAATATAATGTGTGAGGGTGAAGAAGAAGATTCAAAGCTTTCTACTATATAGCATTAATCAAGATGCCATGGTATCTCATGAAAATTAATATTTATTTACAAATAAGAAATTTTAACATTTTGGGATTACATGGCTCTGGGGGCAGTTAGTGGATGTAACACCTACCTACTGGAAAATGAGGATTCTGAGTGGAGGAGGCCCAGTCCTGATCCGAGCAGGTTTGGAGATCTCAGCACTGGGTCCCGCACACCGGGGTTCCTCTGTCAGTTCCTGCATGGGTGAGGTTTGTCTGAGTGTGTGGGTAGGTTGCCAGGCTTCGCCATGCAGGCGAGATACTCTCGGTAGCTTGTATGAGGAATATGTGCACCAATTAGACTTGTCCCTCCGAGCTCCCTGCGCTCACTCCTCCATAACCTCAGCCTCCAGACTGTCTGGCACTGAGATGATTCCAAGTCATATAAAAGCCACTTGGTGAAGATGGGAGATTTTTGATCAGCCCAGTTTCCTGGCTACCAACAATGAGAAGGCTTCACAGATGATCAGTATCTTTTTAGAAAAAGCATTATTTAAGGGGCTGGAGAGATAGCACAGCGGGCAGGGCATTTGCCTTGCACACATCTGACCCGGGTTCAATTCCTAACATCCCATATGGTCCCCTGAGCACCGTCAGGAGTAACTCTTGAATGCAGAACCAGAAGTAACACTTGGGCATTGCCAGGTGTGACCCAAAAAGAAAAAAAATAAAGCATTATTTAAATTTATTCTATATTTAAGTCAGGATCCTATTGTAACAATATTTTGTCTGTGCAGTCTACTACAATTATGGGAAGTTAAAGTATGCTCTATTTTAAAAAGGGTCCTTGAGTATAGGGAAACAGAATAAGAATACACAGGCAACCTAAGATTTGTGATGCAGCTATTTTTGCTATTTTCCAGCCCTGGCAGAATTGTTATTACTTTACTTAGTCATTAGAATATAATTTGCACAATTTTTCTGTGGGTTGGCTTTGAAACTCAGGAATTCAGCATTGAAAACACAGCCATGCCTGTATATTACAGTGCTGGTGTCCCACTGGGAGAGACAGGAAACAGGTGATTACAAACAAAAAATAAAAAATAAAAATAAGAAGTAATTTACCTATAGTTTAGATATTGATAAAATAATAGTCAATAAAATATGTAACATAAAACATTGAGCAAGGTAATTCTCCTTACACTAGATCTTCCTATTCTTATTATCAGTTATGTATCACACAAGAATCATTTTCCACAAGATTGTAATACGACAGCAAGTAAAGGTATTCCCTTTAATTATCATACAAATATAATAAATATTATATTAGTACAAGAAGAGTGATCATTACATTATGTGTTCTAATATTTAGAATTATTAATGAACTTTTTTAGAAGTAGGAAAAAATTGAATGTTTTTATTCAATATCAAAAGAAAGATTATTTAGTCAGGTAGGGGACATGTTTGATAAATCAGTCACTAGGACAATTCAGAAAAAATAATTCTTGACATCAGATATAACTTTCTTTTTTGAGGGGAGGTTTGAGCCACACCTGCTGGTGCTCAGGGCTTACTCCTGGCTCTGCTTTCAGGGATCACTCCTGGTGGGCTCAGGAGATTATATAGGTTGCTGGAGATCAAACAAAGCCAGTGTACAAAAACACCCTGCCCGCTGTACCGTTGCTCTGGCCCCAATAATTTTAAACAATACATGGACTTTGTACAAAACCAAACTGAAATAAGTGACTTACCTAATGGCATAGAAACATATAATAGCATTGAAAACATGTTCCAGTTACTTATTTTCTTCTTCGTCCGTATAAAAGAAATTTATCCATTTCTAACAATGCACATACATGTACAATCTAATATTCTTCAGTAATTGGTTGTACACATAGAAAATTTCTGTAAGTTCAGCACTCCTAACTTTTTTATTGTGCATATCTTATATTCTCAATAATAATTTTGGGGGCCAGAGAGATAGTATAACATGGTGAGGTATAGGACACTAGTCTCGCATCAATTGACCTTGGTTCAATCCCCAGCACCATATAGGGTCCCCTGAGAACCACAAGGAATGATTCCTGAGCACAGAGCCAGACGAAAGCCCTGAGTAGAGAACCAGGAATAATGTCTGAGCAATACAATGTGGACCCAAACCTAATAGCAAAAATAGTAATGTTCTTATTGTTACCTATAATATCATAGGTAATAATTTATCATAGAATATTTCTAATCCCAAACATATCCTAATTGCATGATTTTAAATTGATGTTCATTTTCATCAAAGGACTGAGGATTTCATTAAAGGTAAACAGTGAAATGTGTGTAGTACAAATCATAAAAGAAAAGCGTTATGACTTCATGAAATTGTTGTAGGTTCTTAGATATGCATATGTAAGTTAATCTTATAACTAAAAGGTACATGATATGTATGTGAAATACTTATAAATTCCTATTTAAGAAATTGGAAATTTTGTAAACACTAGATGGCTTATCAGAAACAAATTATTCAGTGGTATATTAATCTTATAATTTTTCTAAAATTATTCAAAAACATCATGTGTAACATATGTGATAAATTTAGGTCAAAGTCATTTATAGTAAAACACCTAAAAATGAGTCAGTTATATACACATTTAAAAAGCAATAGGACTAGACAGATAAGGTAGGATATTCATCAGTTTGTTTTCTGCATGAGGAAAACATTTTCCTCTTCCTTTCTGTTAGCCTCAACCTCAGCTGACTCAAAAAGGAAAGAAAGGACTGTTGCAGCTTCTTATTTCCCCAGATTAAGATAAATGAGTGGATTGAAGGATACAATCCTAAAGAACTCTGGAAAACCTGGACAACGGTTCTGTTCCCCAAACCGTTAGAACTCCAGATTGGGATGAGTAGAAACATAAAGTAACAAGCTAACAGCATAAGGTAGGAGGTCGTTGTTTTGATGGCTCTGATGTGGACCTTGGTACTGGGATCCTGGGCTTCTTTGCCATCCACTTGCATGTTCTTGAGATGTTTCCGCAGAGATAAAATCAGCAGCACAAACGAAGTCAGGGACATCATAAAGGCTATGACGGTTGTTAGAGTGAAGACAGACATATTGGAAAAGCGAATAATATTCTTCCTCTTGCTACTCACTGTCCAGTTTCCACGAGGTTGATTCACCCACACATTCTCATCGCAGATTGCCAGTAGAAGATTAAACATGAAAAACACCAAACTTCCCATGAGTATGATAAGAACTACTCTTTTAACTCTCCTCTTGAAGTAAAGAAACAGGAGGCTAGAAAAATTGGCTATCTTCAGCAAATAGAATATGCTAAGGCTGGTTGCAAGCCAGATGCTAAAATGATAGCTTACACCCCAAGTGATATTAATAATAATGAAAACTTCCAAACTATATGAATATGCATCCAAAAACACTGTATACCAAACTATTAATAATACACAGAAAAAAACAATCCTGGAGATTGCCAAAACCATGATCATTTGATCTACTAAGGAGAGTTTTCGTGTCTTGACCCAGTCATTGCAGTTCACCAGCACTATGAAGCCATTGGAAAAGTTTCCTAGAACAAATTCTGCCATCACCAGGATGGTAAGAATGCTTGATAGTAAAGTGATCATCTCTAGAAATAAATGTTCAGGCTAAAATCACTAGATGTGATTCTCAATATCCTGTCCTTAAATCCTATGTGCAGTTCAACCCTGGATTTGCATGATATTCTAGGTTTTTTCCAATTCCGTGAACAATGCCATGCAGAATAGCAATAGAATATGCCACTAGGCAAATTCAGACTATCCTTACAGAAACACTGCAACTCATCACAAGCTCAAGTTGACTCTCTTGCATCCACTTTCAATCTCGGGTAGGTTGGGTTATTTATCAAATTGATGTTTGACGATCACTGGGTTCTCATTTGCCAGATGCAAACAAGAGAATCATGTTTTGCATTTTTTACTTATTTAACCTGTATAATTTTAAAGCATTGATACTCCCAACTAACAAATGTGAAATTCTTTTCATCTATTGTGTATCCTGATGCATGGGGATAGTTATAAGTGATTCTAGATGAAGATTGAACTCTTATTTGCCAGCATGCAAACAGAAGTATAGCAGAGTGCTTTGCAATGTTTTACGTTTTTAGGCTCTCAATAATTTACGCTCACCATCTTAGTGCCAGTAAAACATATATATGATATATATGCATATCTTAAGTATTCATGTGTGTGAATATGTAATTTATAAGATAATGTTTTTTCAGAGCTGGAAACGCATGACTTATATTTTTACTGTAATGTCAGAATGATGAGAAAAGAACCAGATTTTCCTATCAAAGACAACCAAGATTTTCCTTGGAATTCCAGGAAGTCCTTTTCCCTAAAAACTGATTGCTGATAAATTCTTCTCTATGACTTTATTTTTTGCATGTTAATAACCATACCCAAACTCATAGATAGCATGAATAAAACTAGTATGCTATAGTTCTTAAATGTAAAGTCAGTCAAGAGTTCTCTTTTCCTCTTTGTAGACTCTACAGTATATGGTTATTACCTGTAATATATCACTAACACTCAGTTTTCTGATGAAATTTTTCTTTGATCCTATTTCACACTGTATACAATTAGACTTTCATTAGAATATTTAGGAATTTGAAAAACATTCACAAGGAACTTAAAAGATACCTGTGTTTTCCATTACAATTTCCATTACATTTAGACTTATAATATTATTGAGATTTCTTTTGTTTTTATAATATGTATTTTTTAAATCATCCTGGACTGCTCTTTCAGATAAATTGTTTGAATTCATTATGTATCTTGGTATTTACATCAACTTGAGTTTTTAGTAAAGCTGGGGTGTGTGTGTATGTGTGTGTGTGTGTGTGTGTGTGTGTGTGTGTGTGTCTGTTATTGTCTGTCTCAAACAAGCCTAGGCCTTATTTTAACTACAATTTGCTTCAGATTAATCATAAATAAATGCAGAGAATTATGATATCATCTTTTGCCCAAGTGAGGAAGCTACTTGTATAATGTGCTTTCCATTGTGCCTCTCTGGTCCAGTGCAGGCTCAGGGGATTACTACCTATTCTTTAATCAGATTGTCTGAGACTTCAAAGTTCACTTGAGACAACATCCACTTGTAAATATAATGTAAAAGGTTAAAGGAAGAAGTCTCCCTGAAACCACAAGAATAATGGAATAAGTTGCTAAAAACTTCATTCATTACAATGAATGGAGGTTCAGCTAGCCTAAACACGAGTGTGCATACAGGGAGATATGATAGGCCTATTTCCTTTTTCTCAGCTGCCACAGAAATTATGAGAAAAAGATCTGTGTTGAGTGGTGGAGTCAAGATGGGATTGGGGCTGGAGTGATAACACAGCCGGTAGGGTATTTGCCTTGCCCTCTGCTGACCTGGTACGATTTCCAGCATCCCATATGGTCTCCCAAGTACCCACAGAAGAAATTTCTGAGTGCAGCACCACAGTGCTTCTCAGGGTATGACAAAAAGAGGGGGGGAAAGACGGAATGGAAGGGAATCCTGTAGATGTGTTGACCAAGCATCAGCAAAGCTGGATGGATGGATGGATGGATGGATGGATGGATGGATGGATGACAGAATCTCACACGCAGTCTCTCTGAGGAAGTGCAGGGCAGGTGGTACCCACCTTCCTCAATAAGGAACTTGGAACAGATTAGAAAGTTCATATAAAATCAGGGTTGGGATAGGAGTGAAGTGGGTGCACAGATGCCAGTACCGGGAAAAAATTAAAATGAAGTAGCAATTTGGAAATTGGAAAGAGACATCGCATAAAAGACATATCAGAGTAAAGAGGAAGGATGTTGAAAAGACAAAAGGAGCAAAGAGAAACCAGAATTACTATTAAAAGACACTAATTAGGGGAAGGCAAGTACAGACATAGTACAGTGGGTACAACACTTGCCTTGCATACAGCTGACCCGGTTTTTAATTCTGGCATCCATGTGGTTCCCTGCATACTTCCATGTATGCACCTGGCAAAGACTCTTCAAAACATGTAAGTCAGCTACAAACATACTAAGGAAAAGGATTGACAGTCACACAAAAGTAGCAGATATTAACACACTATTATGACTCTAATTTTTAAAAAAATCAATAAAATACAGACTTATCTCCCTTATCTCTTTCACATAAAGAAACAATAAGGAGTGCAGAGCCAGGAGTAAACCTTGAGCATCGCTGGGTGTGACTCAAAAAGAAAAAAAAACCACCAAAAGCAAACAACAAATTTACTAAAAGCAAAAAAAGAACTGAGAGCTGGACTTAGTGTGAATAAGTTTTGGATGCTAATAATCTTCCAAGTCTGAATCAAGAAGAAACAAAGCACATAGATCAAATTTTATGAAGGAAATGGAAATGATAATCAAAATAGTTACCAAAAATAAAAGGCCCACCTGGTTTCCTAGCAAATACTTCCAAACCTTTAAAGATGACCAGCACACAATTTTCAGGATCTTCCTGAATATTCAACAAACACACCCACCCAAAGAGTTTCTATAAGTCAAGCATACAGAAAGCAAACAGAGTCACCAGTCAAAAGAAAACTATCAGCCTTTATCCCTGAGGAATATAGATACAAAAGCCCTCAACAAATATTAGCAAGCTGAATTAAAAATACGTTAAAAAAATCCTATACCATAATCACGTAGGATTTTTCCCAGGGGGAGATGTTTTAATATAGAGTCGATCAATGTAAAATACCATATTAAAATATAATATACCAAAGAAAAAATAAATACCATATGATCACATAAATAGATGCAGAGACAGAGTCCAATATCTATTTATGATTAAAACTCTATCAATAAATTGAATACAGAAGAAAATTTCTTCAATATAGTTAAAAAGATTTACTGTGTTACCATGAACCAACAGTTAACAACTTACTCAACAGAAAAAAACTAAAATTCTTTTCAGATTCCCTAAGACCAGGTCCAAACTAGGCTTGCCACTCTTACCACTACTATTCTATGAAGTTTAAAAGTACTTGTGGCCATAGCAATTAGTCAAGAAGAAGATATTAAGGGCAATCAGATTAGAAAACAAGTCAAATTATCATTATTTGCAGATAACACGATACTATAGAGGCCCTAGAAACTTGAAAAGAAAAATCCTAGGGACAGTGAATTTCCACAGCAATGTGGCAAAACATAAAATCAAAATACAGAAGTCTGTGGCAAACCTATATGCAAACACTGAAATAGAAGATTAGTGAAAGAAATAATACCATTTGTAATTTCACAATTCAAAAATTCAAGTACCTGGGAATTGACTTAACAAAGTCACATATATATATGTACATAAATATATATGACATATATATATGTCTTTTGTGGATGAATTTTATAAAGAAAACCATTTCACAGTTAAAATAATTAAATAATTAAAAGAAGATATAAGAAAATGGTACCAAAACCCCTGTCACGGATTGTAAGAATTAATATTGTAAAGGACAATTCTACCCAAAGCAATTATAGATTCAAGGCAGTTTCTATAAAAATATCAATGTCATTTTTTTAAAAATGTAGACAAAACATTCCTAAAATTTATATTGAGGAAAAAACCCTCCAAATAGTCCAAAAACTCCTTAGAAATAAGAAGATGAGAGATTTTTCTTTCCTGAATTTAAATTATGTTACAAAGCCATAGGTTTACTAGTAAGTTCTTCAAAACAATCAAAGAGAATTAACTTCATGCCCTCCCCAAGGTCTTCAGAATCAAAAAAAACAGGAGTACATGTGAACAGTTTCTCTGAGGCCCATTTTTCCACAATATTAAAAGCAGGTCTAGACATGAATGAAAAAAAAATTACAGGTTAAATCCCTAATGAACACAGATGGATGCAAAGATCCTCAACAAAATCTTTGTGTACTGAATTTAATAATACAATAAAGAGATTATAAACTATGATTAAGTGGGATTAATCCCTGAGATGCAAGGATAGTTCGATATATACAAATCCATTAGTGTGAAATACCACATTGCTAAAATGAAAGTTAAAAATCATATGACCATAGCAAGAGATGAAAAGGGGCATTTCATGAAGTTTAATATCTAGACACAATTTAAAATTTTCTAAACAAAACAGAGATACAAAGCTCAGAGAGGGTATCCAGCAGGTAAGGCACTTGTCTTGCATGCAACACACCCAGGTTGGATTTCCAGCTCTCCTTGTGGTCCCCAGAGCCCACCGCGTGCAATATCTTATGACAGAGCCAGGAATAAGCCCTGAACACTGACATTTGTGTTCCCAAAACTGAAAAAAAAAAAAACAGAGATACAAGTAACTTAATACTGTAAAGCCCATATAATACAAACCCACATGAATACCATACTCAGCAGTAAAAGATCTGGCCTTCATAATTAGACCTAAAGATTATCCACCCTGACCACTGTTATAAAAAATAGTTTTACAATTTATTACCATAACCATTAGGTAATAAAGAGTAATAAAAGGGATTCAAATTGGAAAACAATTCAAACTATGATTATTTACAGATGATATCATATAGTAGCAGTCCTCAGAATATTCCACAAAACAATATATCTGAAAACAATAAATATTTGTATACAGTAAAGAGACAGGTTAAAATCAATATGCAGTAATCTGTTGCATTTTTATATGTAGTGAGGTAAAAGAGAACAAAGTAAAATGTAGACAAATGATCCACTCACAATTGGGTCCCCTCCAAGTTAACAATCTGGGAGTCAATAAAGGAAAGTAATGACTTATGAAAGAAAACTATAAATCACTGCTAAAAGAACTAGAAAAAAGACAAAAAATGGGAACATATTCCCCATTTAATATTAATTTTATGAAAATAGAAATATTTAGCGAGAACTTGAAGTTTTCAGAATCTTTGAAGAAAAAGAAAGAAGAAATCCTACAAGATTTCTGTAAAAGTATGTACAAATTGTCCTAGAAGCCCATGTTCTACATGTCCTGCTCTACTCTTCTTTGGGGTAATAGGAAGACTATATTTCCCAACTTCCTTAAAGATCATTGCACCATTGTCACTAAAAATTTGAAAAATGTCATGTGCATAAAAAATGTGTACCAATATGGGTTCGTTGCCCAGATATCCAGGCTCCCTATACTAAAGGCTGTCTGGAAGTCACTTTCTGAAGTTAGCAAATTGCTTCCCTGTATATCTGCTATTTGTTGGAGTAACTTATTCTGCATTTGAGCCAGGATCCTGCAGTAGCAATATTCTGTCTACACAATCTATTGCAGAAGTTGGAACTTAAAGTAGGAAAGTTTTTATTGGCCTCTGAATTTAAGGAAAAAGAGGAAGAGTACAGAGATTGTGTGATGTTGTTTATTTGCTCTATTTTACAATCCTTATAGAGTTAATTTATTATTTATTTGAATGTAATCTTGAATAATTCTACCATAGGCCGATTATGATATTCAGATAGCCAGCAGTATAGCACAAGCATAAAGATACATTGTAGTGCTTATATTCTATTGGAAGAGACAGATAATTAAAAACCCAAAATATGGGATATAGAATGATTAACTTGCAGGATTGGATAATGGTAAAAATTTACTTTTTTAACAGTTTTCTAATATGTGAAACAAATTCTTGAACATTTTTACATATTGCTATACTATATATCCAAATTCTTGTTATCAATGATATATAAACAGATTGTTTTACACAATTTCATTTGGAAAATAGGGTGCAACATTTTCTACAAGACTGCAATATCACAGATTGTAAAGATGTTCAATTTTGGATGGGTGTTGTTGCAATACCACCACGCTTACATTGTGAATTCACAAGCTTCCTAGTGAGACATTCTGGGATAAGAACTCACAATGTCAGCAGGAGGAACTCCTGCATGTGTGGATACCAAGAACCTGATCCACTTTGTCTGCACGGCCTGGGAACTATTCCATACCACTCAAATGTTCGGAGAGCCATGGTTCTTTGGATGAGATTAAATTATGGTCTTAATAGTGTAAAAGAATTTTTTTAATTTATTTGATTTGATTGCCGATATGATTTCTCCCATAGGCATTTTTTTTGTACAAAGAAAATATTTTCCTTGAGCATAGAGGGCTTAGATAGCCCCACTCAATTAATATTTCAGCCTCTTCTGTGAAATGTGCTGGAGTGATAGCACAGCGGGTGGGGTGTTTGCCTTCAATGTGGCCGACCTGGGGTTCGATTCGTCCATCCCCCTCGGAGAGCCCGGCAAGCTACCGAGAGTATCCCTCCTCCATGTCAGCCTGGAAAGCTCCCCGTGGCGTACTATATACTCCAAAAACAGTAACAACAAGTCTCACAATGGTGAGGACACTGGTGTCCACACAAGCTTATCGATGAACAATGGGAGGACAGTGCTACAATGCTTCTGTGGAATGAACTGTTTCAAAGAACAGGAAGGATAAGTAACTTGAGTTCTTTTAGTACATGGTAAAAAATCAAAATTCTTTTTTTAAAGCTTAAAAATTGTACACACAAGTAAACACTAAGAACATTAGTGCAGGAATAGCCTGAAGAGTAGCAAGGTACTTAAGACAGGACATTGGCTAGAAGTTAGACACACACTCAGAGATCAGGAGTTGCCAAAAATACTACATTCTTCTCTCAAGAACTGTAAATTATTCATACCTAGGATGTATCCCACTTCTGATGAGTAATGCGTAAATGTTGTCTTGGATCAGCTAAGATGTGGGAATTATCAGCAACCAACCCAAAAGTAAAGATTTTTATCTCTTCCTAACTTACTGGAAATGTAACATTTCTCCAGTTTTCATCCTAACTTACTGGAACTGTAACATTTCTCCAGTTTTGAAGATAGCCTAACTTCCAAAGTATATAAATCTGAAATCTGCATTAAATGGGGAAGAAGCTACAGAATGCCCTCTATTTCACTTCTTTCTTGGGGTGGCCCAGAAAACTCCAAAACAAAGCTCTTTCATATCATGCTAAGTAAAATGAGTCAGAAAGAGAGGGACATACATAGAAGGACTGCACTTATTTGTGAAATATAAAATGGCATAATATGAGACTGACACCCAAAGACAGTAGACACAAGGAAAGCTGTATTTCTCCATAATTGGAAGCCTGCCTCATAGCTGGGAGAGGAGGTAGCTGGGACAGAGAAGGAATCTTCTAAGTCAGTGATGCCTGGAGGGATCGTTTGGATTGGGACATATGTGCTTGAAGGTAGATCAAGGACCAAACGTGATAGCCTCTTAGTATCTATATTGCAAACCATAGTGTTCAAAATTAGAGAGAGAGTATGGAGAGATTGTCTGCAATAGAGGCAGGAGGAGAGTTGGGATCGGGGGGAGGGAAACGGGTCATTGGCAGTGGAAAATGTGTACTGGTGGAGGGATGAGTGTTCAATCATTGTATGACTGAAACTCAAACATGAATGCTTTGTAACTGTATCTCATGTCATTCGATAAAAAATCGGAAAGGGAAGGGAAGGGAAGGGAAGGGAAGGGAAGGGAAGGGAAGGGAAGGGAAGGAAAGGAAAGGAAAGAAAGAAAGCTCTTTCTCTTATCCACTGTCCAAACTGTCCTCCTGTTGTTCATCGATTTGCTCGAGCGGGCCCAGTAATGTCTCCATTTTGAAACTTGTTGTTACTGTTTTTGGCATATTGAATATGTCATGGGTACCTTCAGGAGCTTGCAGGGCTCTCTGTGAGGGGTGGAGGAATCGAACCCAGCTCTGCCCAGCTGGCTGCATGCAATGCAAACGCCCTACTGCTGTGCTGGAGAGAAGTGATTCATTTTAAGTTGACCATTTTGATGATCACACAGAAGGGCCCAAGCAACCTTGCCTAGATGACTGGAGCTGAGGAGGAGAGAGGTGGGCGCTGATCAGCTCCAGTTGGGAGGTAAACATGTCCCCAATGCTGTACACAGTAAGGCAAGTCTCCCTCTGGGAAGACATCAGGGAGCTGCCATCTTGGTGGAGGTTTGCAGAATTTTAAATACTTCAGAGATAAGCATCTTTCCTCTCCTTTCTGCCCCAGTTTTCTTTCCAGTTTGCTTATGATTTTCTCATTGGCATTTTCCAACACTACCTCTCCAGTGTCCCAGCATTGAGAGACTCTGGAAGTTATTTTCACTCCCTAGGTAAGACGAAAAAGGACAGATGCCCTGCCAGCATTACTTGGTCTAAAGAACGGGTTTTATGTGGGATTTTCTTGTTTCTGTTTCTCTTTTGTTTGTTTTTCCTTTTTCTCATCTCTTTTCTCACTGGATTGTGACCAATAATAAAATAACCAGAAAACATTCCTTTGGTAAAGTCTTCAGAGGTGTGTGTGTGTGTGTGTGTGTGTGTGTGTGTGTGTGTGTGTTGGAGGGGGTGGTGTCGGGAGTATCGTCTCAGGTAAACTAGACAGAGAAGAGACTAACCCCAGTTTTAAAGAGGAACCAGGAAGAGCAGCTGCTTTTTCTTGGGAGAAAGGGCCCAGAGGAACACTAGTGAAACCTAAAGACTGGAAATAGTTTATTATTGACCCCAAACACAAGAAGAACCCAGACTTTGAGGTGGAATATTAAATCCTTTAATTACATAATATTTGAACAATCAATATTTTGGGGGACCATCCCTGGTGGTGCTCAGGGCTTACTACACTCCTTTCTCCCCAGTAGTAAGCTAAAACACTGAGTTTCCAGATACAAATTGAATGATTGTATTCTTGGACTTCACCTACATGGCCTATCTTCAAAAGTTTCACATATGTTTACTCTTCTTTTAAAGTCTATTTTAATTACTTACAATTAATTGTAATTAGCTTGTATTGATCATTTTAGTACTATACATCACTTTGTGGTTCCATTATTTTATCCGATGCCTTCATTGAACAGGAGAGTTCCACCTTTGAATATAATGTGTGAGGTGGAAGAAGGGAGATTCAAAACTTTCTACTACATAGCATTAATCAATATGCCATGCTGTCTCATGAAAATTAATTTTTAGTTACAAATAAGAAATTTTATTCTCTCTCATTTTGTCAGTCTACAACTGTACCTCATGGTGTTTCACTAATAAAAATTTTTTAAAAAGAAAAGAAATTTTAATATTTATATTTTCATTTGCCTATACTCAGTTTTTATTGACATGCGTAAAAAATTACAATACATAATCAATAATGACTTCCTGAAAAGAGGAACATTTATCATGAACTTAAATTCTTCAGAATCTGTGAAGAAACACAGAGTGGCAATGGCAATGGAATCATGTGCATGAGAAACCATTATTAACAGTATTGCAAACCACAGAATCTCAATTAAGAAAACTATAAAGGAAATACAGAGGGAATTCAAGACTGCAAAAAAGAATTTGCTCGAGCGGCCCAGTAACGTCTCCATTGGAGACTTTGTTGTTACTGTGTCTGGCATATCGAATACTCTGGTAGCTTGCCGGGCTCTCCGAGAGGGGCGTAGGAATCGAACTCGGGTTGGCCATGTTGGCTGCGTGCAAGGCAAACGCCCTACCCACTGTGCTATCGCTCCAGCCCGCAAAAAAGAATATGCACAAAGTATTAAAGTGATAAGAACTAGTAATATCCTGCCTCCAAATGAAAAACTTTCTTTTGTTGTTCAATAATCTATTGCTATTGCATGGTCACAGTCCTCCCATTGTTTATCAATTTTCTCGAGCGGGCCCAGTAACGTCTCCATCGTGAGATTTCTTACTGTGTTTGGCATATCGAATACGTCACAGGTAGCTTGCCAGGCTTTGCTGTGCGGGTGAGATACTCTCAGTAGCTTGCCGGACTCTCCGAGAGGGGCGGAGAAATCGAACTCGGGTTGGCCATGATGGCTGCGTGCAAGGCAACCACCCTATCCACTGTGCCATCGCTAGAGCCCATTGCTATTGCAAATAAATGTTATTCAGTGTCTTGATGGTCAATGCTGTAAATATCATGCTCTTCTCTTCTTTGGGGCTACAGTAAGACTATTCTTCTCAACTTCTCTAAATGTCCTCATGACATTGTGACTAAGGTTTGAGCAGTTATGAGTGAGGAATATGTGCACCAATAAGATTTGTCTCTCCGAGCTCTTCGCCCTCACTCTTCCATAGCCTCAGCCTCTTGGTGAAGATGGAAAATTTTTGATCAGCCCAGTTTCCTGGCTCCCAGCAATGAGAAGGCTTCACAGACTATCAGTATGTTTTTAGAAAAAGCATTATTTAATTTATTCTGTATTTGACTCAGGATCCTATTTTAACAATATTTTGTCTGTGCAGTCTAATACACTTATGGGAAGTTAAAGTATGCTCTATGTTAAAAAGGGCCTTGAGTATAAGGAAACAGAATAAGAATACACAGGCAATCTAAGATCTGTGATGCAGCTATTTTTGCTGTTTTCCAGCCCTCATAGAGTTTTTATTAATTTACTTAGTCATTAGAATATAATTTGCACAATTTTTTTGTGGGTTGACTTTGAAATTCAGCAATTCAGCAGTGAAAATACACCCATGACTATACATTACACTGCTGGTATCCCACTGGAAGAGACAGGAAACAGGTGACAACAAATGAAAAATGAATAAATAAAAAGTAAAAATAATTTACTTTAAGTTTACATATTTAGGGGCTGGAGCAATAGCAGAGCAGGTAGGGTGTTTGTCTTGCACACGGCCAACCCGGGTTCAATTCCCAGCATCCCATATGGTCCCCTGTGCACTGCCAGGAGTAATTCCTGAGTTCATGAGCCAGGAGTAATCCCTATGCATTGCCGGGTATGAACCAAAAAAACAAAAAAAAAGTTTTGATATTGATAAAATAATATAATAAAGTCTGTAACATACAACATTGAGAAAGGTAATTCTCCTTACACTAGCTCTTCCTATTCTTATTTTCAGTCATGTATCACACAAGAATCATTTTCCACAAGATTCTAATATGAGAGCAAGCAAAGGTATTCCCTTTAGTTATCATACAAACATAATAAATACTATATCAGTACAAGAAGAATGATCATTACATTATTTCTTCTAATATTTAGAATTTTTAAAGAACTTTTAGGAGGTAGGGAAATATTGAATATTTTTGTTCACTATCAAAAGGAAGATTATTTAGTCAGGTGGGGGACATGATTGATAACTCAGTCATAAGGTCAATTTCAAAATATAATTTTTTTCTCTTGGGTCACACCCGCAATACACAGGGGTTACTCTTGGCTCATGCAGTCAGGAATGCTGGGATACTGGAATCAAACCTGGGTCAGCCGCATGGAAGGCAAAAACCCTACCCACTATGCTATCACTCCATCCAAAATAAATAACAATTTTTGACATCACATATAACTTTCTTTTTTGAGGGATGGTTTGGGCCACACCTGCTGGTGCTCAGGGCTTACTCCTGGCTCTGCTTTCAGGGATCACTCCTGGTGGGCTCAGGGGAAGATATAGTGTGCTGGGGATCAAACACAGGCCAGTGTGTACAAAACACCCTACCTGCTGTACTATTGCTCTGGCCCCAATAATTTTAAACGAAACATGAACTTTGTTTAAAACAAAACTGGAAGAAGTGACTTATCTAACGACTGAGAAACACATAACAGCATTGAAAACAGGTTCCAATTACTTATTTTCTTCTTCATCCCTATTAAAAAAATGTATCCTTTTCTAACAATGCACATACTTGTATAATCTAATATTCTTCAGTAATTTCTTGTACATGTAAAAAATTTCTGTAAGTTCAGTACTCCTAACTTTTTTATTTTGCTTATCTTATACTGTCAATAATCACACTCTCAATTGCATCAATTGACTTTGATTTAATCCGCAGCACCACACATGGTCCCCTGAGAACCACAAGGAATGATTCCTGAGCACAGAGCCAGACAAAAGCCCTGAGTAGAGAAACAGTAATAACGTCTGAGCAATACAGGTGCAGCAAATCTAATAGTAACAATAGTAATAACAGTTCTTACTGTTACCTATAGTAATCATATATAATAATTTATAATATATAAGTAATAATTTATCATAGAATATTTCTAATCATAAACATATCCTAATTGCATGATTTTAAATTGATGTTCATTTTCATCAAAAGACTGAAGATTCCATTAAAGGTAAAGAGTGAAATGTGTGTAGTACAATTTACAAAAGAAAAGAGCCATCACTTTATGAGATTGCTGTAAATTCTTAGATATGCAAATGTAAGTTAATCTTATAGCTATAAGGTACATGATGTATATGTGAAATACATATAAATTCCTATTTAGAAATTAGAAATATTTTAAACACTAGATTTCTTATAAAAGAACAAATTATTCAGGGGTATATTAATCTTTTAATTTTTCTAGCAATCAAAAACATAACATATAGCATCTGTAATAAGTTTAGGTCAAAGACTTTTAGAGTTACACATTTGAAAATGACTGAGTTGTGTACACACAGAAAAAGCAGTAGGACTAGATCAAGTAGGATATTCATCAGTTTGTTTTCTGCCTGAGGCAAACATTTTCCTCTTCCTTTCTGTCAGCCTCAACCTCAGCTGACACCAAAAGGAAAGAAAGGACTGTTGCAGCTTCTTATTTCCCCAAATCAGAAAAAATGAGTGGATTGAAGGATACAGTCCTAAAGAACCCTGGAAAACCTGGACAATGGTTCTGTTCCCCAAACTGTTAGAACTCCAGATTGGGGTGAGTAGAGACACAACGTAACAAGCCAACAGCAGGAGGTAGGAAGTCGTTGTTTTGATGGCTCTGATGTGGACCTTGATGCTGGGATCCTGGGATTCTTTGCCAACCAATTGCATGTTCTTGAGATGCTTCCACAGAGAAAAAATCAGCAGCACAAACGAAGTCAGGGACATCATAAAGGCTATGAAGATTGTTAGAGTGAAGACAGACATATTGGAAAGACGGATAATATTCTTCCTCTTGCTCCTCACTGTCCAGTTTCCACGATGTTGATTCACCCACGCATTCTCATCGAAGATTGCCAGTAGAAGATTAAACATGAAAAACACCAAACTTCCCATGAGTATTATGAGAACTACTCTTTTAACTCTCCTCTTCAAGTAAAGAAATAGGAGGCTAGAAAAATTGGCTATCTTCAGCAAATAGAATATGCTAAGGCTGGTTGCAAGCCAGATGCTAAAATGGAAGCTTAGAGTCCAAGCCATATTAAGAAAAATGAAAACTCCCAAATTATATGAAGATGCATCAAAAACCACTGTATACCAAACTATTAATAATACACAGAGAAAACCAATTCTGGAGATTGCCAAAGCCACAATCATTTGATCTATCAAGGAGAACTTCCATGTCTTGATCCAGTCATTGTAGTTCACCAGCACTATGAAGCCATTGGCAAAGTTTCCTAGAACAAATTCTGCCATCACCAGGATTGTAAGAATGCTTGATAGTAAAGTGATCATGTCTAGAAAGAAAAGTCCAGGCTAAAATCACTGGATATGATTCTTAGTATTCTGACCTTGAATTCTATATGCAGTTCATCCCTGGATTCACATGATATTCTTGTTTCTTTCCAATTTTGTGAACAATGCCACGCAGAATTGCAATAGAATGGGTCACTAGACAGATTCAGACTATCTTTACAGAAATTGATATTTATCACTAGCTCAAGTAGACTCTCTTTCATCCACTTTCAATCTCGGATAGGTTGGGTTATTTATCAAACTGGTGTTTGACGATCATTTGCCAGCATGCAAACAAGAGAATCAGGCTTTGCATTTTTTTTCCCTATTTAACCCAACACACTAACAAGTCTCACAGTGTTACTGGGCCCACTCGAGCAAAATCGATGAACAACGGGAGGACAGTGACAGTGACAGTGATTTAACCTCTATAACTTTAAAACATTGATACTCCTAATTAACAAATCTGAACGTCTGTTCATCCACTGTGTATCCCTGATGCATGGGGATAGTTATAAGTGATTCTAGGTGAAGAGTAAATTCTTATTTGCCAGCTTGCAAGCAGAAGTGTAACAGTGCTTTGCAATGTTTTCCATTTTTAATAATTTACACTCTCAATAATTTACACTCACCATCTTAGTGCCAGTAAAACTTATATGTATGATATACATGCATGTCTTAGATATTCATGTCTGTGAATTTATAAGATCATGTTTGTTCACAGCTAGGAAATGCATGATCTATATTTTTTGCAGTAATGTCAGAATGATGAAAAAAGAGTCAGATTTTCCTATCAAAGGAAATCAAGATTTTCTTTGGAAATCCAGGAAGGTCTGTATTTCCTAAAAATTGGTTGCTAATAAGTTGTTCTCTATGACTTTGTTTTTTGCACGTTAATAAACACACACAAACTTGTAGACACCATGAATAAAACTAGAATACTATTGGTCTTAAATGTGAAGTCAGTTAAGAATTCTCTTTTCCTCTCTGTAGATTTTACAGTATATGGTTATTACCTATGTAATATATCACTAACACTATTTTCTCTGATAAAATTTTTCTTTGATCCTATTTTGTACTGTAAAATTAGATTTTTAGAATATTTAGGAATCTTGAAAAACATTCATAAGGAAATTAAAAGATACCTGTGTTTTCCATTACAATTTTCATTATATTTAAACTACATATAATATTATTGAGATTTCTTGTGTTTTTCTATTATGTAATTTTAAAATCAGCCTGGCCTTCTCTTTCAGATAAATTAATTGAATTCATCATGTATCTTTGAATTATCATGTATTTATATCAACTTCAGCTTTTAGTAAAGGGGTGTGTGTGTGTGTGTGTGTGTGTGTGTGTGTGTGTGTGTGTTGCAGATTTTAGAGTTTAGGTAGGAAAACCCATATTCTCTGCCTCAAATAAGCCTATGCCTTATTTAAATTACTATTTGCTTCAGATTAATCATGAATAAATGCAGAGAATTGTGATAGCACATTTGACCCAGTCAGGAAGCTATTTGTATAATGTGCTTTCCATTTTGCCTCTCTGGTCCAGTGCTAGTCAGGAGATTAGTACCTATTCTTTAATCAGATTACCTGAGACTTCAAAGTTAACTTGAGAAAACATGCACTTGTAAATATAATGTAACAGGTTTAAGGAAGATGTTTCCCTGAAAAAAACAAGGATAACGGAATAAACTGCTGAAAACTTTATTTGCATTCGTCACAATGAATGGAAGGTCAACTAGCCTAAATAGGAGTGTGCATGCAGTGAAATACGATATGCCTATTTCCTTTTTCTCACCTACCACAGAAATTATAAGAAAACGATCTGTGTTGAGTGGTGGAGTCAAGATGACATTGGTACTGGAGCGATAGCACAGGGGGTAGGGCATTGTCTTGCATGCAACCCACCCGGGTTTGATTCCCAGAATACCATATGGTCCCACGAGTACCACCAGGAGTAATTCCTGAGTGCAAGAGCCAGGAGTAACCCCTATGTATCGCCGGTTATAACCCAAAAAGAAAAAAAAAAGATTGTATTGAAGGGTATCTTGTAGATGTGTGACCAAACAGCAGCAAAGCACAGATGGATCACAGAATCTCACATGCAGTCTCTCAGAGGAAGTGCAGCCATCTTCCTCAACAAGGAACTTGGAACAAATTAGAAAACTAATATAAAATCAGGGTTGGTGTAGGAGTGAAGTGGGTGCACAGACAACAGTCATCGGAAAAAGTTTAAATGAAGTAGAAAGTTGAAAATTGAAAAGAGACACCACATAAAAGGCATATCAAAGTAAAGGGGAAGGAATATTGAAAAGACAAAAGAAGCAAAGAGAAACTTCACAAAATACAGAATTTATATTAAAAGATTTAATAGGAGGGGGAGGCAGGGATAGTACAGTGGGTAAGACATCTGCCTTGCACACAGCAGACCTGGTTTTTATTTCTGGCATCCATATGGTTCCCTGCATACTGCCATGTGTGCCCCTGGCAAAGATCCATCAAAACATATAACTCAGCCACAAGTATACTTAGGAAAGGTATTGACAGCAACACAAAAGTAGCAGATATTAACACATCCCTATAATTTAGATAATTAATAAAAGACAGAGTGATCTTCTTCATTTCTTGCATATAAGGAAACAATAAGGAGTGTAGAGCCAGGAGTAACCCCTGAGCATCGCTGGGTGTGACCCAAAAAGCAAAAAAATTAAAAGAACATCAATAAGGAAACAACAAATTTTACAAAAGCAACAAAAACTGAGGGCTGGACTTTATGTGAATAAGTTTTGGATGCTGATAATCTTCCAAATCTGAATCAAGAAGAAACAGAGTACCTAGACCAATTTCTATAAAGGAAATGGAAATGATAATCAAAATAGTTACCAAAAACAAAAGTTCAGGCCCACCTGGGTTTCCTAGCAAATATTTCCAAACCTTTTGTTTTTTTTTCTTTTTGGGTCACACCCAGTGATGCACCAGGGGTTACTCCTGGCTCTGCACTCAGGAGTTACTCCTGGCAGTGGTAAGGGACAATATGGGATGCTGAGAATCGAACCCAGGTCAGCCATGTGCAAGGCAAACACCCTACCCGCTGTGCTATCTCTCCAGCCCCTATTTCCAAACCTTTAAAGATGATCTACTTACAATTTTCAGGATCTTCCTGAAAATTCAAGAAACAAACCCACCTAAAGAGTTTCTCTGAGTCAAGCATACAAAAAGCATACAGAGACACCAGTAAAGAGAAAATTATCAGCCTTTATGCCTGAGGAATATAGATACAAAACCCCTCAACAAAATATTAGCAAGCTGAATTAAAAATATTTTTAAAAGGTGGAGTTCATGCCCAATTCAATCAGCCTAATCAGTAGCTGAATAAATAGCAGTACTCCTACATAAAAAAAAAAGTTAAAAAGATCCTATACCATAACCACATAGGATTTTTCCCAGAGGGAGATGTTTTAATATACAGAAGTCAATCAATGTAACATACCATATTACAATGCAATAAATCAAGTAAAAAATAAATACCATATAACCTTATAAATAGATGCAGAGAAAAATTTGAGAGTTCAATATCCATTTATGATTAAAACTCTATCAATAAATTGAAGACAGAAAAAACTTTCTTCAGTATAAAGACATTTACTGTATTACCATGAACGAACAGTTAACATCTTACTCAACAGAGAAAAACTAAAATCCTTTTCAGATTCCCTAATACCAGGCGCAAACTAGGCTTCCCACTCTCAACACTACTATTCAATAAAGTGTAAAAGTCCTTGTTGTCATAGCAAATAGTCAGGAATAAGATAATAAGGGAAGTCAAATTAGAAAATAAGTCAAATTATCATTATTTTCAGATGATATGATGCTATAGAGACCCTAGAAACTTGACTAGAAAAATCCTGGGGACAATGAATTTCCACAACAATATGGCAAAACATAAAATCAACATACAGAAATCTGTGGCAAACATATATTCAAAAGCTGAAGTAGAAGATTAGTAAAAGAAATAATACCATTCACAACTGCACAATACAAAAATTCCAGTACTTGAGAATTGACTTAACAAAAGTCCTATATGAAAGAATTTTATAAAGAAACCCATTTCACAGTTAAAAGAATGAAAAGAAGATATAAGAAAATGGTAACAAAACCCCTGTCATGGATTAGAAAGATTAATATTGTAAAAGAACAATACTACCCAAAGCAATATATATAGATTCAAGGCAGTTTCTATAAAAATATCCATGACGTTTTTAAAAAACATAGACAAAACGTTGCTGAAATTTATATTGAGGAATCACAATCATCCTGTTGTTCGTCGATTTCCTCGAGCAGGCACCAGTAACGTCTCCTTCTTCCTAGCCCTGAGATTTTAAAAGAGCCATTTCAATGCTCTTTCAGGATTAGGAGAATGAGACCCATCATTGTTACTGGTATTTGGCATACTGAGTATGACACGGGAAGTTTGCCAGACTCTGCCGTGCGGGCAGGATATTTTTGGTAGCCTAACAGGTTCTCCAAAGGAAAAATAAGATAATAAGCTGTTGGGCATGCTGGGACCACTATCCACACGTCCGGACGGGCCTCATGCATGAAAGAACTGGCAGAGAAACCCAGGCATGCAGGTCCCAGGGTTGAGGTCTCCAAGCCTACTCGGATTGGGACTGGGCCTTCTCCACCCATACCCCCCATCTCCCAGTAGGTAGGCGTCACACCCACCAGCTGCTGCCAGTGCCAGGTTGGTCCCACCAACGGCCAAGACGCAGAGACTATAAAACCCAGCTCCCGGAAGCGGGAGGAATTGAGGAATAAAACCCTCCAAATAGTCCAAGAACTCCTTAGAAATAAGATGAGCGACTTTTCTTCTCCTGAATATAAATTATGTCACAAAGCCTTCAACAAAATCTTTGTGTACTGAGTTTAACAATACAATAAACATATTTATAAACTGTGATCAAGTGGGATTAATCTCTGAAATTCAAGGAGGTTCGATATATACAAATCCATTAGTGTGAGACACCACATTACTAAAATGAAAGTTAAAAATCATATGACCCTGGCAAGAGATGAAAGGGGAATTCAGTGAAGTTTAATATCTAAACAATTTAAAATTTTCTAAGCAAAATGGAGATACAAAGCTCAGAGAGGGTATCCAGCAGGTAACACACAGGTTAGAGTTCCAGCTCTCCTTGTGGTCCCCAGAACCCACCACGAGCAATGTCTGATCAAAGAGCCAGGAATAAGGCCTGAGCACTGACAGCCTTGCTCCCAAAACTGAAAAAAAAAAAACCAAAACCAAAACAGAGCTATAAATAACTTAATATTGTAAAGTTCATATAACACAAACCCACAATGAATACCATACTCAGCAGTGAAAAAATCTTGCTTTTATAGTTAGAACTAAAGATTATCCACCCTGACCACTGTCATTAAACTACACTGTAGCACTGTACTCCCATTGTTCACTGATTTGCTTGAGTGGTCACCAGTAACGTCTTCATTATGAGACTTCTTATTACTGTGTTTGGCATATCAAATACGTCATGGAGAGCTTGCCAGGCTTAATGAAAATAAATTTATTATTATAATGAATCTTACATCTGAAGAGCTAGTGCCATTTTCTATCTCTTCTGAAGGTCTGAGAGTCTCTTCCAACGCAGATCTTGTATGGTAATTGTGTTGATTTGCCTGTTGCTTTTTGGATTCTCCAAGATCCAGAAAATTCTCATGAACGTGATTCTTTGAAACAGTGGGTATTTCACTAAACATAGTATTATAACATAGTATTATAACAGTGGGTATTTCATTAAACATAGTATTATAACATAGTATTATTACATAGTATTATAATAGTGGGTATGTTATTATACATAGTATTGTAATTTATTACCATAATCATTAAGTAATAAAGAGTAGTCAAAGGGATTCAAATTGAAAAACAATTCAAACTATGATTATTTACATATGACATCATATAATAGTCCTCAAAATATTCCATAAAACCATTAATCTGAAAATAATAAATAGATGTATACAGTGAAGAGACAGGTTAAAATCAATATGCAGAAATCTGATGCACTTTTATATGTAGGTAGGTAAAAGAGAACAAAGTAAAATGTAGACAAATGATCCATTTACAATGATGTCCCCCCAAGTTAAGAATCTGGGAATCAATAAAGGAAATTAATGATTTATCAAAGAAAACTACAAATTACTGTTGAAAGAACTAAAAAAGACACAAACAAATGGAAACATATTCCTCGTTTAACATTTATTTTATGAAAATAGAAATACTTAGCATGAACTTGAAGTTTTCAGAATCTTTGAAGAAAAAGAAAGAAGAAATCTACAAGATTTCTGTAAAATTGTGTACAAATTGCCCTATAAGTCTATAGTGTTCTAAGTGTTGTAAGTTCTAAGTGTTCTATATACCATGCTCTACTCTTTTTTTGAAACAAGAGGAAGACTGTATTTCTCAACCTCCTTGTGAATCATTGTGCCATTTTCACTAAAATCTGAACAAAGTCATGTGCATGAAAAATGTATACCAGTATGGGCTCGTTGCCCAGAGATACCAGGCTCCCTATACTAAAGACTGTCCTGAAAACACTTTCTGAAATCAGCAAATCGCTTCCCTGCATATCTGCTGTTTGTTAGAGTAAAATTTAACTTATTCTGTAGTTGAGCCAGGATCCTGTGATAACAATATTCTGTCTACACAATCTATTGCAGAACTTGGAACTTAAAGTAGAAAAGTATTGGCCTCTGAATTTAAGAAAAGAGAGGCAAAATACAGAGATTGTGTGGGTATGAGTTATTTTCTATTTTACAACCCATATAAAGTTATTAATTTATTATTCATTTGAATGTAATTTTGAACAATTATTCCATAGGCCGATAATGACATTTAGATAGCCAGCAGTATGGCACAAGCATAAAGATACAATGTAGTGCTTATATTAAAAACAAACAGACCAAAATATTGGATGTAGAATGATTAACTTGCACGTTTAGGTAATAGTAAAAAATCACAATTTAACAGTTTGTAATAAACACAAAACAAACACTGTCCTCCCGTTGTTCATCGATTTGCTCGAGCAGGCTCAGTAACGTCTCCATTTTGAGACTTGTTGTTACTGTGTTTGGCATATCGAATATGTCACGGGTAGCTTGCCAGGCTTTGTTGTGCTGGTGAGATACTCTCGGTAGCTTGCCAGGCTCTCCGAGAGGGGTGGAGGAATCGAACCCGGCTCGGCCAGGCAGGCTGTGTGCAAGACAAACACCCTACCACTGTGCTATCGCTCCAACAGTTTATAATAAGTAAAATAAATTCTTGAACAATGTTACATATTGCTATACTATATATTCAAATTCTTGCTATTAATGATCTATAAACAGATTATTTTCCACAATTTCATTTGGAAAATGGTGTGCAACACTTTCTACAAAATTGTAATATCACAGATGTGAAGATGTTCAATTTAGTTACTATATAAACTTTATATTTAGTTATTATACAACCCTCTATTAGCACAAATAGAATGGTCATTATATTACATATTCTAATATTTAGAATACTTATAAGAACTTATTTAGGAAAGGTAAAAATTGCACCTCTTTTTTAATTCAGTGTTAAATGGGAAATTACATAGTATGGTGTGGGACATGACTGATAACTCAGAATTTAGGGAAAGTTTAGGAAAACACTAACGTATTTTACATCAGATATAACTTTCAAAACTATATGCTCTTAATAGAAGATGTGACTTTCCTAACTACATAGGAACAAATAACAGCACTGAAAAGAGGTTATCATCATTTTCCTTTCTTCCTTATCCCCATTAAAGAACTTGATCTTTTGCTAGCTACTCAGCTTATTGTATAATCTAATATTGCACAGTATTTTGTTGTACACATAAAAAAATTGTGTAGGTTTAGCATTCCCAAATTTTATTTTGTGTTTATCTTAATAACCGTTATAGCTTTTCACTATTAAATAACAATAATTTATGGTGGAATAATATGCATATCAAATATACCTTAAAATTATATGATTTTGAATTGATTTGGGATTACCATCCAAAAGACTGAGATCCAAATGAGAGCTACACAAATGGTCAACTGTGATGGTACAAATTACAACAAAAAATAGTATTGATTTCTTAAGATTATTATGTATAATCTTAAGAAACATACAGAACTAGAAGTTAATTCTATAATTTGGAAAAAGATGCGTACATATGTGAAATCACCTGACCTCATAATTATGAGCAATTTCTTAGACTATTTTAAAACGTTAGATCATTTATCTGAAACAACTTGGTTAGCAGTAGGTTAATCTTATTTTCTAATATTCAATTGTTTTCTGCATGAAGGCAAATTATTCCCTCACTTACATCCTTTCTCTTAGCCTCAACCACAGTTGGCACAAAAGTGATAGAAAAGACTGTTTCAACTTCTTATTTCCCCAGGATAATTGAGTCAATTGAAGTAGATATAGTCCCATAAGAATCTGGAAAACTGAAGGACAGACCTGTTACACACCCTATTAGAACTCCAAATCGGGATGATTAGAGACACAAAATAACGAGCCAACAACAGGAGATAGGAAGTCATCTGGCTTTGATGGGCACCTTGGTGCTAGTCCACATCAGAGATTCTGGGATTCTTTGCCATTTACTTGCATGTTCTTGAGATGTTTCCACAGGGGAAAAAATCAGCAGCACAAACGAAGTCAGGGATATAATAAAGGCTATGAAGCTTGTTAGAGTGTAGACAGACATATCGGAAAGATGAACAATTTCCACTTGCTCCTCACGGTCCTGTTTCTTTTATGGTCATTCGTCCACGTAATCTGTGAATTCCAGTAGAAGATTAAACAACTAAAAGACCATATTTCCCATGAGTATTATGAGAATTATTCTTTCAACTTTCCTTTTTTTTTTTTTTGCTTTTTGGGTCACACCTGGCGATGCACAGTTACACCTCATTCATGCACTGAGGAATTACTCTTGGCAGTGCTCAGGGGACCATATGGGATGCTGGGAATTGAACCTAGGTCAGCTGCATGCAAGGCAAATGCCCTACCCGCTGTGCTATTGCTCCAGCCCCCTCAACATTCCTTTTTAAGCAAAGAAATAGAAGGCTAGAAAAATTGGCTATCTTGAGCAAATAGAGCATGCTGAGGCTAGTAACAAGCCAGATGCTAAAATGATAACTTACAATCCATATTAATAATAATAAATATTTCTAGACTATATGAAGATTTATTAACTAATGTTGCATACAAAACTATTAATAATATGCAGAGAAAAGCAACTCTGGATACTGCCAAAACTATGATCATTTGATCTACTATGGAGAACTTTTGTTTCTTGATCCAGTGATTGTAGTTGACCAGCACTAGGAATTCACGAGCAAACTATCCCAGAACAACTTCTGCCATTACTAGGATGGCAAGATTGCTCGGTCATAAAGTGACCATGTCTAGGAAGAAAAGTCTAGTCCAAAGTCACTGGGTGTGATTCTTTTTTTTTTTAATTGAATCACCGTGAGATAGTTACAAGTGTTCATGTTTGGGTTACAATTACACAATAATCAAATACCCATCCCTCCACCAGCGCAAATTCCCCACCACCAATATCCCCGGTATATTCCCGCCCTTTCCCACCCTCCCCCTGCCTCCATGGCAGACAATATTCTCCATACTCTCTCTCTCTACTTTTGGTCATTATGATTTGCAATACAAATACTGAGAGGTTATCATGTTTGGTCCATTATTTACTTTCAGCACACATCTCCCATCCCAACCGATTCCTCCAGCCATCATTTTCTTAGTGATCTCTTCTCTATTCTAGCTGCCTTCTCCCCTCTGCTCATGAGGCAGGCTTCTTAATAATTTGTCTCTAAGTCCTACATGCAGTTCATCTCTGAATTGCATGATGAGATGCAATTTTCAATTTTGTGAACAACATCATGGAGGATAGCAAGAGAGGTATGCCAATAGATTCAGTCTATCTTTATGGAAATATTGATCTTCCCTATTGGATCTAGTTGACTCTCTTTTATTCACTGTAAATACAGGATCAGTTGGGGTGTTAATTACTGATGTTAGTTCTCATTTGCCACAAAGCAAACAATAGCATCACGTTTTGCATTTTTTTCCCTTGTTTAGACTCTATAATGTTAAAAAGATTGACATTCCCTATGAGTTCACGTGAACTCCCTTTCATCTACTGTATACCCTTGATAGGTTGGCATATTTATAAGTGATATTAGGGGATGACTGAATTTTCATTTGCCAGCAAGAAAATAATATTTCTTTTGCTTAGTGCTTTGCAATTTTTTTCTAATTTTTTTCTTAGTAATTTTCACTCATCATTTAGTGCCAGTAGCATGTAGAACCATATATTTATGTATGTATGTCTTAATGTAGATGTCTAATTTATAAGATATGTTTGCTCATAACTAGATATGAATTCTACAGATATTTTTATATCAGAATGATGAAAAAAGAATCTTTTTGATTTTCCTGGCAAAGGAAACCAATATTTCCTTTAGGAAGTCATAAAGGCCAATACTTCCTAAAGTCTGACCACTGATGAGTAATTCTCGTCCATAACTTTGTGTTTTGGAAGTTATTAACACACACATACTCATTCACCTAAACTCACATAGATGTCACTCTGTCATATGGATAAAAGTAATATGCTATAGTTTCTAAATGTAAGGTTATTCATTTGGACAAAGGAAGAAAATCTTCCTTTGCTACCATGTTAACATTTCAGCCCATTAATAATACCTGTGTAAGACATCACTACCACTACCACTCAATAGTCTATGTAATACTTTAATATTAAAATATTAAGATTTCAAACTTTTGAAAACTATTCCTATGCCAGTTAAAAATATTTGTGATTTCCATTACAGAATTTAGACTTTATATATTTTTCAGGATTCATGTATTTCTTTTTGTATAGTTTTTTTTTCTTTTGGGGTCATATTCACAAGGGTTACTCCTGGCTCTGCACTCAGGAATTACTCCTGGCAGTGCTTGGGGGACCATATGGGATGTCGGGGATTGAACCCAGGTCGGCTGCATGCAAGGCAAACGCCCTACCCGCTGTACGATCACTCCCACCCCTCTTTTTAGTATAGTTTTAAAACTTATCTAGATTTAGTTTTTAGATAAATAGATTGAAATCATCTTTCATCCTTGGAGTTTAATCAATTTGAACTCTTAGAAAACCTGAGTTTTGTTTTTGGATTATGTGTATTTGTATGTGCATGTTTATAATGAGGGCTGGAGCGATAGCACAGCAGTAGGGCGTTTGCCTTTCACGCGGCCGAAGGCCTACCCAGGTTCAATTCCTCCACCCCTGTCAGAGAGCCCAGCAAGCTACCGAGAGTATCTCACCCGCACGGCAAAGCCTGGCAAGCTACCAATGAGGTATTCAATATGCCAAACACAGTAACAACAAGTCTCACAATAGAGACATTACTGGGCCCACTTGAGCAAATCAATGAACAACGGGAGGACCGGGCTATTGTGTTTATAATGAGATAATATGTATTTAAAACATACATAATCTATCTTATTTATAATTATATTACCATCTCAAGATTGGACTTCAACAAGAGCTAGGTACATCTAAACATGTGTGCTATATTAATTTCAGTGGAAATTGCAATGATGTCCTGTAATAAATCTTGATATGTGAAAATACAGTCATTTTTAATTAGAAGGAAATAACATTAGTGTGTATTTTAAATACATGTAACTTCACAGACATGAGTAATTCTTATAATACTTGTAAAATTAGGTTGGTAAGTAACCAATTTAGCTATACGAGTATTATAAGAAACTAATATTAATCTTATTACCGTCTTGTATTTATTACTCACAACTATACATTTTTATACTATTTAGTTAAAAGACTTTTGAAGTTAAATCTTCGAAAAATCTGCTTATATACACATTGAAAAAGCAGTAGAAATATAAGATGCCACACAGTCATCAGTTTGTTTTCTATAGGAAGACACTCACCATTCCACTTCCTTTCTTTCTTTCAGTATGAACTTCAGCTTCCACAGAATTGATAAAAAGGCCTGTTTCAGCTTCTTGTTTCCCCAAATAAGGAAAAGTGAGTGGACTGAAGGATATAGTCCTAGAAGAATCTGGCAGAAGAAAACTATCCTTTCCTTGGACAGCCTTTCGTGATGCCAGAATATGATAATTAAAGCTACAAAGTAACTGATTAATAGCAGGAGAAAGGAGGTCACGGTTTGCATGGCTCTGATGTGAACCTTGACTCTGGGATCTTGGAATCCTGTGTCACTGAGTTTCATCTTCTTGAGATGATTCCACAAGGAATAGATTAATAGCACAAGAGATGCCAGAGACATGATGAAGGGGATGAGGTTTGCTAGTGTGAAGACAATCATATTTGAAAAGCGTATAGTGCCCACTGATTTGGTCTTGCAAGTCAGATTTCCTTCATATGTACTCATCCATGCATCTTCATCTATGCCTGTCACTGTAATAACATAAACCAAAAATGGCAAACTCCCCAGCAATATTATGTGGATGACACTTCTAACTCTCCTCTTCAAATAAATAAAGAAAGCCCTAGAGAATATGGCTATTTTGAGCAAATAGAATACGCTGAGACTAGTAGCAAGCCAGACACTAACATGGTTGCTCAATAACCAAACTATATTAGCAACCATGAATAACCTTAAACTATATAAATATGTTTTCAATATTGTGTACCAACTTATTAAAAGCACCCAGAGCAAACCTATTCTGGAGACCGACAAAGCCACAAGCATTTGGTTCACTAAGGAAATCTTCTGTCCTTTGATCCAGTCAAAGCAGTTCACCAGCACTATGAAGCCATTGGCAAAATTTCCTAGAATAAATTCTGTCAGTAAAAGGATGTTAAGAATGCTTGGTCTAAGACTTATCATGTCTTTAAAAAAAAAAAAAAAGAGGTTTGTCTATTATCATCAATATCCCAAGGTTGTGATCCTTTAATAAAATGAACTTAGGTTATTATGTGAAGCTAATCTCTGAATGTGCATGAAATTCTTGTTTCTCTTAAATTCTGAGATAGTCCATCATGGTCATGGTCACGGTCACGGTCCTCCCGTTGTTCATCAATTTGCTACAAAAATAGATAGATAAATAAAAATAAATAAATAAATAAAGGGTTCTATTTTGGAGCTTGATTCTGCCTTTTTTGCAGAAACCCTTTTTTTCCCCCAAAACTTCAAGTTAACTCTTTACTGTCCTCATGTCTTTGGTCTTTGCTATCTGTGGGCTGTGATCTGTGAATAGAATAGATTTCATAACTACTGATGATGTAAATTCTAAACACTCATTTGCGAGAATTCAAACGAAAGTATATTCTCTTTCATGATTTTGCATTTTTAACTTCTGGTAACCTCTTCATCATTTGCATTCATCAACTTTATTTGTCATTTAGTAAAATTGAAAAACCCATTGATGGTAAGGTGAAGTCTGAATTGTGGATGGAGATTAGTAATAATTGCCATGGATTTTGTTTTAAATTTCACATTAATTTTCTCAAATAAACTTAGTATTTTAACATCAATTATTTAAATAAAATATTCAAATATGCCATATATTTTCCAGGAAGTTACAAAAATAAAACCCATGTGTGTCTCATCTCTCTCTGTGTGACTCTCATTTGTTTTATTGATTTTTGACTTCTTAATATCTTATAGGTTAATTGTGGAAAAACAAATCTCTACTTTGGGAAAAATACTTGGCAAAATAAATGTTAATATTTTATGGATAATTATATAAAATAAATCTCTATAAATACAAAACTATACTTTCTATGGTTTTAATTTTATAATTCTCTTCAGCATATATACATACAAAACAAATGCCTTGGTTTCATTTTTCATGCTTTATAGTGCAAAAGTATTATCTTATAGTACTCAAATATCACTAGTTTTATAACATAGTTTAATTTTAGAATATCAAAGAGTTAACATCACCCTGAAATCACTGTGTGAATATGTGTATGCATGTGTGTGTGTGTGTGTGAATTTTTTTTAGGCCACAGCGAGCTGTGCTCAGAACTTACTCCCCACTCTGTCCTCAGAGATCACTCCTGGTGGTACTCAGGGGACCTATGCAGTGACAGGGATCAAACCTAGGTCAGCCACATGCAAAGCTCCCTCACTGTGGAACTATTTCTCTGGTCCCATCATACAAAACTCTTGACTTCTGATGAAGGGAATATATAGGACAGTAGCATCATGTTTGGCACAATTATTACTTGCCATTGACTTTTTGGTAAATTTAGTGCCTTTTTTTTCCACCGGAGTTCTCAGCCTGGTCACCCAGTACCTGAAGTTATTCGCAGATTTGTGTCTGTGTAGAGAATATTCACGAAGCGGTGGCACTGAGCCCTTGGCATAAATGCAATAGTGGGGTGAGGGTGCTGCTGCTGGACCTTCAACGAGGTGGGTATTCAACCCTCCCGCCTCCCATGGGTCTCCCAGAATTCTCAGCTGCAGGGACTGGTGATTCCATAAAGTTTGGCCGTTTCACAGCAGGTACGACTTTTGCCTTCCACACCACTGACCCCAGTTCGATTGCCAGCATCCCATATGGTCCCCCAAGCATCGCCAAGAGTAATTCCTGAGTGCATGAGCCAGAAGTAACCCAGTGCATCGTCGGGTGTGACCCAAAAAGCGCATACACACACACACACACACACACACACACACACACACACACCATAAAGAGTGACTGTTGTGCATCTCCTGGCAGATTTAGAACTAGAGTCATTTTAGATATGCATAGTACTGGGTTTTCTGGAAGTAGAATTGTGGTTAATTTTATTGTGGGCTGGAGCAATAGCACAGCATGCAGGGCGTTTGCCTTGCACACAGCCAACATGGCCAACCCGAGTTCGATTCCTCCACCCTTCTCGGAGAGCCCAGCAAGCTACCGAGAGTATCTCACCCAAATGGCAGAGCCTAACAAGCTCCCCTGGTGTATTTGATACACCAAACACAGTAACAATTGTCACAATGGAGACGTTACTGGGACTGCTCGAGCAAATCAATGAACAACAGGGGGACAGTGACAGTGACAGTGACAGTGAATTTTATTGTATTTTAGGTGATGTGATTACAGTAGTGATAGTTTTTTCTGGCTTCATTATATAAGATATTATATCTTCACTACCACTAGGGTGCCCAAAACTCTCCACTTCTGTCTTTATGTCAGTTCTAGTCTCCCCCACACCTCACTCCACTCTTTGGTAATTTCAGTTTTGGTGCTCAATAGCCAAGAATCTGCCATCATTCAATGTTGTCTATTACCTTAATTTATTTCTCTGCATTCTAGCATAGATGAGTGATATCCAGTATTTGTCATTTTCCCCCTGAAGTTTCACCACAATTCATTTGGCGTTTCACTTGGATGCAGTTCCATCCAAATTGCAAGATTTCATAATATTCCACTATGGATATACCACAACTTTTTTACACACCAATCATTATTGGATGTTCGGATTGTGTCCATATCTTGGCTACAGTACTCAGAGCTGTCACGAACATAGGTGTATGTACATCTTTTTGAGCTATTTTACTCTTAGAGTAGATGCCAAGAAGTGGAATTTATGGTCACGTGGAAGTTCTCCTCTTACACTTTTGAGAACTCTCCATATAGTTTTCCATAGAGGCTGAGCCAGGAAGATATTCCCACCAACTTTGAATGACTATTCCTTTTCCACCATATCTCCAACAATTCTGATAGATCCTAATCTTAATTTTTATATATATATATATGCCATTCTCACAGATGTTAAATGATCTCATTGTTGCTTTGATTTGCAATAAGTGGCAGTGAACACATTTCCGTATGTCTACTACTTTTACACGTCAATTTTATCTGGTCACAAGTAGTTAGACACTAGGCTAAACATTGTACTGTGTACATCTGTGGTGGTATTTCTGTATATAAGATTAACACTGAATCATTATACTATACCTTCTTCAGAGAACCGTTTGCTTATGTTCTCTCCCTGTTAAAAAAAATAAAAGAAAATTAAGAGGGGCCCTTCCAGGTGATGGTCAGGGGTCCAGAGGTTTTTCTTGCCAATCTTCAGCCAACCAGGTTGTGGTTCACTGCAAAGATCCAACTATGTGCTGCTGCTGCTAGGGCCGTGTGGTGCCTGGGATTACCCAACCTGCTGCAGAGGTGCTTTGGTGCCTCAGGATGATTCTCAGTGATTCTCAGGAACCCAAAAGGCTACACCCAGTGATGCTTGGGGAACATGCTGTGTCAAGGATCCAATCAGGGACTGCTGCATTCCAGGCACACGCCTTAACACTTGTACTTTCTGGTCCCCACCCCAGTTTTTAATGGGATTTTGCTATTTTGCTGTTTAACTTTGCTAGTGCCCTATGTATTTTAAATATTAGTTCTTCATATGATGTTCTGATGTATGGTACACAAATATTTTCTTCTATTTAGCAGGGTGCCATTTTATTTTAACCCAATTTTCTTTTGTCATGCAAAAACTGTTTCCTTTGATGTGGTCCCATTAGTTCATTTTTATTTTGTCTCCTGGCCAATGGAGTTGTATCACTGATAACGTCTCTGAGGTCTAGAGTTCAAATCTTAGATAGTTCTGCTTATATTTTTCCAATATATTTTATGAATTCTTGTCTCACCCTGACAGCTTTAACCTACTCTGAATTATCTTTTGTTTGTGGTGTGAAATATGGATTCAGTTTTTTTTAATGTGGTTATCCTATTTAATTAAGGTTCTCCTTACCCCATTTCATGCACACAGATCCTCTTGTCACAGATTAATTGTTTAAAGATCTCAGAGTTTATCTTTAGGATCTCAATTATATTCCTTAGTCTGAAAGATTGTCTTAAGTTCAGTATATGGTGGTTACTTTTTTTCTGACTATCACAGAGTATTTTATTTTATTTTTAAAATTCATTTATTTTATTGAATCACCATGACCTACAGTTACAAAGTTGTCATGTTTGAATTTTAGTCATACGATGATCGAAAATCCATCCCTCCACCAGTGTATTTTCCACCACCAATGCCCCCAGTATCCCACAACCCCATCCCAAACCTCCCCCTGCCTCTATGGCAGAAAATTTCCCTCTTACTCTCTCTATAATTATGGGCATTATGGTTTGCAATACAGATACTGCATCTCCCATTCTGAACGATCCCTCCAACCATCTTTGAATTAGTGACCCCTTCTCTATTCCAGCTACCTTCTCCCCCAGTTCATGAGACAGACTTCCAACTATGGAGCAACAATCCTGGGCTTTATCTCTACTATCCTTGGCAGTTAGTCTCATATTATGATATTTTATATTCTGTGGTGGTTACTTTTACACATCGATTTTATCTGGTCACGAGTAGTTAGACACTAGGCTAAACATTGTACTGTGTATATCTGTGGTGGTAGTTCTGTATATAAGATTAACATTGAATCATTATACTGAATAAACCATATTACTTTCTCCATTTTAGGTATATCTCATCCAATTCACTGAAGATTGGAAGAGAACAAAAGACTGAGCAGCAAATAATTCACCCTCCTCTACCAGGCTGTCTTCAGCCTTGACATAGATTTCCTCCTGAACTCAGACTCCATGTACAGTATAGATTGTCCTAATTCACAAGCCTGTGAAGTGAGACTAGAAAGTTACCTCTCTCATGGGTCATTAAGTTGCAAATGTTAGATTTTATCAGTCTCCATAAGCATACAAGTGTATTCTTATAACAAATCATCATGAACAAGTTTGCAAACCACCATGTTTATACAGTGTACGTGTGAGGGGAGGGAGGATTACATAGTAGGACTTACCTATTCCATGTAAACTCCAAGATCTATTAGCACAGAATTTCTTTAAAATTTTTATTAAGAACAGGTAAGGCATGATTATTACCATAATGAGATACAAATAACAAAATAAAATTCAAAGCAATAGACTTTAGGTTCAAGTTGAGAACTTATTTAAATGAGAATGAGCATTTTATTATATTGCATTAAAGTGTTATTTTCCTTATTTACATACGTTAAATCACAAAGCAATCACAAATTGGTTCTTAGTAATTTATTTTCTGGTCATTCTATTTGTCATGTCTTAAAGTTTTATTAGAACAAGTAATCCAAAGTCAATTTCTTATGTGCCTAAAGGCAGGTTGGGGATGGCAAGGAAAATGGGGACATTGGTGGAGGCAATGTCACGCTAGTAGTGTTAGACATTCAATGCCTGAAATGACTATATAATGAACAACTTTATAAATCGTGGTGTTTTTAATAACAATTTTTTAAAAAATAAAAAAAATTAAAATTAAAAAACTCAAGTTTGCTTGTAAGGATGTGTATAAATTATCAGGGTGACATGAGCAAGCTACACATTGCTTCTAAATGGAAAAAAAAAGTTTTCTTATATAATAATTTATTGAAAGTTTCAGTGAAATGTTACCTAATAGACTACAACCCCAAATTCTATAGGTTAAGTTCTTCTCTTCATTCAGGACTATGGAAAGGCTGTTTTCCATATCCTCCTTTACTGATAGTTCTGTTATTGAGATGAAAATCTAGCAAATGTCACATGGGATATTCTGTCTGCATCACTTATAAACCCTCACTAAAGCTCCCTTTGTTTCTTTCTATTCTTGTTCTCCAGATTGTCTGTGACAATTCCAAGTCATTGAGAAGTCACTTGTTTCTGAAGAAGGCAGATTTTTTATCAATCTCCTAACTTGGATATCCATAAGAAGACTTCTTTTGCACATCAATATCTAAAAATAGCACAGCAGGTAGGGCGTTTTCCTTGCATGTGGCCTACAGCTGACATGAGTTTGATTCCTCCACCCCTCTCGGAGAGCCTGGCAAGCTACCAAGAGTATCTCACCCGCAAGGCAAAGCTTGGCAAGCTACCCGTGATATATTCGATATGCCAAACACAGTAACAAGTGTCACAATGGAGACATTACTGGGCCAGCTAGAGCAATTCGATGAACAACTGGAGAACAGTGACTATAATTTAATTTAAAATGTGTTTAAGTCAGAAGTCTCTGTGGTTTTTTATCTACTCTGTCTAACGCAGTAATAGAAACTTAGTCTGTGAGTTTATTGACATTTGAATGGAAAAGAAACAGAACCATAGTATATAGTCAACCAAAGATTTTAGATTGGGAGTTATTTTCACTGCTTTTCCAGCTAAAACACCGTTTCTTTGGACATCAGAAAAATAATTTTGATCAAATATTCATTGGGTTGATGTTAAGACAGTCATCAGTAGAAACACACATAGCAACATGCATTTTAGTAATGATAGTATACCAGAAGAGACATAAAAATCAAAAGCAAAAAAATGGAATGTAAAAATTATTTGTCTTAAGATTTAGATAACATTAAATTTCATAGTACTAAGAAATATATGCTAAAATTATTGTGTAAGTTTGTATGTTTTTATATTTGACATTTCAATTATATGTCAAATAATATTTTCATGAATTTCCACATCTGATCAAGAACAAATCTTAAATATGTCCCTTGTAGTTAGTATAAAAATATCAGTAACATTTTAATATACATAGAACAGTCACTGAATTATCTGCATTATCTGCTATAATTTTTATAAATGTTTTTTAAGTTATGATCCATTGCTTTTATGAAATTACTCCTGGCAGTGCTCAGGGGACCATATGGAATGCTAGGAATTAAAGCCAGGTTGGCCTCATGCGAGGCAAATGCCCTACCTGATGTGCTATCACTCCAGCCCCTCACTTATATAAACTTTTATGACAGAAAGAATTGGATCTTATTTTAGTCAAGGTAAAAAGGGAAAGTATGAAATAAGGTGAAGGCTACAGTTAGAACTTATTTTACTCAAGGGAAAAGGGAAAATTACATAATAAGGTGAAGGCCACAACTGGTACTTCAGAGACCCAGCAGCAGTTTAGTGGAAAAACAAATTAATCAGTTATCACTTGTAACTTCAAGAAAATGTGTTCCTAGTGAAAACCTGGAGGAAATGACTTTCCTAGGCCAAGAAACATACAATAGTATTAAAATCAGGTTATGATCACTGTTCTCTCTGCTTTACTATAGAAATTCAACTTTTACTTTTAAAAAAAATTTTTGCTATGTGTATAATTTAATGTTGTTCAATAGTTTGTTGCGCATGTACACAAAATTTTTGTAAATATTGTAGTCCTGGGATGGAGTGATAGAACAGCGGATAGGGCATTTGCCTTGCACGCAGCCAACATGGCCAACCCAAGTTCGATTCCTCCGCCCCTCTCGGAGAGCCCGGCAAGCTATCAAGAGTATCTCACCCGCACGGCAAAGCCTGGAAAGCTACCCATGCTACCCGTGATGTATTCAATATGCCAAACATAGTAACAACAAAGTCTCACAATGGAGGCATTGCTGGGCCTGCTCGAGCAAATCGATGAACAACAGGAGGACCGTGACTGTGACTGTGACTATTGTAGTCCTGAATTTTAATGTGCATAAGATTTTTAACAAGATATATCTGTACCCTATTAATTATTAAGTACAATCCACAATGAAATATATCCACCTTAAATATATAGATGTAAAATTTGTCTTCACTATGATCCAAAAGACCAAAATATTAGCCAATGAAAACTAAACATTATTTCATATTGTAACACTACTTAAAACAGAAAACAATATTAGTGTCCTGAATGATATATTGCTTAAATATGCTTATAGAAATGTATTATTTAGTTGGAAAATATAATAGACTATGTATGTAAAATAGTCAAGAATTATTTCATAACTATAAGGAGCGTCACACTAAATTTTGTATGTATATTGCTGACCTGAAAATGTTGCTCAAAATATGTTAATCTTATTATTTTCTTATATTTATCGAAAACAAAGACATCATTTATAACAATCTTGCATATATATATAAAACACTTTTATAACCTAATCTTTTAAATCTTTGAAAATGACTCCATTGAAAATATACAGTTGAATTTAATACAGATTAAAAAAAGCACTAAGTGTATAAAATATTAGAGTTACAGGTCTATTTACACAAAGACATACGCCCCTCTCCCACTTAATTCCCTTCTCTCCATTGGATCCTCAGCTGCCAGAAAAATGACTCAAAGGCTTGTTTGAGCTTCTTATTTCCCCAAATCAAAATCAATGAATGGCTGGATGGATACAGTGCTAAAATAATTTCACAAACCTGGTGGACTTCACTATTACGTTGCCTCTTTATACCCCAAATTGAGGTGATTATGGCCCCAAAGTAACAAACACGAAGCAAGAGAAAGGAGATAATCGTTTGTATGGCTCTGATGTGGACCGTGGTGCTGGGATCTCGGGATCCCTTGCCGTTCTTTTGCATCCTTTTAAGATGTTTGTCCAGGGAAAAGAGTAACAGCAAGAAAGATATCAGGGACACAGTAAAGGGGATGAGGTTTGCTGTTGTGAAAGCGATCATAATAGGAAGGCACATTATCTCCTTCCATTCTATGTCCCAAGTTGTGTTTCCTGTAGATATAGGGGTCCACACGCGGTCAGATCTGCTTGCTGCTGCAATATTAAAAGCCAGAATTACCAGAGATCCCAACACCATTATGACAAGGACTTTTTTAATGCTTCTCTTTAAATAATGAAATAAAGGGCTCGAAAAATTGGCGATCTTGAGCAAAAAGAATATGCTAAGGCTTGTAGCAAGCCAGATGCTAGAATGGTTGCTGACTGTCCATATGATATTAAAAATGACATATACTTCTGAACTATATGAGTCTTCAAAAAACATAGCTGTAATCCAGTTGAACCCTATTACCCAAAGCAAAGCCAATCTCGAGATGGCCAGAGCCATGAGTATTTGATCCACGAAGGAGATCTTCTGTCTCTTGATCCAGTCCATGCAGTTCACCAGCACAATAGAGCAATTGACAAAATTTCCCAGAACAAATTCTGCTGTTAATAGGATGGAAAGAACAATTATCTGTAAAGTTATCATATCTAATGGGAAAAACCAACTTTAATATCGCCAAAACTACTAGTTGGTTTTAGTTTAATAGTAAACAACACTTCTATAATACTGTTCTCATTCTATGTGCACCTTAGTTCTGAAAGTGTATAAAATCAAGTCTTTCTTTAAAAATTCTGTAACCAATATCAAGAAAAAATAAAACAGCCAGGTATGCTAATGAAGCTCACATTGTCTGCCAATAGAAAAACACTGTTATTCTCCCAACATCTCAAGTCTATTTGTATAGACTTTGTATCCGTGCTGTATGCTGTGATATTTTATAACTGCTAATGATGTAAATGCTAAATTCTCATTTGCTAGCATGCAAATGAAAACAAATTTTCTTTCTTTGTTTTGCATTTTTCCTATGTAACCTTTCCATCATTTGTGCTCATCCACACTATATGTTATTTAGTATAATTTAAATGCCAGGTAGATTGCTTGTGAACTTATTGACTTGGTAGATGCAGTTTATTCAGCATCACTATGAATTTTTGCTTTTAATATCAGATTTAGCAGAAAGAATCCAAAAATTTACTGTCAAACTATGAAGGGTTTCTTGGGAATTAATAGACACTTTAGACTGCGTACTAAAAACAAACTCTGTTAAAGTTTTCTTTAGATAGCGATAGCACAGCGGTAGGACATTTGCCTTGCATGCAGCCGGCCTGGTTGAGCCAGGTTTGATTCCTCCAGCCCTCTCGGAGAGCCCGGCAAGCTACCAAGAGTATCTCGCCCGCACAACAGAGCCTGGCAAGCTCCCCGTGACATATTCGATATGCCAAACACAGTAACAATAAAGTCTCCAATGGAGACGTTACTGGGCCTGCTCGACCAAATCGATGATCAACAGGAGGGCCTTTACTTTACTTTACTTACCAATTTATAGTGATAATGGTCCTGGCGTATAATGTTGCTACACCAAATTTATCATGGAGTGTCAGTGTTTCTCTTAACTGTCTTTAAGTCCACATTTGTCCCACCAATTCATTCTGCCAACCCTCACCACACACACACACACACACACACACACACACACACACACTCTTCTGTTTTAGCCAACACAGTTCTAGAATCACATTCTCAACATATGTTATCATCAGCCATTTGTATTACTTTACTGTGATTTTTCTATATTATACATATAAAAAGATCATTCAGGATTTGTGCTGCCTTTGACTCACTGCTCAGCATACAATAGCCTCCAACTCCATTTATGCACATTTAAGTATAATTTTACTTCTGAAGGGCCAGAAAGATGGTCCAGCAGATAAGGTGCTTGCCTGGCACAGACAACCTGGTTTGATCCCTGGCACCATACATGGTCCCCCGAGCCTGTGAAAAGTGAACCTTGAGTACTGAGCCAGAACTAAGCCCTGGGTACAGCCAGCCACAGCAGGTAGGGCGTTTGCCTTGCAGGCAGCCAACATGGCAGACCTCAGTTCGATTTCTCCACCCCTCTTGGAGAGCCCAGCAAGCTACCAAGAGTATCGCACCCTCACGGCAAAGCCTGGCAAGCTACCCGTGACGTATTGGATATGCCAAACACAGTAACAACAAAATCTCACAATGGAAACGTTACTGGGCCCACTCAAGCAAATCGATGAACGACGGGAAGACAGTATGTTTCTAAACAAACATAAAATCTTTAAGCGCACACATCCATTTGACTTAAAATGAATTATTGTACCAAAACCTATAAGATATAAAAATATTCTTAAAGAGGTTATCTAGCTTTAAATCTATATTTTTCTCTCATTTGAGCTTTCAGTTCTTTATTAATAGTTATCATATGTGTGTATATACATATATATTAGAACATTTTACTCATCAGTCAATTTAGAATCTAAGTATTAGTTCTCTAAAGTATTGAAATATTTTATGAATATTCCTGGAAATTTCCAAAGGACAAATGGTTCCCACATTAGGCTCTAGATAGCTCTACATATGTATGTTTCTTTTATTTCATTTTTAACTCATTTTGACTTCTTAATAATTGCCAGATTAATCACTTGACATCCAGAATCAATTTGCTCAAGTGGGCGCCAGTAACATCTCCATTCATCCCTGTCACATGCTAGTGTAGCCCAATGACGTGTTCTCATTCTAGGAACACGAACAGCCTCAAACCGATCATTCAGGGTCTTGACAAAGAAGTCTGACCATCTCATAGGTGGGCAGCCAAGTGATCTTTTGATGTCCGGTGGATTCCAGTTGGTAATGGCTCTAATTCAGCAGTCGTCTCCAAATCTCATTATGTGTCCAGCCCATCTGATTTTCGACACCTTGGCAAACGAGATAGTGTCCCTGATTCTTGACCGTCGACGGAGGTCAGAACTCCAGATTCTTTCTCTCATTTGAGCGAAGCATGATACTTCAAGCATAGTTCTTTCGATTTCTCTTTGGGAGACCTGAATAGTGTTCTCATCCTGTTTTTGTAGGGCCCAGGTCTCTGAGGCATGTGTTAATGCAGGAAGAACAATGGAATGGAAGAGATGTGCCTGGAGCAGGAGATTCTTCATCCTCTTCGCTATTTCTTTGACACTCTTGAAGGCGTTCCAAGTTGCTCTCTTCCTCCTGTGCTGACAATGATCTTGTAGAAGGTGTGGTCTTCTTTATAGAACTTCTCCAGCTCCATGTAGAACTTCTCAATTTCTCCTTCATCATAATTGGATGTTGGTGAGTAGACAAGGAAGATAGAAACTGCCGGCATTGAGCCACATCTATTCAAGTGTAATCATCTGATTCGAGTTGTTAGGCATTCAAATGAATCAATGTTTATGGTCAAGTTCGTGTTGACAAGGACACCGACACCACCGACACACCTTTTGTCGCATGTTCCGAGGAACAATTCTTCCCCAGTGTCGAAAACAGTGTGATGTGATTGTTGCCTTCTCATCACGTCATACCAATGATATTTCACCATCAGGTCCTCGATGAATGCATCTGATGCCAACGTACATCCATTGAAAATACAGACAGTCATTTTTGTCCTTCGTTTTGGCAGCCTTGGTCGGCCCTGAGATTTTATCAGCCTCTCCTTCTTCATCCTTCTTAATGCTGCTGTATTGGTGGCTCTTTCAGGGTCTGGGGAATGAGACCCTTTGTATTTACTGGTTTTGGCATATTGAATATACCACGGATAGCTTACCAGGCTCTGCCATGTGGGCAGAACACTCTCAGTAGCTTGCCAGGCTCTCCGAGAGGGATAGAGGCTCTTAGGGCAGCCTCTAATTGTCCTTGCAGGTGTCCCCATGGTTCAAACCATATTTGAACCCCATCAAATATGATGCGGTAATCTTGTATTAAGTGTTTTATGATGAGTCGCATGGCCGCTTTGCTGTTGCGCAGTCCGGAAAGCGTCCTGGAGCATGTCAGCAGCTGAGTAGTGGAGGTAGTGAAGGTAATGGAGGTATGCCCAGCTGCTGAGAGCATGCAGAGGATCTCTGTTCCCAGGTTCGTTGAGCCTGGAGTCCAAGGTCACAGAGTTCCACTTCCCTGGTTCTCTGGGGCTTCACTCGTGCATGAGTCTCAGCTTGAGTGCCCAGAAAGCATCCTGGAGCATGTCGGCAGCTGGATAGTGGAGGTAGTGGAGGTAATTTGCCAGATTCATAGATAATAAAGTAAGCTTGTATCTTTAAGTTTTATAATTTTATTTTTACATTGCAATTATTTCAGCATATATATACAAAACAAATTCCTTATTTCCCTCTTATTTCTGTACCTATAATAAGAATATTTCAACTTAATATCATATAATTAAAGTATTATTAGTTTATATCATAATTTTAAGTTTCAGACTAAGAAGAGTATAATTCATGGTACAAAAGATTACCCAACACACCCCAGTGGGGCTTGAGTGTCTCAGGGCCACAATCAACAGTGCTTAGGGGCTTACAGAGCTGAACCCAATGATACTCAGGGACCATGGAGTTGAGGACTGAACCGGGGTTGGCTGCAGGCAAGACATGTACCTATATCCACATACTATCTATACATACCATACATACCAGTGTCTCGATAAAATGTGTTTTGAGGGGCTGGAGCAATAGCACAGCGGGTAGGGCATTTGCCTTGCACGCGGCCGACCCTGGTTCGATTCCCAGCATCCCATAGGGTCCCCTGAGCACGGCCAGGGGTAATTCCTGAACACAGAGCCAGGAGTAACCCCTGTGCATTGCCAGGTGTGGCCCAAAATAAAAACTGTTTTGAAAAAAATTACAAGCAAAATATACTGTGAATATACATTAGGAATTACAAATGCTACAATGGAAATCAACAATAATTTTATGAAGATAGAAATTTCTAGTGTGACCTTTATTTATTTAGAATCTATGGATATAGAAAGAATCCAGTACTAAAAAGAGCATGAACAAATTATCAAAATGGCATAGACTTGTTACACCAAACCTTATAAGGAACTTCATTTGTTGTACAAAGACTAGTTGATAATTACAGTGAAATGTTTCTAAGCCATCACAAACTTCGACAGCTTCACAACTAATCTCAGAAGTGATGCAAGCCAAGGCACCAATCTTATCACTCACAATGAGATTATGAGGTACACCAATCTTAGGTACACCAATGAGGTACACCAGTCTTAGGAGTACCCTCAGGAAAAAAACTAGGTCAACTCCCTACCCAGACAAAGTCGCAGCAACCTTCCAGTATGGAAGCTGCCTCCATGGCAAGGCCCCAAACTTCACTGCTTCACCACTAATCTCTGTAGAGACACTTAACCAGTGAAACTTCCAAGCCAGTGAAACTTCCAGATACATCAACTTTGATGCTGGAAACACTGGGGCCTTCTTGATATGGGGATAGGTAGCCTCCCTCCACCCCCCACTGCTGAAATCCCTCAAGCCACCCACAACCCACAGCCTCTGCCATGTAAATGATCCAGCTTCTCAGCTTCATAGCTAATCTCGGAAGAGATGTGAGGCAAGCTTCTGAAACTCATGAGTACACAGCTCTTTGGGCTAAAAATTCCGGGGACCCACTAAAGAGGGAGCAAGATGAGAATCATTACAATTCTACAGACTCTGAAGTTCACATAAGCAGCCACTCAACAACTGCAAATTCCATAATACTAACAGTCCAGAAAGAGGACAATAGATCTGATGGCAAAGTAACAGAGAAGCCAACTAAGCCTATTAGACAAAAACAAACACAAGGCTCAATAGCAACAAACAGCTCATTTAAACCTCAGACAATAACTCTGATAATCTCATTGTGAGTGATAATAATGTTGACAATTTTTTTACCGAGTATTTTTTTTATAATTTCATTAACCACTTAGTTGTAATAAGCAATAAAAAATAAATTATTTTGTGTCTGCTAAGGGGGCAAGCTTGGGGATGGGTGACAAACCAGAGACAATGGTGGAGAGAAGGTCACATTGGGTTGGTGTTGGAACACTGAATGCCTGAAGCAACTGTATTATGAACAATTTTGTAAACCACGGTGTTTAAATAAAGTTAAAGAAATGTTAGAGAAGCCCCAGCAGCAAAGCCTCTGCCTTGTCTCTGACTGGACTCCACAGGCTTAGGACTGAGCTCCACAGAGAACCTAATCTGCCCATAATTTCAGGAATATGGTGATTTGGGGCTGAAAGCTCCAGGCCTTCTTGGCGTTGAAATGGGAAACCTCCCCCCACTTCCTTGTACTTCTGGAAACCTCAGCAGTCACACCCATATACCACCGCCTCTGCCATGTAAGCTCATTTACTGGTCTTGCTCCAGAGACTCGTAAATAAATACTGAAATAGATCAACTAGCTGCAAAAATTTCTCAAATACCCTTTCCACAATGAGACCTCCAGGGCAATTTCGAGAAGGGAGCAGGCTAGCTCCCACTCGACGAAGCCTCAGCAGCTGCACCCAAGCCCCAAAGCTGCACGCATACCTCCAGCTGGACTGAACAATTAAATATTCTGAATTTTCTGGAGTGACATCACCAAACTCTACAAAACTGACATCCCAGTGCACACCAGATTGGATGGGAATGTACCATAGAAGCCAACCAATCTCAACAAAGAAAAACATTAACCCAGAAGGCCTAACTCACAACAACTGCTTGGTAAGCCCTCAGACAAGGACTTAATGTCCCCTTGGTAAGATACAAAAATTTTCAGAAATGTTCTTCTACTGAACTATTTTTTCATCATTCCATTAGCCATTTAGCAGTAGCAAGCAATATAAAATAAATTTTTGTGGGCCTGCTATCTTCAATCTGGAATGGTGATGACTTCAAGGCAATTTTGGAAGATATGTATCTAATGATGGATATCTGGGCTGTCTAGTTCCTTGGGTAGCTGCATTGAGAAGATTTCTTAGACACATCAATACCATTAAGTAGAATTATTAAATTCATATTGTGTGTGACTTACCACGTATATTGGAGCCCATAACGGCAGCATCTTTTTTCACCCCTCTAATGCAGTATCTAAAGTCATGCAGATAAAGGACTTTGGTGAAATCTGTTGGTTTTCATTTTTATTGGGTCTTCTTAGCTGCAATATAATTTACTCATCAATTAACTTGTGTCATTTGAATGCATTTTTCTATTTTTTGAAATAAAATAGTTTTTATTTAAATAAATTTATTTATAAAAGTGCAAGAGGATAGAAAGAAAGAAATATTGGTTTAAGATAGACCACAGGCTTCTCCAGAATGTGAAAAATAAGGAATGTCTTTTGGGAGAAGGTCTTATACCATTTCTCCAAATATTTTGGTCTGGAGTTCTCTGCATACATAAAAGTTAATGTTGCTGTTATCATATATATTTTTCCCAACTATTCTAGGGAGAACTTTGAGTATCCTGGTGGGGAGGGTCAGAATAAAACAAGACATACATTATCACCCATAGAGTGTGGATATTCTACTGAGGAAACACATGACTAAAACAAATCATCAATATGTAAATGATTTTTCTAGTTTTGAAAATGTGGTACAGTTTATAATACTAAGAATCAATGTAGACACAAAAATTGAGTTGTTAAACATGATTATACATTTTCTTTTTTACTGTAGATGATGATTTACAAAGTTATTTTTCAGTACAGTTTTTGGGCTCACACTGTTCCCACTTCCAGTCCCATCTCCATGACCCCATTCCTCAACTAATGAACCTCAGGCTCCCTTCTACCACCCAACATAACTCCTTGACAGAATTTTTTTTAAAGAGATATTTTTAAAATCTAACTTGCAGTTTGGGTCCCATGCTTTTAGTTCTGTTGGTTCTATTGGTTTACACACACACACACACACACACACACACACACACACACACACACACACGGGTACCTTGCCTCTGAACAACAGATAAGCCCAAGATTCCTGTCCCGTGCCCTTATGTTACTTCCAGACCTCTTTTTCTTGATTGTCTCCTTCATTTCTCTTCTTCATTGAAACTTTTGGTTTCTATAATCTAGAGCCAATATTTTGCCCATCTTTGATAAATTTTCATTCCCCAGATATGTTATTCCATATACTACAAGTTAGTGTATATGTGGTACTTCACTTGTTCATCTGATATAAATTCTCTTAGAATAAAAATTGCTACAATACCATGTTAACCTACTTTCTATATTGTAGTTTTTCACAAATATTCTGACAATTGCTATATAAATAATATAGATACTATTTTAATACATACATAAAGGTCACAATAATATACCTTAAGTTTTAATATGGGTAAATGAACAATTTGCTTGTTTTGTTTTGTTGGAGGGAGAGGTATTGGGCTATATTCAGCAGTACTCAGGGCTTACTCCTGGCTTTGCACCCAGCGATCTCTCCTGGCCAGCTTAGGGGAACACATGTGGTGCTAGGGATAGGACCTGGGTCAGCTCTGTTCAAGGCAAGTGCTCTCATATTCTACTGTAACCCAGCCCCCAGTAAGTGAACATTTCTTAATGGTAATGATAGGGTTAGTTGAAACGTATCTGATATGTCTAAGGGATGTTTGGGTAACAAGAAGACTGGCAGTTAAAATGCCCAAGAAATTTTTAAGGGTAAACAAAACGATTTTAAATCAGATTACACTGCAGAAAGTGTTCTCCTATAACAAATTGGCAAGAAATGACTTTCCTGAGGACATATGGACAAAGAAAAGGCAATCTGAAGCAAATAACCTCAGCATGTAAGAATTGATTATTACCATCCCAACAATGGTAAATTGGAGGTTTAAACTACAAAACCCAGAACCTCTTGCAACCTGTGTGTGGCTAACGATAATGCTGTTTTATTGTTTTGTGTGGATAACTGTAATGGAAAATGGCCATGATTTCCTGAGATAGATTGCTGAATCTAAAGGGGGTTTTTTTGTTTTGTTTTGTTTCGTTTTGTTTTTGCTTTTTGGGTCACACCCGGCATTGCCCAAGGGTTATTCCTGGCTCTGCACTCAGGAATTACTCCTGGTGGTTCTCTGGGGACCATAAGGGTTGTTGGGAATTGTACTCGGGTTGGCCGCATGCAAGGCAAATGCCCTACCTGCTGTGCTATCACTCCAGCCCCTCAATCTAAAGTATTTTTAAACTCAGGTTAAAACTTCTTTATTTGCAAAAGAATACAGAAAATGCATTGAAATATGCATGCCTCAATAGACTTGAGGAGTTCTGACTTGTGTTATAAAAATTTATTGCCTAATGTTGAAAATAATCTAGACTCTCTGAGATAGTTTTAGCTGGGAGACACAAGCTACCCCATTTACTTTGGGTTTTTTCAGAATCACAAAAAAATGGTAGAAGGGCCGGTTTCAGCTTCTTGGTTGTCCAAATCGGGATAAACAAGTAGCTTGAAGGATACAGGATTCTCATGGGCAGATCATGAGAACAGGTTTGTTTATAACCCATAAGAACAAAGTCTGAGATATTTATAAACAGGAAGAAACAGGCAACTAGCAAGAAAAAGGAAATCTTGGGGCCAGAACAATAGCACAGTGGGTAGAGGGCTTGCCTTGCAAACCCAAGTTCGACCCCTGGCACCCCAGTATGGTCCCCTGAGACCTTCAAGAGTAATCTCTGAGTGCAGAGCCAGGAGTAAGCCTTGAGCATTGCCTGGTATGAAGGAAGAAAAGAAAAGAGGGAAGGGGAGGGGAAGAGAGGAGAGGAAAGTGGGAGGCAGGAGAGAGGAGGGGAGGAAAGAGAAGGGGAGGAGAGAGGAGAGAGGAGAGCTAAGAGGAAAGAAGTAAGGGGAGGAGAAGAGAGAAGACAGAAGGGCATGCTAAGAGGGCACACTTGGGGAGTGATTGGGGAAATGGGGACAATTGTGAAAGGAAGGTCACTCTAGCGGTAGGATTAGTGTTGGAACATTGAATGCCCAAAGCAACTGTAGTAAGAGTAAGAACTTTGTAAATCACAGTGTTGAAATAAAAGATTATGCAAGATCTTCTTAGAAATCCCATCAAGGCCAGCACTCCCTAAAACTTGCTTTTGATAAGTGAAACTTACCTGTGACTTTATCTTTCAAAAGCTCATAAACATACAAATAAACACATACATACATCTCACAGATAGAATCAGTAACCTGTAGTAAATATTGTATTGTTGTCAGGGAAAGCATTTAAGTTAAAATCTCTCTTTTCTCCTGTGAAAACTTTTTAACTCATTATTAAAAAATGAACTATAGAATAGGGAATATATCTGCAAATATAGATATAACAGATGACAATATATGTTCTGTATAATAATAATACAGTATACATAATATATGACACTCAGCTCTATGACAGTATCTTTTTAGAGGTATTGAATTCTGTTGTACTTTAACACTTAGGAATTTTGTCAATATCTCTTTTTTTTCATTTTTTTTATTTTACTGAATCACCGTGAGATATAATTACAAGTTTTCATGTTTGAGTTACAATCACAGAATGATCAAACACCCATCCTTCCATCAGTGCACATTCCCCACCACCAATATCCCCAGTATACCCCCCTTTCCCACCCTCCCACTGTCTCCATTATTCCCCATACTCTCTCTCTCTCTACTTTTGAGCATAATGGTTTGCAATAGTCAATATCTCTTGAACACTTAAAAAAATGTGCTTGCCATCACAGATTCTAGACCTCACTACAGAATCACTTAGGTTAATTTTCTATAGTTAAAGTTGTTTCTACTCATTTTTGCAGTGAATCTTTAGATGAATAGATAACAAAATCAAACTCTAGCTTGGATTTTATCTGGTTTATGTTGTTCACTTCTGAGGAGGTGACCTATGTCCTGTGGATTATTCAGTCTTGTCATGGCAGTTTTCTGAGCGGGAGCTATAGCACAGTGGTAGGGCGTTTGCTTTGCACGACTTGGGTTTGATTCCTCCGCCCCTCTAAGAGAGCCCGGTAAGCTACCCGGAGTAACTCACTTGCAGGGTAAAGCCTGGAAAGCTCCCCGTGATGTATTTGATACGCCAAACACAGTAACAACAAGTTTCACAATGGAGACATTACTGGGCCTGCTTGAGCAAATTGATGAACAACGGGAGGACAGTGGACTGGGCTACAGTGCTACAGGTGGTCCATACATGTGTCCTATAGAAATATTATTATAAAGCATGTTTCAGATCTGTGTATTTTCTTTAAGTATTTTTTCCTTTTTTCTATCCTACCCTTCAGTTCAGGGATATATAGCTCTGACTGAAATATAAATTCGCTCTCAGACTTCTCACGCAAGAATTTGCATAGCATCTTTGTGTAGCAATAAAGGGTTACAGGCAAAAAAGACAAGTAGTACCCTGTAATGTATATGCGGAAAGACATAGTCTGGAACCCAAACCAGCCCAGACACGAAGGCATGAACTACAGTGTTTGTTCACAGTTTCGTGGTGACCAGGATCCCCTGGTGCGTTGGGACCATACGCCATCCCCAGGCTGATGGATGAAGGAATGGGTCCACAGACCAGTAACCAGTGGTGACTTTATTCAAATCAATCAGGATTATGATATAAAAAGCATAAAGAGTTGAGAGACAGCAATTGCACATGGTGTGGTTGACATTAACATAAACATGAACACCCCTAAAATGCTTCCTCCAGGGGATTTTCTTCTAGATTAATTTAAGGGCAGCATTCCACCTCCAGCACTCAAGATTCCTTCTAGGAGATCTGCCCAGGGATAGCATTCCATCTAGGGGCATACTGCTTTCTCCTCTCTTTTCCTGGTAATTCACATAAGCAATCATATTAAATGTACTTCTTATTACAATGGAAGGTCCCAGAGTGGCTTACCGTGAAGTGGGGAAGAGAGAGGCAGCAGCCTCCAGAAGGAAATCTAGGGCTGTCCCTCTGTCAACCTCTGTCACCCGGTGGAGCTCCTGGGAAATTTACAGTGATGAAAGTCTACAGTGACAAGGCAGAGACACTCATCCCTTGCCAATCCCACAAGGTAGCCATCAAGCTGCGCCAGAAGCCCACTTGCTCTGCACGGATGAGAGATGACCCCTGTTACCTGATTTCCTGGGTTGTCGTGGACTCAGACTGGAGGGAGGAATTGCTCTTTGCAGGAAAGGAAAGTCAGTCTCAATCTTATCCAGGCCCTTTGGTTTTGTCACCTGTCCCTCATAGGGAAGAATTTCAGAAAGACACAAAGAGAAAAATATAATAAGTTTATTGGAGAAATTAGGGAGAGAAGGAGAGGGGTAGATAAAATTACAAGAATATGGGCTTCTCCAGAGCTTAGAGAGACCCAAACAGTGTTTGGGGGAAGGTTAAGTATGGATGTTTTCAATAACCCCCTTTGTCCCAAGTTCTTTGTACAAGGAAGAATTGATGTGATTTTTCCCTGGGGAAAAGCATTGAACTTCTGCTAATTCATTCTTGAGTTCCTGTTGTAGCCTTTGTTCCAAGCATTCCAGGTGTCTCTCCTCTCAGGGATGCATCAGTACTTGGGTCTGGAATTCTGCATTTCAATGGTTTTCCAAGTTTCTGAGACGGGTCTTTTTGTCACAAAAGCCTCCGATGCCTTGGGGGGGGGGGGGAGGGCTTGTTTCAGACATGTTTTCCCCAACATATATTACCAGGGCCCCCTATATCATCCTGCGTACAACACTTGTACCATATTTTACCAAGTCATCTGTTTTTAAATACTTGGATTTTTTCCAGATTTTGGCTATTGTGAATAATGTTGCAATGAATATAGGAGTATAAATGTCTTTTTTTGTTTTTTGTTTTTTGTTTTTTTAGTTTTTGGTCCTTTGTTGTATACGCCAAGAAGTGGAATTGCTGGGTCATCTGGAAGGTCAATTTCTACTTTTTTGAGAACGTGTTCGCATTGTTTTCCAAAAAGATTAGGCCAAATAAAGAGTACAGCAGATAGGGTGATTGCTTTGCATGCGGCCAAACCAGGTTCAATCCCCAGCACCACATATGTTCCCTGAGCCCCACCAGAAGGGAGCCCTGAGCCCTGAGTTCAAGAGTCTGGAGCAAGTCCTGACCACCACAAGGTGTGGCCGCCCAAAATTTAAAAATAAAAAATAAATATTGGGCCAGTCAACATTCCCAGCAGTAGTGAGAATAGACAAATTATTTTATCATGATTTTTCACATGATTGAAAAATAACAGATCTTAAAACTTTTCCCTTTGTTTATAAAAATATCACTGATGGCATTTTAATATATTTTAGTATATGCAGAATAGACATTGGATTATGTGTTATGATTTTTATATTTCCCTATGCAAACTTTTATAAGACAAGAAATAATCGAATCTTTTTTAGTACAGTGGAAAGGAAATTTGCATAGGAAATTGAGACTTGACCGGTAATTCACAGGGACCAGGTTAGGGGAAAATTAAATAATTTGACATCTGATATAACTTCTCGAGCGGGCCCAGTAACGTCTCCATTGGAGACTTTGTTGTTACTGTGTTTGGCATATCGAATACATCACGGGGAGCTTGCCAGGCTCTGCTGTGCGGGCGAGATACTCTCGGTAGCTTGCCGGGCTCTCCGAGAGGGGCGGAGGAATCGAACTCGGGTTGGCCATGTTGGCTGTGTACAAGGCAAATGCCCTACCGCTGTGCTATCGCTCCAGCCCAGCTTTATATAACTTCTAAAAAATAATATTCTTGGTAATAAACTGAAGGGAAAGTTTCTTTCCTAACTTTCCCACTGGGAAACTGAAAACACTAAAAACTTTTCTTCCTTCTGCAGTTTATTAAAGAACTGCCTCTTTTCCTAAGCTTCACACATTTTGTATAATTTAACGTTCTTTAATACTTCCTGTTATCCATATGTGCAGAATTTCTAGAATGTCAGTCATGAATTTCACTGCACACATATTTTCTTAAAAACAGTTCTAGATGATCCCTGTTTCTGAGCAAGACTATTCTGATAGAATAACGTTCATCTCAAACATACCTCCACATTCCCTTTCCCATTCTAAAGACAGAACACTCAAACACTTGAAAGGAACAAATTAGAACAGAACATAGTAATAATTTCTGAGATACATTAATGATTCTTAGATATTCATAAACATAAACTATATAATTTGGAAGATAATAAAGTACGTAGGTGAAATGCCCAGGGCATGATAATTATAAAGAATTTCTTACAATATTTTGTAACATTTGGTTGCTTTTCTGAAAAAGATGAGCTAGCAATTTTTCTCTATTCTTTTCCTAAAATCCATTTATACATAGGATATGTGACATGCTTAGGTCAAGACTTTTATGTCCAAATCTTTGGAAATGATCCAGTTATACATAAAGCAACCTGAGTAAAAAGTTATAGACTCATGAGTTCATTTTTTCATGACATGTGTCCCCACTTATTTCTTTCCTCTTGGCTGGATCCTCTACTGCCACAGAAGTGACAGAAAGACTTCTTTTAGTTTCTTATTTCCCAAAATCAGAAAAAATGAATGACTTGAAGGATACAGGGCTAATAGAATCTGGCAAACATGAAAGAATGATTCGTTTTTCAACATTTCTGAATTCCAGATTGAGATGATTACAGTCACAAAGTAACTGGTGTAGAGCAAGAGAAAGGAGGTCATAGTCTGCATGGCTCTGATGTGGACCTTGGTGCTGAGATCTTGAGGTTCTTTGCCATTCATTTTCATCTTCTTGAAATGTTTCCATAGGGAAAAGATTAACAGCAGAAAAGATATCAGAGACATAGTGAAAGGTATAAAGTTTGATATTATGAAGACAGTCATGTTGGACTGTCGCACAATGTCATTCCATTTGGTCTTCCAAGTTACATTTCCACTGCATTCATTCTTCCACACACTTTCATCTGTGCTTGCCTTTACAAGATGAAAAGCCAAAGAAGGCAAGCTCCCCAGCAGCAATATAAAGATAACTCTGTTAACTCTTTTTTTAAAATAAAAAAACAGAACACTAGAAAAGCTGACGATCTTGAGCAAATAGAATACGCTGAGACTAATAACAAGCCAGATGCTAAAATGGTTGCTCACTATCCAGACAATATTACCGACAATAAATACTTCTAAACTATATGAAGCTGCATTAAACATGGTTACAATCCAATTCATTTCTATTACCCAGAGCAAACCCATTCTGGAGATGGCCAAAACTGTGAGTATTTGATCTACGAAGGCAACCTTTCGTCTCTTGACCCAGTCAATACAGTTCACCAGCACAATGAAGCCATTGGCAAAATTTCCTAGAATAAATTCTGTCAATAAAAGGATGGAAAAAACAGTTGTCAGAAAGGTTATCATTCCTAGGGGGAAAGTCAAACCTAAAATCACTAAAATTTCTCGTTGTGACCCTTTAATACTCAGATCTTAATTCTATGAGCACATGGTACCTGAATGTGCATAAAATCCTCATTTTAATTCTGACATCAGTGTTAAGATGAAAACAACCAAGGTGTGATAATATAAAAGCTTAAATATTGTCTTTCAATGAGCTATTTGATAAATGCTGCCGTCCCAAACATCTCAAATTATCTCTGTTCATCCATTTTATGTCTTTACTATGTCAGATGCCCTATTTTGTAACTGATGATGATGTAAATGCCAAACACTCATTTGCGAGCATGCAAATCAGGACATATTTTCTTTCATTGTTTTGCAATTTTCCTCTGTGACCTCTCCATCATTTTTATTCACTAACATTGTCATTTAGTAAAATTTTAAATCCAATACAGCACCAGAGAGAGTGGACTGAGTGTACACTTTGCATGCAGGAGGCCCAGGTTCAATTCCCAGCACTGCAGGATTCTCTGAACATGTATTAACAAGTGTGGTCCACAAACTCCACTCAGTAAGGCCTCCAAACAAAAAAATTAAATTTAAATAATCAAAAAAATGAAATCCAATAAGCTTACCATAAAATGAGTATTTGAAGTATTAAATAAAGATTTATCATCTTCACTATGAACTTTTGTTTTTAATGTCAGATTTAAATAGAAAGAACCCAAGTTGTTTCTGTCTAAGTATCAAGGTCTATTTGGGAGTAAAGAGTTTCTAAAAGTTGCGTAAGGACAACATATATTTAAGTGTACTTTTTTCTTAAATTTTATGAATACACACACATACTCATAAATGCACCACAGGCCTCATTAATAAAAGTTAAAGTCCCATACTTTACAAAATAAAAAATATCCCCCAGAAGTTTCTCTAGATTTAAATCCACAATTTCTCTCATTCCATTTCTTAGCCTTTTAATAATAGTTACCAGATATCTCTCTCATACTAGGACTTTAATAAAATTTCTCTCTGGTCAATTTAATATTTGTTTTGACTCTTCAAACTAAGTATTCAATGTCTTAGAACTATTTCTTTATTTCAAAAGAACATGTAGTTTCTGTACTAGAGTCTACATGTCACTAATTAGGAATATTCACATTTATTTTTTGTTTAATTCATTTTGACTTCTTAATAAAAAGGTAGCTTCTGCCTCTCTTTGAATTTTATGCACTTCCAATTTTATTGAAAATGGTTTTTAAATACACGTATATGAAATAAATGCATTGGTTTTTCTCCCTCTTATTTCCTTATCTGATGATATAAAAATATATGAATTTATTCAAGTATTGATCATTTCTTTTTACTTTTGGGTTACACCTGGAAGTGCTCTGGGATTACTCCAGGGTTTCTGCTCAAGCATTACTCCTGTAGTATTCAGGGTACCAGATATAGTGTTGGTGATCATATTGGGGTCAGCTGCATGCAAGGCAAGCACATTACATTCTGTATTATCTTTCTGGCCCTTCATGTGTTTATAGTTTATCTCATAGCTGGCTTTTTAAACTTTATTGAGGTGCTATGGTTTATAATAATTTAACACACATCATTCCAACAGCAAACCTACCACCAGAGAATACACACTTCCCTGCACCAAGGTCCTAGAGATCTCTCCCGATCAATCCCTGCTCCCACCTCCAACCTCAGTTCTGTGGACCAACTCTCTAGTTTTGTTTCCTTGGACCATTTTCTGCTCCCATACTGTGTGTCTTTAAGTCCCACATAAGAAGAGCTCATTCTGAGAACAAAAGGGAATGCCCTGCCACAGAGGCAGGGTGGGATGGAGGGGATGAGGGGGTGGGAGGGATACTGAGTTCCGTGGTGGTGGAAGATGGACACTGGTGGAGGGATGAGTACTTGATCATTGTATAACTGAAACCCAAGCATAAAAATTTGTAAGTCTACAACTGTACCTCATGGTGTTTCACTAATAAAAAATAAATAAATAAATAAATAAATTTAAAATTTTTTTTAAAAAAAAAAAGAAGAGCTGGGGCTGGAGCGATAGCACAGTGGGTAGGGCGATTGCCTTGCACGCAGCCAACATGGCCGACACAGGTTCGATTCCCAGCATCCCATATGGTCACCCGAGCACCGCCAGGAGTGATTCCTGAGTGCATGAGCCAGGAGTAACCCCTGAGCATCGCCGGGTGTGACCCAAAAAGCAAAAAAAAAAAAAAAGAAGAGCTCATTCTGCATCTGTAGCTTTCATTCTGAATGACTTGACTCTGTCTCATAATTTTTAATTTCATAAAATCAAGATCTTACTTCCTCTTCTGGGGACGAGGTTATCTTGCTTTGTATGTACACATGTTATATTACGTTCTGTAGAATATTAATTTTTTACTTCATTTGTAAATCAACTGTACTATTAGGAAATGTATACACTGCCAAATTCTCTGGGAGTAGAGTTGTGGTAATTAATTTTTAATAAATTTTTATTGATTGAAATTCTGTGGCTTGCAATATTATTAATGATGGTTTCTCATACACATAATTCTAACACCACACGCATCACCAATGTACCCATCTCCCTTTCCTAAGACATCAATGCCTCTCCCTTTCAACAACCCCCTCTCCCACCACCAACAACAACTCAATTGTGTGGATCAGTTCTCCCATTGGCTTACTACCTCACTGCATATCTTTAAGTCCCACATATAAGAGAGATCAATCTGTATCGATACTTTTTCTTCCGATTGATTTCACTCAGCATGATATCCATATTGTTGAAAACTGTATGATTTTGTTCTTTCTTACAGCTGCATAGTATTTGTAATGGCTAGTGTTACATATAATTTTGACTGGGTCCAAAGGTGATCAGATACTGGTATAAATGTTTTACTGGGTATATCTGTCATGGTGTTCCTGGTTAAGATTAAACTTCCAATCAGTAAACTGAGTAAAGAAAATGCTCTCCTCATTGCATCTTACATTCTCAACCAGTCCATTGAGGGTCCAAAAAAAGCAAAAAACTGAGGAACAGAATTTACTCTTCCTTCTCTACCAGACTAATTTCAAGTTTCACATTGTTCACCAGACTTCAGACTTAAGAAGTGATTCAACATACAGCATTTCATCCTATTTCTCATGCTTGTAAACTCAGACTGAAAATTTGTCAGTGATTTCATGACTCTCCCTATGCAATATATCTTCTGATTTCTCAACTCCATAAATTCATGAAGTCATTAATTATCATAAATTTATATATGACATTATAACCTATACCTGCTTGTATTCTATTGATTTTTTTCCCAAGGGAAACCTAGCAGATATCGGTACATATGCTTATATTAAAATTTAACAAAAATTTTTCAAAAATATATTATATAAAATGTCATTATCATAAATAATGTATGTTGATAACAATGACTGTATAACCTGTTTATGATAAAAAAAATACATTGAGTCAAAAAAATAATGCTTTCAGGGCTGGATAAATAGTGTAGTGGGAAGGGGGTTTGCCTTGCACACTGCTAACCTGGGTTCAATCCCTGTATCCCTGTGGTCCTCTGAGCTCTGCCAGGAATGATTCCTGAGCACAGAGGTAGGAATAAGGCACTAGCACTGCTATCTGTGGCACCAAAACAAAAATAAATTAGTAATAATGATAAATGTTTTAAAGTTTTATAATGAAGCTGTAGCAAACTACCATATATTTGTTGGTTTACACACAAATTATTCTACAGTGCTGCTGAAGTTCACCAATCTAAAATCATCTGAAAATAATCCATCTAAATTAAACTTTCTCATCTTAGTCATATACTGATATATTATGATTCTAAATCATTTTTATCAATACACAGTATAAATTTATATGTTACTGCACATAGTGTTACATTTCATATCCTATTGACAGTTTTATTATCATTCTTCTTCTTGTATCCAGTACTATTGTAAGAGCAAGCATTATTGAGCAGAGATATTCCCATTAAGTGAACATTATGTCAGATCACTTGAAAATCAATGCTAAAATCATAGTGTATGCTGTTTAATAACACCTATAAGAATCCAGTGAAAGAAATGTTGAAAAGGATATGGCCTACAAGGTCTTTTACTGGGTACCCCTCATTGCAAAAATATTTATAAAAGATGTTAAGGATTGTGCTTCTTCCATAGAATTTAAGGTGCCACAGTAATCTCGAGGTAACCTACCTAGTCTGCTCTATTGAAAACCTATAACAAAAGAGTAGACTGAGGAAAGGCATATGAACATCTTATGTCCAACATCACAGTTGGTATTATAAAAAGAATCTAACCTGGAATTGGAGATGAAATAATTGCTAAAGAGGAATAAAGTTGTCATCAAAAGCATGGTTCCTTTATGGTTCTCTGTGTTGGAGTTTCTGAGACACACAGAGATTTGCTGATGAGATGTTCCCATTCTTTTCTTTTAAGATAATCCGAGATTTATTATTTTTTAAAATTTTTATTAGTGAAACATCATGAGGTACAGTTGTAGACCTACAAATTTTTGTGCTTGGGTTTCTGCTATTCAATGATCCAGTACCCATCCCTCCACCAGTGCCCATTCTCCAGCATTTACATTTTTTTTTTAATTTTTGTTAGTGAAACACCATGAGGTACAGTTGAAGATTTACAAATTTTTGTGCTTGGGTTTCAATTGTACAATGATCAAACACCCATCTCTCCACCAGTGCCCATTTTCCACCACCACGGGTCCCAGTATCCCTCCCACCCCCCTTTCCCCCATCCCACCCTACCTCTGTGGCAGGGCATTCCCCTTTGTTCTTTCTCTCCTTTTGGGTGTTGTGGTTTGCAAAAGAGGCATTGAGTGGCAATCATGTTTGGTCTATAGCCTACTTTCAGCATGCTTCTCCCATCCTGGGAGGATCCTCCTAGCACCCTTTATTTGGTGTTCCTTTCTCTATCTGAGCTCCCTTTTCCCCTAGCATGTTTGGCTGGACTCCAAGTCATGGAGCAAAACTCCTGGTACTAAACTCAGCCACTCTTGGAGATGTTCCCATTCTTGACCCATCAATGCCACTGACCCAATCCGTGAATCATTCCTAGTTATCTGAGATGGATTCTCCTGTTGCTGCCACCAGAAGGAAGACCTTTACTCTAAGGGAAATTTCTATCACACTGCCTAGAACTCTGGGGATTAATGCTAAGTAACTAGTTGATGTCATACATTTAAAACTAAAGAATGTTTGATTTCTAAGTAGAGTCACCTTGCCTTACTTTTGTTTTATACTAGGTAAATTATCCACAGTTTTAAGAAAGCAAAACCATTATCAACAGGATTAAAAATACAGAATCTAGAGAACAAAAGGGAATGCCCTGCCACAGAGGCAGGGTGGAATGGGGGGATGGGGGGGTGGGAGGGATCCTGGGATCCGTGGTGGTAGAAAATGGGCACTGGTGGAGGAATGGGTACTTGATCATTGTATAATTGAAACCCAAGCACAAAAATTTGTAAGTCTACAACTGTACCTCATGGTGTTTCACTAATAAAAATTTAAAAATAAATATACAAATAAGCAAACAAACAAACAAAAACAAAAAAAAAGAACTTTGATGGCATTCAGTGTGAAGTAAGTCAAAGAAAGACAAAAAAACATATTTTTATTCATATATGAAATCTGAAAACAAAACATAATAAAGCCTGAGTTCACAGAAACAAGGCAATCATTGCCAAAGGTAGGGGTTTGTTGGGTGACTGAATGGATGAAAAGGATTATAAAAAAAATACAAATTTTCATTTATAAATTTTCAATCATTGTTTGTAATGTGTATAGCATGGGAACAATAATGTATTGAGTATTTGAATGTTTCTGGGAGTAAATCTTAAAATTCTCATTGGATAAGAAAATATAATTATATGGTGAGAGATGTTAACTAGATTCATTTTGGGGTTCTCTGCACAATAAAAAAAAGTATCAAATTGTTATATGCCTGAAATAAATATCCTGCTCTTGTATGTCTCAGTTAAAAAGAAAACAGAAAACTCACAAAAGACACAGAATCTCAGTTAATTTTTTTTAAAATGTAATATATAAATTATGCAAATTATTATTGTAAAAATTTAAAATATAAATCATCAAATAATACATAAGTGATGAAAAAGGGATGATGGTGATAACGATGATGAGGATGATTGAGGATGATGTAGTGACTGCAGCTAAAATGAGAGAACTCTACTGATAGATTGACTTTATACGTTTTCTAATAGGCATAGTGCATTGTCATAGAACACTACCACCTCCTCCTTTCTTACATCTTTTTCAGTCTCACAAAAGACCACTTTTGTCTATTACTTCATCAAGTTACTTATTTCTGATAATTTCCTTCCTACCTTTTTTCTTTTTTTGGCTTCTATCCAAAACATATCCCAGAATTAACAGCACCACACTTCACTTGCCTTTTCCTCTGAATAAGTACGTGTGACCCATATTGTTATTATATGGATTATAACAATGATAGCAATTTCTTTAATGCTTTCACAGGATAATTTGCAAACAAAATACCTCAGCCTGTTCATTTGCATTTTCAGCTATTGCTACTAACTATTTATTTTATAATTAAGTTAATATAGCACTACATGTACACAAACATCTAAATAGTCTACAAAAATAAACTCTATAGATCTGTTTATTTTTATTATACAATTTAAATATTCCATTGTATTGATAGAGCATAACTGATTTCATTTTTATTGCTGATGCTCATTTCTATGACATTTCAATTTTAACTATAAAGAATAATGATTATATAAACAATTTCACATATATGTTCTGACACACATCGACAAAAATATTCAATTACATTGAATAATATAGTACAGTTGGTAGTACAGTTAAGGACGTTGGATAAATTACTTATGTCAACCACATAATGCCATGCTGCTGCCAAAAGTTATTTTATGACTATATAATCATGATACATTATGTAAAAACTACTGCTCCTGCATATTCTTTCCAAAAATTAGTAATATCAGTAAAAGTGTGTGTACTTTTTTACTAATATAAAGCATTAGTAAATGCAACTTACACTTAATGTTTGATCACAATGTTACTGTTTTTATACTGAGATTATGACTAGCTCAAGAAATGACTACAATATTATGCACATGTCTCATTGTTTATTACTATACCATTAACAAAGCTTGCAATGCTTCTATTTCTTAAATATTCTCATTACCTCAGGAATTTATATATCAGAAAGACAAAAGGATATTTCTATTACACAAACATGTCAACTAATTTGGAAAAAAAATTAGTAGTTAAAGGCATATTGTAAGGGAAACCTCAGTGCTGTTTAGTAACTCATAAAAAGTCCCAATGAAACAAATGTTGAAATTGAAATTAACTTACAAAGTCTTCTATTATAGTATTTTCCAATAGAATACAAAACATTCATTCAAAATCTGTGGAAGTTAAGGTCTTGTTTTCCTTCCAGATAATTTAAGATGCCCAAGTATTCTCAGGGCACTTTGTCTTAACTTCCTGTTTCCCAAAATTATGATAAATGAATGGACTGAAGGAAAGGTCATTGAAAACATCATGATGATCATTATGGCCTGATACCTCTGTATCTCAAACAAAATCCAATTGGCAGTTAGACAGACAGTAAAGTAAATGATGAGGAGAAGGAGGAAGGCTGCCACTGATGTCATGGCTCTTCTATGAGCTTCTGTGTAGGAGTCCTTAGAGTTCAGGGACTTCAACTGCAAATTCTTGGTGTGCCTCACCAAGGACAAAAATAAAAGAACCAAAGAAGTCAAGGACAAGAGAAAAGGAATAACATAGATTAAACTAATAACAAGGCTATGCCGTTGAAAAGTTTCAGTTATGTCATTCAAAGTCATGTTTCTTTCGTAGACTCTGTAAGTACCCTTCCAATGCTCAATAAAACTATCCTGTATCAACAGGTTGACAAACAGTAAGAAGAAAGAGCCCAGGAAAAGCACAAGAACCACGCTGTTCATTCTCCACTTCAGCCAGATGAAAAGAGAGTTGGAGAAATTGGCTATTTTAAGAAAGTAGAAAATGCTTAAGCAAGTGGCAAACCAGGTGGCAAGGTGATGATTTAGAGTCCAAAGAACAGTAAATGCCCTTGCTAGTTCTCCAGTGGCATACAGATGTGGAAAAAAACCTACTATAAAAGAATCTGGTAGTGTGATCCACAGTTGAACAATTCTGGTCATTGCCAAACTGGTAAGGAGAAAGTCAACTGATGTGAACTTCCCATTCTTGACCCATTTCATGCAGTTGACCAGTGCAATGAATCCATTTCCCAGTGTTCCTAAAATAAATTCTCCTATTGTCAGTACCCAAAAAACTTTCACTGATGTTGACATTTTCATGAAAATGTTTCCAACATTACATGCCACTGACAGCTTTATTTAGTCAGCTGTGAGATGTCAACCAATCCTGATGCTTTCAGCCAATGTTATCTTCAAAATTGCTGAAAGTATAACCAAACTTCAACAAGGTGATATAGTTTCAGAAACCTTCATTAAAAAGATAGTTCATTCTCACTGAACTGTAATTCCAGCATGAAATCAAATTGTTCTATTAAGAGATACAAAGCATCCATATGTTTTTATTAACATCAACTCTTTTAATTTCCAGAATAAATTTCAATAATGTTCACTTACCCTTGTCAACAACCTTACTCCACCAACTGCAAATTTCTGCTGTTGCTAATCACTAAAAAGGGTAAGGTCAAATATGTCAATAGGTAAATATAAGAGAAATGTATTCTGTGCTTCATATCCTTAGCCAAACATAATGCAAATATTTTATATTTTGAATAGATCTCTTGATAAGAGAGTTAACATAATTCATTTTTCTCTTCAAAAATGTCCTTCTACTTCTCAAGTAATTTTGTTGACTAAATATGGTTATAAAAAGTTAATGAAATTTAATAATTTAAATATAATAAAATGTTTACCAGGCCAGAGCAATAGCATAGCGGGTAGGGTGTTTGCCTTGCATGTGGCTGACCTGGGTTTGATTCTTGCAAGTTACTGAGTGTTCTGCCCGCACAGCAAAGCTTGGCAAGCTACCTGTGACATATTCAATATGCCCAAAACCGTAACAACAAATCTCCTGATGGAGACGATACTGGTGCCCGCTCGAGAAAAATCAATGAAAATCGATGAACAACGGGAGGACAGTGCTACTGTGCCACCACTGTCAATCCCAATCCAAATCCAAATCCAAAATGTTTACCAAAATTCACATCCAAGTCTTAGAATAAATAACTACAGCTTCAGCATGATAATACAAAAGCTGCAATAAAAATTAAGAGCAAAACATGAAATGCATATGGGGCAGGTAAAAAGATTCTATAGTGAGGAACCAATTACGATTATGAATATAGGAACATTAAATGTGAATTGGATTTCTTTACAGTTTGTGAAGGAATAGAAAAAAGAACTTGATACAAATTTACTGTTAGGGTTGGATGTCCTAAAGATCGCACAAATCAATGAGCTAATGAGCTCTGTGTTTTAAAATTTTATTTGGCACAGGTCAAACAAGCATTGAGTTCAGAAAGCTGAAAAACCTGAGAAGGCTGAGAGGTCAGGGCCATCTCTTCCAGTAGGAGAGCCACTCCCCCCCCTTGTTTCCAGGGTCCTTTTATACTCTAAAAACACAAGAGGCTTTCCTAACCATCTTGTGCCACTCCCTAGTGATCTTTTCCTTGATTGGTTCGGTTGTTATCTCCGCCGACTTCATGCAGGGTTAATTCTGCTTTTTCGACTGGTCCCCATAAATGGATGAGAGTAGTTCTGCGTTTTCGGCTGATTCCCATAAATGGGGGTTATCTGGTTCAACAGAAAGTTACTGGCAACAGCTTTGCTTTTCTGAAATGGCTTTGTGTATGGTAAGCAAGGCTAAGTATTAGAGGAGTGGAGTAGCCCTTTATACTTACGTTGAAATTCTCAAAGTGAGATAAACTCGCTACAGTATGAGTTAATTAAAAATAACAGCTTCTATTTCACAATCACAGACTATCAGGATTGAAAAGTTTCTCAGGCCATCCAACTTCCAGGGCTCAAGTTCCTCTTCTTTTCTGATTTCTGGGCTGTCAAGAAGCTGTAGCTCCCAGTCTTCCTTACAGGTATGTCTGCCATGTGCGAACTCTGAAAAATATTCTGTGTTCCATCTTCCTTTTTCCCAGACAACACTTCAGCTGCCAAACAGAGAAAGTCCTGTCTCAGCCACTTACTTCCCCAAACCTAGATGAATGGGTGATTTTTTAAAAAAATTAAAAGAGTATTGCGAAGTATAAGAACCAGTCTGTTAGCAGCCTATTAAAATTCCAAAATGAGATGGTTATTTCAAGGAAGTAAATGACAAATCATATGAGAAGGGAGGTCACTGTCTTGTACGGCTGTGATATGGACCTTGGTCTTAGGATCTTGGCATTCTCGCTACTGAGCTACATCTTCTTAGAAAGTTTCCACAAGGGAATGATCAGCATCACAAGAAATATTGGGCTCTTCTAGCCCATGCTCTCCCTTGGGCACATCATCTTGCTTGCTTGTCTCTGTTTCTTTGCTTGCTTATTTTCACTTTGGAGAAGCCCCTATTGTCTCTTGAACATCTCATTCTCCCCTCATATTTTTCTAAATAGGTTTCAATAAAAGTTATCTTGTTTTACCCAAAAGGAGCTGGGGAGGTGGGGAGAAAAGAAATACCAGGGACAGGGTAAAAAAATACGCAGTTAACTACCAAATGTATAGTATAATTAGAAACTGTACAATTTTTCTGGTCTACCAGTGATATTCCTTCATTTTCTTTCATCAGCATATCCTCTGCAAGTCAAGAAACCAAACAGACCAATCTTCAGAAGTATGATGAGAACTACACCTTTAATTCTCAGTATATTTATACTGAGGCTGGTGATAAGTTAGATGCGAAAATGAGTGGTTGATGTCCAAGAAATATAACCAGTAATCCCAAAAGCATTCAAACTGTGTCATTAAATTAAATTGAAGTTGAATTAAAGACTGAATTAAAGACAGTTTTATGTCAGTGTATTAATATTACCTAAGGAAAACCAGATCTAAAGACTGAAATGTGAGCATTTGATCCACTGAGGAGATCTTTTGTATCTTTGTCCAATCTATGCAGTTCACCAGCACTGTGAAGGCATTGGAAAACTTCCTAGAACAAATTGTGCTATTACTAGGATGGGAAGAATGAACCCTAGTAAATTCATCTTGTCTGGGCAGGGATGGGACAAGCACCATCTAAATCTTGTAGGATGGAAGAGCACCATCTAAATCTTGAGTGTTGGTTTCTTGACCTTGTGTATGTGAAGTTGATCTTGGAATAGGTATGGAATACTTGTGTTTTTTCCTTCAATTCTCTCACCGATGTCACAAGGAAAGCAACAAAGTATGCTCACAATGGAAGCAATGCTGTTTTAACCAAAAAAAAAAAAATTTAATATTTCCTACCAGCTCAAATAGACTTCTTTTATTGTACTGTGCATTCTTTCCACAGACTGGGGTATTTCATATCCCATATTTCATTGACATTTGAGTGGACGCTGAACTTCCATTTGTCAGCAGGCAAATAAGGACAGTAAATATTTCCATTCTCTTCTTTGTTTAATCTTTTATAACATGTGCTCCTCAACTCAGACATTAGAAACATATAGAACACAGTCTATATAATCAAGTGAATTTTCACCAGAATTTTTAATTTTTAATCTCATCACTCCATTTCTAATTTTAATATAAGATTTATTGGAAAGGAATCCAAGATTTTGCTCTCGAAAACATCCTAGATTTTCTAGGGAGTCCCAAGAAGATCAATACCCCCTAAAAACTAATACCTATTATAACATAATTGTCTACAAACTTATTTAGACAAATCTTATTTAGACAATTGCACACAAACATATTTAGACAAATCTCGCCATTATGGAAGCAAGTAGCATCTTTTAGTTACCAGGCACAAAATCAGTTTAAGAAAGATTATCTACGTTTATCTCTCTATCCTTGCTAGCAGGCTTAGAAAAAACTTATTCATAACTCTCTAATGTGAGTTGGGCCTGGGAGATATGCTAGTGTGCATGCATTTAGGAGGCCTGGGCTCAGGCTTCAGCACAGCATGGTCTCGTAAGGACCACCAGGACAGATTACCAAGTAGCAAGCCTGGAGTATCCATTAAGTATCACTGGTATGACCCAAAAATCAAAACCCAAAATAGAAAAGACAAAATATGCTTGGTTTGGTTTTCTTGCTCTTTATTTTAGTGTAAATCTGCTAAATAGAATTATGCAATCATTATTTTGGTATTCATAGTTGTAAGCAAAATTCTCACATCTGCTTATTTGCATTTTTAAGGTCCTGTGACCAAGTGGTTATTTTATTAAAGTAGTCAAATAGCATTACACATGTACAAACATACCCAAACGTCATGCAAAACATTCTATAGATCTGGGGCCAGAGCGACAATACAGAGGGAAAGGCTCTTGGCCTTGCACACAACTGAACTGGGTTTGATACTGGTCCCCAATTCCTCCTCAGACTGATTCCTGAGCACAGTGCCTGAGTGCAGACAGGAAGTAAGCCGTGAGCACAGCCAGATGTGGCCCAAAAAAACAAACAATCTACTGAGAGTAGACTATAGACAGAACATGATGACTACTTAATACCTGCATTGCAGACCACAACACCCTAAAGGAGAGAGAGAGAGAGAGAGAGAGAGAGAGAGAGAGAGAGAGAGAGAGAAAGAGAGAGAGTAAACAGGGAATTCACCTGCCACAGAGGCAGGGGGTGGGGGGGAATGGGGGAAATGTGAGAGGGATGCTGAGAACACTGGTGGTGGAGAATGGGCATTAGTGGACGGATGGGTACTCAATCATTGTATGACTGAAACGTAAACACAAAAGTTTGTAAGTCTGTAACTGCATCTCATGGTGATTCATTAAAATAAAATAATAATTAAAAAACAATCTATGGTTCTGTTATATTCTTTTCATTGTTGAATGCAATATATTATTGCATCTAATATGTTATCTAACATACAATGTTACATCTAATATATTATTTATATAATAAAATACTATTTATACAATAAAATAATATGCTATTTCATTGTGTTGACAGCCATAATTGACTCATTATTTTGATTCATATTATCACATTCAATACTTTGATTCATACATTGATTCATATTATGACAATAATTCATAATTATTTTATTACTCATGAACATTTTGATGATTTCTCAATCCCTTAAGAACAATGATTATATAAACATATATATGCATACACATGCATCACTGTATCACTGTCACTGTCATCCCGTTGCTCCATCGATTTGCTCGAGTGGGCACCAGTAATGTCTCCATTGTGAGACTTGTTGTCACTGTTTTCGGCATATTGAAGACGCCATGAGGAGCTTGCCAAGCTCTGCCCTGCAGGCAGGATACTTTCGGTAGCTTGAGAGGGACAGAGGAATCGAACCTGGGTCAGCCGCGTGCAAGGCAAACACCCTACCCACTGTGCTATCGCTCCAGCCCTATATGTATTTATATACTATATGTATTCTTTTATATACAATGAGAAAACAACTAAGGATCTTGGATCTTGGAATACCATTCTTTACTTGAATCATGTTATACCGTGTTGTTATGAAAAGTCATTTTAGCAACGTATAATCCTCTATAATACATAAAAATTCTCATTGTTTCATAGCTTTTCCAAAAATAGAATTATCAGAAAATATTTACAAATTTTACGTATATGAATATTATTATACTTAACTTCAACTTAATATTTATAACCATTTTCCTATTCAATTTTTTAAATATTTAGTTCAGAAAAATTCTACAATTTTATATTCACTTGTCATTGTTTATTACTATAGCATGAAATTGCTTTAAAACATTTCCTTTTTGGGAATGCCCTGCCACAGAGGCAGGGTGGGATGGGGGAGATGGGGGTGGGAGGGATATTATCCATGGTGGTGGAAAATGGGCACTGGTGGAGGGATGGGTATTTGATCATTGTATAATCGAAACCCAAGCACAAAAAATTGTAAATCTACAACTATACCTCACGGTGTTTCACTAATAAAAATTTTAAAAAAACATTTCCTTTTTGTTCATTACACATTCCTATATTGCCACAAGTTTTGACATAGCAAAGATATTTCCATGGTACAAACATGTCACCGTATTTTGAGAAAATGACTAAAGTCATATTGTAAGGAAAAATCTCAGTGCTGTTTACTAACACACAAAAGGTCCCAATGAGGATCAGAGATATAGTACAGAAGTTAAGGTGTTGCCTTATATGTGGTGAAACCACATATGGTCCCCGCCACCCCCCCCCCCCCCAGTAACACCAGGAGTGATCCTTGAGCACAGAGCTAGGATCCTGAGCATCACCAGGTGTAGCACAAAATACAAACAAACGAAAAAATAGGTCCCAATGAAAGAAATGTTGACTTTAAAGTGAATTTATAAAGTCTTCTATCAAAACATTTCCACGCAGAATACAAAATTCTTTTTCAAAATCTATGAAATGAGATATTTGGGTTTTCTTCCAGAGAGTTTAAGATAACACAGCAGTCTCAGGAGAATCCGCGTGAGCTTTCTGTTTCCCAAAATTATAACAAATGAGTGACCTAAGAGAAAGATAGTTGAAAGCATCGTGGCCACCAAATTGGCCTGAAACATTTCTCCCGTCAAGAAGATCCAATTGGCTGATACAATGGAAAGAAAGTAAATCAGGAAGAGGAGAAGGAAAGCGGCTATCATCTTCATGGCTCTTTTATGGGCCTCTGTGCATGAGTCCCTGGGGTTTGGAGAGTTTAGCTGCCAATTCTTAGTGTGTCTCAACAAAGAAAGGAATAAAAGAAGCAAAGAAGTCAGGGACAGGAGAAATGGGGTAACAAAGATCAAGGAAAAAATAATGTAATCCAGACATAAACTCATACTCGCATGTGGATGCAGAGTCCCATTTCTTTCAGGTACACTATAAGTATTTATCCACAGCTCACTAACAGTATCCTTCTCCGCCAGGTCAACAGACAGTATGAAGAAAGAGCCCAGGAAAATCATAAGAACCACTCTCTTCACTCTCCACTTCAGCCAGATGAAGAGGGAGTGGGAGAAAGTGGCTATTTTAAGAAAGTAAAAAATGCTTAAGCAAGTGGCAAACCAGGTGGTAAGGTGATTACTTAGTGTCCAAAGAACAGTAAATACCAATAGTAGCTTTCCATTGTGATACTTTTGAGGAAATACCCACATAAAGGAATCCAATAGTGTTACCCACAGTTGAATGATTCTGGCCATTGCCAAATTGAAAAGGATGAAATCAGCTGATGAGATCTTTCCATTCTTCACCCAATCCATGCAGTTGACCAGTGCAATTAATCCATTTCCCAGCATTCCTAAAAGGAATTCCCCAGTTGTCACTGACAGAAAAAATGCTTTCATTCCTTGTGACATTTCTGGGAAAATATTTTTGATGTTGTGTCTCACTGAAAGCTTCTAATTAATCAGTTGCACTGTCGCCAATATCATACCATTGATCTAGATGTGGAATCTTCTTTAGAAAATTATTCCATTTTCTTTGAACTATAATTCCAATGTTAAACTAAAGTTCTGTCAAGACATCTGTATCTTTCTATAATCGTAAACTATTATAATTTCCAGAATAACGATGTCATGTAGCCTTAGCAACATCCTTAGTCCCCCAACTGCTATATTTTACCTGTGCTAATGACTAAAAGGATGAAGTTAAGTGTGTCAGCATGCAAATATAAGAGACATTTTGTGCTACCAGTTCAATCATATTCCAAGCCATGCATTATGCAAACAGATTTTAAATAGAAACCATGAGAAGAAAATTAACATAATTCATTTTCATATTAATCGTATCTTCTACCTCTCAAATAATTTTGTTGGTTAAATATAATTTTAGACACAATTTAATGATATTTCATTTAAACTTAGTGTAATGTTTTTCAAAATGACACAAGTTTTAACATAGGAACTTCTAGAAAAATAGCTATAACTTTCACAGAACAATATAGAAACTATGTGAGACATTAAAAACAAAAGCATGTGCAGCTATGTTACAAGGGGGAACATTATGTGTGATTTTGAATTATTTTTCAATTTGCAAAATAAATAGAAAAAAAAGGGGGGGAAAGTTTGATTGTAGAGGGTATATGCCAGGAAAATTGTGCATTCATGGGCCTTTAAAGTTTAAACTTTGGGGGCTAGCATGATAGAATAGCAGGTTAAGGCACTTGCCTTGCTATGATTGACCAAGTTTGAAGTAATTCCTGAGTACAGAGCCAGAAATAACTCCTGAGCATTAGTAGGTATGGCCTCAATTCCAAAATTAAATAAATAAACAAATAAATAAATAAATAAATTTGAGGGGGGAGAGGAAGGAAAACTGGAAATATTGGTGGTAGAAAAAGTACACTAGTGGTGGGGTATAATCATTGTATGACTGAAACTCAAAGATGAAAACTGTAACTGTAGCTTACCGTGATTCAATTAAATTAAATAAATAAATTTCAAACTTTCTGTTATCTACTTGAAGCAGAAAATAAGCACAGTATTTACCTTATTTTATACATGTCTAATTTGTTTAGGGTAAAACATTATTTTATATTATTAATATCATAATGGCTCAGTTGAATTCACTTTCGCAGTTTATACATATTTTATCTGAATATTTGTCAATGCACTGAACGTTATGTTTACCTTGAAATGTGACTGAGCAGGGCTGGAGCGATAGCACAGTGGGTAGGGTCCTTGCCTTGCACGTTGCCTGACCCGGGTTCGATTCCCAGCATCCCATATAGTCCTCCCAGCACCGTCAGGAGTAATTCCTGAGTGCAGAGCCAGGAGTGACACCTCTGTGCATCGCTGGTTGTGACCCAAAAAGCAGAAAAAAGCAAAGGTGACTGAGCTAGAGATATAATTAATTTTAGGTAATTTGTTACTCTCTTACAGAGTCTCTCGGGGATTTGTTTGTTTTATCTTAACAGCAAGCTCAGGATTTTAAAATGTATTTCGAAGGGACCAGGAGAACTGGTCCGTGGTTGGAAGCTTGCCACAGTATATGTGGGCCGAAGGGCAGTTAAGATAGAGAAGAGACCATATGACAATAATAGTTGGAAACGATCACTTTGCACAGGAAATAAGTGTTCTGAGTGTTGAAAGTTGGTAAAGGGATATACCTGATAACTTTTCAGTACTTGTATTGCAAACCATAATGCCCAAAAGAAGAGAGAGAGAGAGAGAGAGAGAGAGAGAGAGAGAGAGAGAGAGAGAGAGGTTCCTGCCATAAAGGTGGGGAAAGCATGGCAAATAAAATGGGAATACTGGTGGTGGGAACATACACTGGTGAAGGGACAGGTGTTGGAACAATATATGACTGAAAGTCAATCATGAATAACTTTGTCTCTCACTAAAAAAAGTATTTAAAAATAAAATGTGTTCCTAGGGTCAGGAGATACTACAGTTAAGACACATGCCTAGCTGATCCAGTTTGATTACTAGCTGCATTTTCTGGGCAGCATCTCATCCTCCTGTTCTTGCACTAAACCAATGACCCCATTGACAGAGGAGTCGGGGAAAGCCCGCAAAACTCATGAACTCTACCTATAAACAAAAGATAAATTTCTATAATTTTTCTGCTAACTTGAGTAAAAATACATGAAGGGTCTATGTTATGTGTGTTCATTAGATTGCATATCCTGAAGTGTTCATAAAATTAATTTTTTTTTACTGAGCAAGAGAAAAAATGGACTTAAATGACAAAAATTCTCTGATTTTATAATTACTTTTGAGGCCTAACCTTAACCTTAGAACCTTAACCTTAACCTTATTGTGTAACCTTATAACCATCTATATATTTACAGTAAAGCATAGTTAATATAGCTTGACATGATCCATTGTAAATACAGAGAAATTAAAATTCTTCACTTTTACATAGATAAAATTTTATGAATAAGTGAAAACTGGTATAAAAACATGTAGAAATTCTCAAAATGAAATAAATGTACGACATGAATTAAATAAAGTGGGGACCCTTTGCTTTACAATAACTAACAGGCTATTAGAATTGAAAAGTCCCTGCGTGGCACCCAACTTCCATATCCCACATTCTTTTCCTTTCTTTTCCTTTCTTTTCTTTTCTTTTCTCTTTTCTTCTTTCCTTTCTTCCTTCCTTCTTTCCTTCCTTCTTTTCTTTCTTTGTTTCAGGCTACCTTTTGTGACGCTAGAAGTTCCACCCTGGTTCTGTGCTCAAGTATCACTCCCAGCAGTGCCAGGAACTGAACCTGGGTCAGCTACCTGCAAGATATGCACCTTAACTATCTCTCTGGTATCACAATGATTTTTTTCTCATTTTATTGAAGCATCATGGTTTACAATACTGTTAATGATCGTTTCATGTGTACATCATTCTAATACCACACCCACACCAGAGTGTCCACTTCCCTCTACCAATGTCTCAAGGACCCCACTCCCATGAGCCCCCTCCCCTCACCAGTTAAGTTCAGCTCTGTAAACCAACTCTCCAATTCTGTTGCCTTTGTCATTTGTTGTCCAATTTTTATACTTCTTCATATCCCACATATGAGAGAAATCACTCTGCATCTGTCCCCTTTCCTCCTGACTTCATTCAGCATGATAGCCTCGAGTTCCATCCACGTAATGGAAAATTGCATGATTTTGCCTTTTCTTATAGCTGAGTAATATTCTGTTCCATTTCTTGGCATCTACCCACAAGGCTTCCCATAAAAAAAAATAAATAAATAAACTTCAAAAAGACATTTGCACCCCCCATGCTCATTGCAGCATCATTCACAATAGGAAAGATCTAAAAACAACCCAAGTGCTCATGAACAGATGATTGGATAAAGAAACTGTAGTATATATGCTAAAGTAAGTTTTAAGTAGAGATATAGAGAAAAATATTGGCCATTCAAAAATCCATAAGTTGCCAAGGGAAAGCTAAATCATGATCACAATTATCCTGTTGTTCATTGATTGCCTCAAGCAGGCACCAATAACGTCTCCTTCATTCTAGCCCTTGAGATTTTAGAAAGTGCCATATTCAAGGCCCTTTCAGAGTCAGGAGAATGAGACCCATGGTTTTTGGCATATTGAGTACACCACGGGGAGTTTGCCAGACTCTTCTGTGCAGGCAGGTTGCTTTCGGGAGCCTACCAGGTTCTCCAAAGTAAGAACTAGATAATAAGATATCATGTGGCTGCGAATGCAGCCGTGTGCTTCCAGGAGCTGGGTTTTATAGTCTCTGTGTCTTGGCTGTTGATGGAATTACCTGGCGCCGGGGGCAGTTGGTGGGTACTACACCTACCTACTGGAAGATGGGGATCTGGGTGGAGGAGGCCCAGTCCCGATCTGAGCAGGTTTGGAGAGCTCAATCGGGGACCCGCATTCCTGTGTTCCTCTGCTGGTTCCTTCATGCTAAATAATTTGCACAAAATCTTACTTTTAAAGATGCTTATCCAGTTAAAAATTAGAAGAAACTACTTTCCAAACTCCATATGAGCACACATCAGCATAGAACACAGGTTGCAAGCATTGTTGGTCATTCATCATCTCAATTATAAAACCATCTTGGTTAAGTTTTTCACCCACTTGTATTGTCTAATAGCTCTCAGGACTACACATAACACATATAAAAAAAGATTCATAATGCATTCCTGAAAAATGACTTGCCTGAGGGGGAAAAAATGATAAGCAATATGTTAATCTTTCTTGTGTCTGCCCTTTTTTTTTATAAATACATTTAAAAAATTGCAATAAAACTAGAAAGAAAGTGTCATAGTTAAATCATTCCATGAGTTTGTTTTCTGTATGAAAACATGCATGACTGTTTACTCGCTTCCTCTCAGCGGAAACCTAAGCTTCCACAGAAATGACAAAAAAGCCTGTTTCAACTTCTTGTTTCCCCAAATCAGAAAAATCGAGTGACCTGAAGGATAGAGGATGAAGAGAGCAGTGTAAATCATGTGCACCGGTTTGTTCAGGAGCTTATTAATATTCCAAATTGAGAAGATTACTTCAAGAAAGTAAATTACATAAAGAAAGAGAAAGGTGAACAAGGTTTTCAAGGCTCTGACATGGATTTGCGTGCTGGCATCTTGGCATCCTTGGCCTCTGAGCTGTACCTTCTTGAGATGTTTCCACAGAGAAAAGATAAGCAGCACAAAAGATGTCAGAGACATGGTAAAGGGTATTAATTTAACTAGTAGATGTATAGTCCAATGTGAAGCCTTGACAATACGTCTGAATTCAGCCTTCCAAGTCACGTTTCCTTCATTTTCATTTATTATCATATTCTCATGAATACTTAAAGATGCAAGTTGCATAATCAAAAAGATTAAACTCCCCAACAGTATTTTGAGAAGTACAGTTTTAACCCTCTGCTTTAGGTAAAGAAATAGAAAGCTAGAGAAGTTGACTATCTTCAGTAAATAAAATATACTCAGACTTGCCGTAAACCAGATGTTAAAATGGGTGCTCGTTGTCCAGGCAATATGAATGAAAATTATTTTTTTAAAATAAAATAAAGCTGGATTAAACATAGTTACATGCCAATAGATTAGAACTACCCACAGCAAACTAATTCTGGAGACAGCCAGAGCTGTGAGCATTTGATCCACTAAGGAGATCTTTTGTCTCTTGACCCAGTCATTGCAGTTTACCAGCACTATGAAGCCATTGGCAAGATTCCCCAGAACAAATTCTGACAATACTAGAAAGGAAATAAGGCTCAAAATTGCCATGTCTTTTTTTCTTAAAAAAAAAGCCACTTCTAAAACCATTAATGTTGCCTCTTTTTACCTTAATTTCTATGAATAGCCAATTTTTGACTTAAATTTCTGATCCTTTTCAGTTCTGTCCAATGTCACGCAGGAAAGCAGTGGTGTATATGCTGATCATGAGATTCAATGCTATCTTTACAGAAAAATAAATTCCTATTAGTTCAAGTGGACTCCTTTTAATGAATAATCAGTCCTTGTCCTAAGGTATTTCATAAATGATGGTAGACTGAACACTGAGTTCTCATTTGCCAGCATGCAAATAAGGACAGAGTGACTTCCAGCTTCCCTTTGTTTCATCTTCCCATAACCGATTCATTCTTTTTAAAGCAAAGTTAAATAGCTTTATAGAATGAGGACACTGATTCTCAAGAAAATGTGAAATTCTCCAGAGAGATGAAAAGCCATGGTAAAGGAAACCCATACTCTAAATAAGGACGTTAGACAAATGGAGGATGCAGTGCCCTTAAGGAAGGAAAAATTATGCATCCAAAGTTGGGGCACATATGACCACAGATTGGAGTATGCCATAATGAAAAGGGGGAACCTTGCACACACATAGAAGTGGGTATGTGCACTCCCAGATGAAGGGAGCCATAGAGAAGTTCTGCTTCCTGAGTAGGAAATGGGCATAATGGGGTGCCAGTCTTTAGCAACATTTACACACACCATAGAACTTACAGTGAGTCTATATTATAAATGAATTTTGGGCATAACAGGAATCCTCGTCACCTGTATTTTTCAAATCAGATCTATATGAAATGAATCCAAGATTTTGCTCTTACTACCATCCTAGATTTTCTATGGAGTCCCAGGAAGACAAAAATTCCCTAGAGGCTACTTCTTGATAACTGATAGCTATTGTTGTTTATTGTTCATAAACTTTATACACATGAACATATTTGCACAAATACACAAAAACCTTATGGGAGCAATTAAAGTCTTTTAGAATCCTGAATGAAAAATCAGTGTCAGGAAGATTACCTAAGTTTGTTTCCCTTTCTTTCCTTTCAAACTTAGCAACAAATTAGTAATAACTATAGCATGTCACTCATCTCAGCCCTTTCATGGGATTTCTCTTTGGGGCTATTAATGTTTAGTTGTAATACTTTATCAAAATGATCAGGATTATTATCAGTATTTCTTGCAGACTTGAAAAGAAATCTGTGATTGCTGCCAATGATTCTAGGTTTCTTATTACACCTGGGTCTGAGTATTTTCTGTAAATCAGCTTCTCATCATTTTTGGCAATGACTTTTACATAAATGAATGTTAAAATCAGCCTCTATCTTAGAATTTATTGTTTTAGTTTTTAGTAGATTGGTTCTTTGCCAAGGATGTTATTGCCAGATGCCAGCAAGGAAAACTCAGATTCTCTGTTTAAAATATCTCTGATTTTGCATTCTCTTTTGTTTGGTTGGTTGGTTGGTTCATTGGTTTGGTTTTGGTTTTCAGTTTGGAGAACATTCAGTTATGTATATGGGACTTATTTCCATCCCTATGCTCTGAGGTCACTTCCAGAGTACCTGAAGGACAAAGTGTTGCTAGGCATCAAACCCAGATTCTTCCCATTTTCTATCCTTTCTGCCCAGGTTCTATCCTTCCAGCTCTAGTACTTTTTTAACTATTTTCTTTCTCAGTGCATCACTTGAATGCAGGAAATAACATTATCCTCTTTGGGTAAGTTTGCATACTATTTGTATAAGGCACTTTTCATTTTGCCTGTCTAATCCAGAGCGGGCTCCATTGAATATTTATTCATTTCATCTTGCTGTTTGAGATTTCATACTTAACCTGAGAGAACATTCTCTTAGAAATGTCATGTAGGAGATTGAAGAAGGACATTTTCTTCTTAGTCAATCAGGGTTAGGAAGCTAAGTTACAAAAAAAAAATTTAATTTACCATAAGATGTGAGAAAAGGAAAATTGACTCAGCTAAATTACATTTGAATGCAGATGTAGAAAGATACCCACTTCCTTCCTTTCTCAGTTACTACAGAAATGACGGAAATGTCTGTTTCAGCTTCTTGTTTCCACACAGAAGGATAATGAATGACTAGAAATATTAAAGTGAAATTCAAAACATTTACATAGGTAAAGAGATAATACATATATTGTCTTCAATGTATATCAAATCCTGGAAGATTCTTATTTTATAAATTAAATCCTCAAGATATAAAAGCATGAAAATGCATGCTTCCATAATAGCAAACAACTAATTAAAATGTTAGATTATTAAAATTTCTATGTTTAAAGTTTACTACTTGACCATATTAATCAAGATGATAAAAGTACTTTCATGAAGATATGTATACAAATGAAATATAGTTTTGCATCCATATTAACTCATTTGTAGTCAATGTATTTCAAATGACTCATCAAAGGAATTAGCCACATTTGTAAAGATGAAGTTAGACTGTTACTTCACAACATATACAAATAGCTGAATCTGTCAGCTTCTCTCCTAGCTACATCTTCTGAATATTGAGTTTTTATAACTGTGGTATGTTTTTTTACACACAATATCCTGCATCCCACAGATACTTCAAATTTGTGACCCCCTCCACTATCTTCCCTCTGACCTCAGCCTTAGAAGATCATCAATGTAGTCAACAGGGCCTCATAGGGCAAAATTCTTGGTTTTTACTCAACTACTACCTAACTCTGCATAAGACCACAAGAAATCTATGGTGAATTTAAGGTAGAATACAGATGTGTTGATTTTCAATGACAGAGTCCTGAAACATATATATCAGCTAGAGATAGAGAAGATATGCAAAGGAGTGTCTGTATATCTAACTAGAAATTCTCAAAGGAGCTGTTTTACATAAGTAGGTTCACAAAATGTTGAGCAAGGTGATTAAAAGATTGGCACCATCTATTGGAGCTTGCAGATGGCCCCCAGACCACATCAAGCAGAGAAAGGGGGGTAAATGGTGGTATACTGGACAAGAGCTGAGTGTTAAAAGTAGGTAAAGGGGTATACATGATAATCTTTTGGTCTCTGTATTGAAAACCATAATGTCTAAAAGGAGGGAGAGACAGAGACAGAGAGACAGAGAGAGAGAGACAGAGACAGAGCGACAGAGGGAGAGAGAGAGAGGGAGAAAGAGAGAGAAGAAAAGTGCTTGTCATAGAGGCAGGTTGGGGGGGGTGATGGGAGAGAACTTGGGGACACTGGTGCTGGGAAATGTACACTGGTGGAGGGATGGGTGTTCGAATACTGTGTGACTGAAACCTAATTATGAACAGCTTTGTAAGGGTCTATCTCAGAGTGAATCAATTAAAAAAAATCCTTTTTAAAAAATGGCAGTATATACTCTCAGTTTCATTACAGAAGGAGAAGACAAAACTACCTTTTGTCTTACTTCGTCATACTTTTTCACACAACAACAAAAATAATCTTGTTAAAAATTGGGTAAGGGGGTATGGTGCTGCTAGCAGGTCAATCTGTACCTGTGAGGCAAGTGCATCTGAAGCCTGATGGCACCTTCAGACTTCCAGATACCCCAAAATTGCAGCTGTGCCTTTGGCCAGACCCAAAAACTTAGGGCAAAATTTACCAAGAAAGTAAACGGCCAAAAGTTAGGTATGTGGGAACCACACCCACAAACCATCTCCAGCTCAGCTTATAACTCGAGGCATGGCCTCTCTGGTTCCTGATTGAACTGCTTAATGACCATGATCCCAGAGACTCAAAAACAAATCTCTAAACCCAGCAGCTTTTGGCAGAAATGCGTCCAGTCCCTGCAGTAGGTTACCGGTGCTGGGCCAACCCAGGTGGGAATAGATTTCGTGTCTTGGACTGTTCCCCCTGCGGCCCGGTGGCCGCCATCCTCCAGAGGCCACTGGACAGTCAGGTTTGGGCCCGCAGTGACGAGACACACAGGGCTTCACGGGATGGGGGTGAAGCCAGTCCAGTCCTCCCCACACCAACGAGACCCCAAGTCATCGCCCACAAATGGCCTCTCTGGCTCTGGCTCCTGATCAAGCTGCTTAAGGGCCATTATCCCAGAGACTCAGAAACAAATCTCGAAACCCAGCAGGTTTTGGCAGAAATGCCTCTGGACCACGCAGTATGTTACTGTCGCTGGACCACCCCAGGGGGGAAAGGATGTTGTCCCTCCGCCTGCTTCCGCCTGGCAGCTTGGTGGCTGTCATCCTTCAGAGGCTACTGGACAGTCAGAGACTCAGGAACAAATCTCGGAACCCAGCAGGTTTTGACAGAAATCCCTCCAGATTTAAGTGTTAAAATTTCAAAATTTCAAAATTGCATGGCCACTACTGCAGCCACGTGACATCACGTGTTATTCATAACCAGCAATAGAAAACAAATTGTCTAATGTTGCCTTTTCCGCAGGTCTGAGTGTTAGGGTAAAAATCTCAAATAATAATGGTGGGTCTGGTGTCAAAATATTGAATGTGATCAAAGTAGAGAGAGAGTAATGTGGAAATCATCTGCCCCACAGGTAGGGGGAGGGTGTGGGATGGGGGTATACTGGAGTTGTTGGGGGTGGAGAATGGGCACTGGTGAAGATACGGGTGTTTCATTGTATGACCAAGACTTAGACCCGAAAGCTTTATAACTGCTCTCATGGTGATTCAATAAATAAATTATAAAAAATGGAAAAAAGTAAGGTGGAGTTCATGCACAATTCAATCAGCTAATCAGTGGCTGAATAAATAGCAGTACTCCTACATAAAAAAAAAATTGGGTAAAATTCCTGAATAGATATCTTTCCAAAGAATCACAGTGATAAATGGATTTCCACATAAATTGATGTTATTCACTGCAATTAAAGAATGGAAACAAGCTATGTCCATGCAAGGATGATATTCACTGTAATTAAAGAATGGAAACAAGCTATGTCCATGCAAGGATGAAGAAATAAAATGTATATATTGAAAAGATGGAAATTATTCATCCATTAAAATGAAGGTGATTTGTGATCTATAGTTACATTAATGGAGCCTGCAGGGACCATTCTAGATGAAATAAATCAGAATGGGGGAACACAAGAAAGTATACCCAAATCATTTATATCTGGGATCTTAAATAATAGAAAAACTCACAAAAAGAATTGTTGCAAAGTGTTGGGGATGGTGGAAATGGGGAAAGCTTTCATAGGTACAAACGTCCAGTTATGGGTAAGTCCTAAAAATAGAATGAATAGTATGATGACTGTATTTGACATAGCTGATACATGTTATATAACTGATTTTTTGATAAGATTGCCTCTTCAGAATTTTATCCTTTTTATTAAGAAAGGTAAAGGTAAAGGCCCTCCCGTTGATCGTCGATTTGCTCGAGAGGGCCCAGTAACGTCTCCATTGGAGACTTTGTTGTTACTGTGTCTGGCATATCGAATACTCTCAGTAGCTTGCTGGGCTCTCCGAGAGGGGCGGAGGAATCGAACTCGGGTCGGCCATGTTGGCCGCTTGTAAGGCAAATGCCCTACCTGCTGTGCTATCGCTCCAGCATTAAGAAAAGGTAAAATTGTGGCCGGAGCAATAGCATAGTGGGTAGGGCGTTTGCCTTGCACGCAGCCAACCTGGGTTCGATCCTGGCATCCCATATGGTCCCCCAAGCACCACCAGGAGTAATTCCTGAGTGCAGAGCCAGGAATAACCCCTGAGCATCGCTGGGTGTGACCCAAAAAGAAAAAAAAAAGAAAAGGTAAAATTAAGACCTGGAGAGATGATCCAACTGACTGAACATATTTCTCATGCAGGTAACCTGGGTTTGATCCTCTGTACTCCATGATGCCCTTCAGACTACCAGGAAAGACCCCTAAGCAGAGAGCTAGAATAGCCCCCAGTACTTCCAGGTGCAGCCTAGACCCCTTCCAACAATGTCAATTTTGTGAGAAATTGGATGTGTTTATGAACCTGTCTTCTGTGAAAATTATTTTGTAATATACTCATATTGTTCTTTAATTGTCAATGTAGCACTGTAGCACTGTCCTCCTGTTGTTCATTGATTTGTTCGAGTGAGCACCAGTAACGTCTTCATTGTGAGACTTGTTGTTACTGTTTTTGGCATGTCAAATATGCCATGGGGAGCCTGCCAGGCTCTGCCATGCAGACGGGATACTCTCTGGTTAGCTTGATAGACCTGGTTAGCTTGCCAGGCTCTTTGAGAGGGGCAGAGGAATCGAACCTGGGTCAGCCAAATACCTGCTATTCTATAACTCCACCCATTCTTTAACATGTTCTTTAAATATTTAAAAATGCAAGACCAGAGAGAGAGTACAGTACAGTATGTGAATCCTTTGCCTTGTACACAACCAGCGTGAGTTCAATCCCCACATTCACATATGGTCCCCAAAGCATGGCCACGAGTGACCCCTGAGCACAAATTCAGGAGTAAATATGCAGCACAGCTGGCTGTGATATGTCCCCTCAAAATTTTATTTTGTTAATTTTAACTCAGTAGAACTGTAGTAAAATTAAATAATTTTTTTTGAAGTAAACAGATTTTATTTGGGGTATTTTGGAGGGAAGGAGGAAGAGAGAAGTGGGAGAGTGGAGAGTAAGAGAGACAGAGTAACGCACCCAACAAGAAAACACAGCTTCTCCAAGGGTGGAGAGAGCCCCTACATACATCCCAGTGTTAGATAGGAAAGCATAAAAGTACACATCTCTATGGGTATCTTTCTACATCTATGTTTAAGTTTCCCTTTCGTAAGGGCCCAAAACAGTAACAACAAGAGGAGATGTGGGCCACACATGTGCTCAGGCACCACGTGTCCTTGGCCACATGGGTGCAAGCAGCACACAGGCTTGGGCAACATGCACTGTAGCACTGTCCTCCCATTTTTCATCGAGTTGCTTGAGCAGGCCCAGTAACATCTCCATTGTGAGACTTGTTACTGTGTTTTGGAATATTGAAAACGCCACGGGAAGCTTGCCAGGCTTTGCCGTGCGGGCAAGATACTCTCCATAGCTTGCTGGGCTCTCCGAGAGGGACAGAGGAATCAGAGGAATCGAAACTGGGTTGGCCGAGTAGGCCGTGTGCAAGGCAACCGCCCTACCGCTGTGCTGTCGCTCCAGCCCTTGGGCAACATATGCGCTGAAATTATATAAATTAATTATATAAATTAAAGAAAAATAGAGGTAATGAAATAATACTTCACACATGGTTTCAGCATGTCTAGGTTCACCCTTGTGACATTCCCTACTGTTAATTCCTTTTCTTAGGGCCATATTCCTCACCTTCCCCTGCTTATTCCTCTTTGTCCCTATCATTCCCGCCTATTTAAAAGAGGGCTCCAACTGCAGCAGGAGAAAAGGGGCAAAGAAATTATCGAATACTTTCTGCTATAAGGGATCAAAGGTTTGTGCCACACGTGGAGCTCCCGTAAGAAGCTCCCCTAAGGTTTATCCATGGGTCCACGGTGGAAGTCAGACAGAATGCCCAATCTGGACTGGATCAGCACCTTTAATTTAAAGACTTCGAACTAGAAAAGGTTTATTAAGAGATTTAAGAGTATTTTAATGTGAATAAGAAATAAAAAGACCCAAAATCTTGTTTAATACTTTCCCTTCCCCATAAAATCTTTCCTTTTAATATCATCTGCCTTTCATCTCCACCCACTGAGATTTTCTCTTTGACTTTTATTTCTGCAGTATTTAAAAAGTTAAATTGTTTAAATTGTCTTCTCTGAGTTTTTACAATTATTTGAATTGATAGATTAAAATGTTTTGTCACTTTTGAGAAAACTTTCAGGACATAACTTCTTCCCCACTTCAACTTCTGTCTTAACAGAACTCTTGGAGTGTGTTGAGCTTTCTAACTGTGATCTTCTTAATATTTACTGTCTAGCCTGAATTTTCCACTTCTTTTCCTCCTTAGGCTTCTTTCTAGGACTACCTTTTCCTATTCACTTATTTTCTTTTCCATAGTGTCTAATCAGTTGTTAAAAGTATTTGTTGAATTTCGGGAGAGAGCTGTCTCCCAAAGTGTGCTCCAAAAGTCTGGGGCCCCTTCCAGTGGTTCTCCTACACGCAGTCTGTGGGTTTAACACAAGAGTCTAAGGACACAATGCTCCTTGGGCCCTATGGCATCACTGTGTCCTGGCTAGGTTGCTATGCTTAGGGGACAGTGTGGTTCTGATCTTCAAACCAGTGTTGGCCACATACAAAACAAGCACCCTAACTCCTCTGGCTCTCTATTAAGTTATTCATCTTGAACTTATCAGTTTTAATAAATTAAACTAAACCAGTGTTAGTATTAGACACTGCCTTTGATCTGCAGACATGTATTAGCAACTATGGGAAACTTACTACAATACTCATAGCTCTGAGCTCTTGAAAGGTACTTAGCTTTCCTTGGATGGGAAACTATCTAAGACTCTGTAACTGACACAGGCTCTCATCATAGGGAGAGCCAAGAAACAAACACTGTACAGCACAGCACTGTCCTCCCGTTGTTCATCGATTTGCTCGAGCGGGCCCAGTAACAGCTCCGTTGTGAGACTTGTTACTGTGTTTGGTATATTGAATACATCATGGGTAGCTTGCCAGGCTTTGTCGTGAGGGCGAGATACTCTCGCTAGCTTGCTGGGCTCTCTGAGAGGGGCAGAGGAATTGAACCGGCTAGGCAGGGCCAGCCGCGCACAAGGCAAACGCCCTACCGCTTTGTTATTGCTCCAGCCCAAGAAACAAAACTTCATCCAAAATGTAATTCAAATAAGCAAATGGTAATGTATCAATCAAGGATATCATTTTATTTCATGAATTATTCTGTCAGTCATCCCTTTACTTTTACTAATGTTAATATGTTAGCATTCACGGGAGCTGGTTTTTATAGTCTCTGTGTCTTGGCTGTTGATGGGAGCACCAGGCACCGGTGGCAGCTGGTGAGTGTGACGCCTACCTACTGGAAGATGGGGGCTCTGGGTGGAGAAGGCCCAGTCCCAATCCGAGCAGGCTTGGAAATCTCAGCGCCAGAACCCGCATGCCTTTGTTCCTCTGCCGGTACCTTCATGTGTGTGGAGAGTGATCTCAGCATGCTGGTTCTGGACATCTTTGGCTGCCGGGGCTCTGCTCGGAGCAGGGAGGGAAACTCAACCCGCTCCCCTCCAAGGGTCCCCAGTGAGGACAGCCAGGCGCAGGGGCAGGAGACATCATTTTAGTTCATGAATTATTCTGTCAGTCGTCCCTTTACTTTTACTAATGTTACAAATATGGTTCTGTACCTTAATTCTATGAATTTAAGATCATTTAAATAATTTTTTGAAGTAATACATTTAAAATTAAAATCTCTTAATTTCTAAATATACTCATATTGTCTGATAAAATCAGTTATTCAAAATTATTTTTAATAAATTACTTAACTATTGTCCAAGTAATTGTGTAAATATTTTCAATTTAAAAAATCATGTAAATCATTCAATGAGACACATTATAATAATGAAGTTGTTGATAGTGGTGGTTGAATAAAACAGCAGAAATTCAATAATAACTGTAATTTTATGCAGTTTTCTAATTGGTACTTCGTGGACAAGGGAGAACACTACCAATCTTCTCCATGTTTTTGGTCATCTCAACATTGTGGTTGGCTTGAAATGGCACCTTCACTAAGATTAACTTAATCAAAATCAATTTAAACTTATTTTCAGCATTTTTGATAATTTTCTTCCTGTTTCTCCTTTGCTTTGTTCAAAAAATCATGTCAAAATTGGCCTCAAAGTAACACTACTTTGGGTTGTTTTTTGCCTTTTTATTTTGTCATGTGCCATTACTCCATATAATAAACATAAATTACTGGGGTTTTAAAGGAGAGAGAGAACAAAAGGGAATGCCCTGCCACAGAGGCAGGGTGGGATGGGGGTTGGTGGGGGAGGGATACTGGGATTAGTGGTGGTGGAGAATGGGCACTGGTGGAGGGATGGGTACTCGATCATTGTATAACTGAAACCCAAGCACAAAAATTTGTAAGTCTACAACTGTACCTCATGGTGTTTCACTAATAAAATTTTTTTTTAAAAATTGCTCCAACAAAACTTAAAGAAATTTCAAGTGAAATTATCAGAAAATAAATAAACAGAAGTCAATTTGTAGTGATGTATTGCTAAATGATTTTAACCTATGTAAATAAAAACATGCAAATCATTGAATATACACAAAAAAATAAATTATTGGGGTTTTTATGGGAGGGGGTGGTCTTTTTGTTTGTTTTTTGTTGGGGGGGGTTGATTTGGGGCCACACCAAGCTGTGTTTACTTTTGGCTCTGAGCTCAGGGTTCACTTACAGCAGGTTCAGGGGACTATATGGGATACCAGGGATTGACCCCAGGTCAGCCATAAATAAGGCAAGGGCTTTACCTGCTGTACTACCTCTCTGGTACCCAGCATACACTATTCTTAACAGATTTCCATAGCATCATTTACAAGCAAAATTATCCCACCTGTTTATTTGCATTTCTACATATTGTGATAATTGGTTGTTTTATTACAGTAGACAAAATAGCATTACATATAAATAAATAAATGTACTTATTACACAGAATAAATTTATCTAATTGTTTATTTTACTGTTGAACATTATTTTATTGTGTGGAAATGCCATTGTTTATTTATTCACTTTATCACTGACACATATTTTGATGACTTCTTAATTTCAGCTATAAAGGAAAATGGTTATATGAACATTCTACAAATATATTCTGGTATACATGTACAAAGAATATTACAATTATGTTGAGTAGTAGGGATACAATTAAAGGTCTTGAGAAAAATTTCTTCACTTTAATCACATAATGTCATTCTATTATAAAATGTTACTTACAATACATAACTCAATACAGTATGTGAAAGTTCCTATTTTTGTTATTCCAAATTTAGTAGTCTATATCAACATTTACACTTTTATTTATATAAAGTTCATAAAGCTTAAGTAATAATAAAATCTTACTTTTCTATTTATATGTCTCAAAAATTTCCAATTATATCTGTCTCAAAATTATACATTAGTAATTTCATATAAATTTAGTATTATTGCATTTTTATTACTATGTCACTATATAGCTTTTAAACTCTTCTTCTCTGCTTCTTAAATACTCTTTTATAACTGCAAACTCAGTAGAGCTAGTTCTATTACATAAACAATTACTTTTTTTTTTTTTGCTTTTTGGGGGTCACACCTGGCGATGCTCAGGGGTTACTCCTTGCTCTGCACTCAGGAATTACTCCTGGCAGTGCTCGGGGACTATATGGATGCTGGGAATCGAACCCGGATCGGCCACGTACAAGGCAAACGCCCGACCTGCTGTGCTATCACTCCAGCCCCCAAGTTACCTTATTTTAAGAAACTATGTTTACTTAAAGACATAAGGAAAATCTCACTAATGCAAGCAATACGTAAACTGTCCCAATAAGGGGGAAAATGGTAAAATTGGAAATAAAACCATCTTCTAGTAAAGCATTTTCTCACAGAATGCAAAATGCTATTTCAAAATCCGTAAAATTAAAAGTTTTACTTTTCTTGGTTTTTTTTTTCTTTTTCTTTTTGGGTCACACCCGGAGATGCACAAGGGTTACTCCTGGCTCAAGCACTCAGGAATTACTCCTGGCAGTGCTTAAGGGACCATGCATATGGGATGCTGGGAATCAAATCCAGGTCAGCCGTGTGCAAGGCAAAGGCCCTACCCGCTGTGCTATCACTCCAGTCCCAGTTTTACTTTTCTTCCAGGAAATTTGAGGTGCCACAATAGACTTGACACATTCTGTCTTAGCTCCCTCTTTCCCAAAATTACCATAAAAAAGAAGTGCCCTGAGGCAAAGGTCATTGAACACAAGCTGATGAGCCACAAGATCCTGTACCTCTCTGTCCCTTAAGGAAGATCCCACTGGCTGTTGAACAGAAATTAATGATGAGAGGAGGAAGGCTTCACCATATTCACTAGTTTTTGATGGTCTCTGTGCCAAAGTTCCTCAAGGTCAAATTCCTAGTGTGTCTCACCAAGGACTGGACTAAAAGAAGTAATGTCAGGAACAGAAGACAGAGAAGAACAACAATCAAGCTAAGAAGGATGAAACTATACACATCGAAGATTTTACTTCCATGCAAGTGCAAAAACTCATCATCATTTCTTCACTTTAATCTCTCCTTATCTCCGTAAGTATTTGTCCATAAATTCACCAATAGTATTGTGCATTGACGGGTTAAACAAACAACAACAAGAAACCGGGCATATATAAGAACCACTGCTTATCCTCTACTTTGGTCAGAAAAGGAATGGGAGAAACTGGCTATTTTAAGCAAGGAGAAACAATTAGATAGGTGGTAAATCAGATAACCGATTCAATTGCAAATAGTGGCAAACACCTTTGTTGCAGCAAAAGGCTATAAAGCCGGGCTTGTTATCAAAGAATACAATAGTGTTACCCACAGTTGAAGACTTCTATTCACTGCAAAGCTGACAAGAACTAAATGAGCTAATTAGACATTCCCATTTTTGGTCATGATCAATATTTATCTCTATTGTAAAACTTAATATCTTTCTAAGTTTTTTTGTCAACTAGTATTATCTAATAGTCTTTGGTGCTTTTTCATATATATGCAAAATACATATATACAAAATGTAGCTATAAGTTTGTAACATTAGGTTGCTTAACAAAAAAAAATTGGTTAATGGTATGTTAATCATACAGTCTTGTTTCCTTTTAAAAAAATAAACACACTCAAGTTCTCATAATAAGATTAGGAAGGAGATATATTTTAGCTGTATCTTTGAAAGTAACTCAATTATCTACCCATTAGAGGGTTCAAGCAATAGTGCAGAGTTTAAGACAGTTGCCATGCAGAACCTGGTTCAATGCACAGCACTATTAGAAATTATCCCAATGACAGAGCCGGGGTAAGCACTAAGCACAATCAGATGTGGCCAAAATTAGCAGCAATAAAAAACATAGACCCATTAGAAAAATCAGGAGGAGTATAAAACTTGATGGATGCTATAGTTTGTTTTCTGCCTGAAGACACACTCGACTCCAGCTTACTCCCTTTCTCGGAGCCTGGATCTCAGCTGCCACAAAAATGTCAGGAAGGCCCGTGTCAGCTCCTTGTTTCCCCAGATCAGGATGAGTGAGTGACTTGACGGGTACAGGATTAACAGAGCATTGCAAAACATGAGGACCAGTTTGTTCATCAGCTTATTAAAATTGAAAATTGAGATCATTATATCAAAGAAGTAAACGGCAAAGAGCAGGAGAAAGGAGACCACGGTCTGCATGGCTCTGATGTGGACAGTGAAGCTGGGATCTTGGCATCCTTGGCCACTGAACTGCATCTTCTTGAGATGTTTCCACAGGGAATAGATTAACAGCACAAGAGATGCCAAGGACATGGTGAAGGGGATGAGGTTTGCTAGCATGAACACTGCTGAATTTAAAACCAGTATAAAGTGCCTCTCTTCAGTCTTCCAAGTCATGTTTCCTTTCTTTTCATGAGACAGCACAATCTCGTGGTTGCTTACTGATACAAGCTGAGAAGCTAAAAAGACCAAACTCCCCAACAGTATTACAAGAAGGACATTTTTAACTCTCCGCTTTAGGTAAAAAAACAGAGGGCTAGAAAAATTAGCTATCTTCAGCAAGTAAAGTATGCTGAGGCTGGTAGCAAGCCAGGCGTTAAAATGGGTGTTCACTGTCCATGAAATATGAATGATAATTCGAAATACCATTAAATTACTTAAAGCTGGATTTATTGTAATGGAGTACCAATTTATTAATATTATCCAGAGAAAACTAATTCTAAAGATCGCCAGTGCTGTGACAATCTGATCTACTAAGGAGATCTTTCGTCTCTTGATCCAGCCTGTGCAGTTCACCAGCACTATGAAGCCATTGGCAAAACTTCCTAGAACAAACAGTACAATTATTAGGACAGTGAGAATGTACCATAGTGAAGTTATCATCTCTAGGAGAAGGCAAATTTAAAATCACTGATACTGGTTTTCTGATCTTGAGTTCTATGAGCAGTTGATTTCTAAGTGTCCAGTAAAGATTTCTTGTCTCTTTCAATTTCTGTAACCATTAGCACTAGGTATACTAATAGATGGGTTCTAATACACCTTACCAAAAAATAAATGAATAAAACAAATTGGTAACTCCCCTGAGGTCAACTAACTCCTATTCATACACTGCAAGTCCTTGTTATGGGCTAGGGTACTGCAGAATTAGTGCTAGTGTGAATTCTCGTTTGCTAACATGCAAACAAGGGCACCTGTCCTGAAGTTTTACTCGTTTAACCTTTCCATGATTTGTGCTTCCTCAACCACATTGTTCTAGTAAAATTTGCAAACACTTTACATAAAACAGTGAATACACAAACTATTAGATGGAGTTTTTCATCATTGAGCCCCTCACTATGAGTTATTTTTAATGCCATATTTATGTAGAAAAAATTCAAACCTTTTCTTTTTAATCAAAATCATCCAAGATTTACTTGGGACTCCCACGAGAAACAATATTCCATAATCTGGTTGTTAATAATGTATATTTGTACCTTGACTGTGAACAAGCTCATAAATGCAGACACACACGCAAATATCCTGGATAAATTCATGTACTATTGGGCCAGAGATGTACATCCATGAGATGAGTGAATGCAGGAAACTCCAGTTTGATCCCACAAGTATTGCTGGAAGTGACTCCTGAGCACATAGTCCCTGAACATGACCAGATGTGAACCAAAAAACAATATTAAATGATAGTTAATTGCAATATCTAGGTATTTTATAGTTATTCCTGTAACTCCTGCAATTTTCTGCAAGTCTATGCTTCTCCTAGTATCTGTAACAAGTGACTTGCATTATTGCTGTATCCTCTACTGTTGGATACATCGGGTTGTCCTTGCTCCTCCAGCAGGGCGCTTAGGCTTATTGAGTTGCGACCATCACAGTGCTCCCGAGGCACACCCAATTCCATCAGGCACTCCCAATCCTCTATTTATTTTTATCTTTAACCTCTCCTTTGTATTCTTCTCTCCCTATATTCCCACTTATATCCCCAAATCAGATCCTGTATCTTGTAAAGTCAAATTCTTCTGAGGGCTCTGGATTTTGCATATGTAAGTGAAATATTGTTTTTCCCTTTCCTTTATGTCCTTTGCATAGTTTACTTTAGAGCAATGTCCTTTGTGTATAGACCCAAGAAGATAGTTAATGTCCTGGTTTTGTAACTTGGGAGTTAACTGATTCCGAAAAATAGTTACTCCTGGGCATGTCACATGTACCTGACTTAAGCCTCAGTTGCTCTTAGTTCCTAACACCCCAAAAGGGGAGTCCCAGTGAAGGACAAGAATGAATCCAGGGGGCTGGAGTGATAGCACAGCGGGTAGGACGTTTTCTTTGCACACAGCCAACCCAGGTTCAGTTCCCGCAACCCATATGGTCCCCCGAGCGCCGCCAGGAGTAATACCTGAGTGCATGAACCAGAAGTAACCCCTGTGCATCGTTGGGTGTGACCCAAAAAGCAAAAAAAAAAAAAAAAAAAAAGAATGAATCCATGGCAAGTTGTAAACTACTCTGGCATCTAAAAGAGACAGGCTAAGCACCATATAAGTTAAGCACACAATCATGGAACAAATTCTGTCATGACCCAGAAAGAACTAATTCAATAAGAACCCTGCTGGAGTTAGGAAAGAGTAACCTCACCTAAGGACTATAGACTGGGATATATATATCAAGATGTCCCCAGGAAGAGCCAAACTTTAAGCTTAATATATCTCTTACTATGTTCATACAAAATGACTAGAAATATTAATAAGTAAATTTAATGATTGTTTAAATATTGTTTAATGATTGTTTAAATTGAGGAAAGGAGAAAACAATACACCCTAGATGGAATCCTAACCTTGAACGAATCTCCTCCTAGTGCTAAACCCCCAGATGAGATTTTTGTCCTTGAGTTAATCTCCTAGAAGAACTTCCACGAAGAAAGAGCTTTATATCTGTTTATTTTTATGATCATATTCAACCACACCTATGTATATCCCCACCCTGCATGATTTCTATATAACTAACGCTGTGAGACTTGAACAGACAGTTATTACCAGTCAGCCTGTGACTCATACCTTTGTTGGTCTGTGGCAGTGGGCCAGCAATTCTTGGCTACGAAATGATCCAACATTTGAACTCACGCACTGCCATATAGGGTGAGTACCTTGGTCTTGACTCTTTTTTTTCCTTTTGGTTTTTGAGTCATATTCGGTGGTGTTCATGGCTTACTCCTGCTTCTGTGCTCAAGGATCATACCTTAAGATACCCAGGGGCTATATGGGTTGCCTTGGATTAAACCCGGGTCAGCCACATGTAAGACAAGCACCTTTACTGCTTTACTATTGCTCCAGCCCCTTGACTCTGAATTTTATAGTTTAACTTGTTTGAGAGATGAGTAGACTTTCAAATGGAGATTTGAAAAAGTCTTCCATATTGGGGCTGTGTACCACGCTTGCTTTTCTGCAATACTAAGACCAAGCCCAAACTAGAGCACTAGGACCAGGAGAAGAAGGAGTCCCTTGCTACAGCAGCACAACTCTCTTTCTCAGATCCATAAAATAGACCATTTAACATCAGAACCTTCCAACCAAATTCAGTGTCACTTGATCACTTGACATCCCGTTAGTCATCAATTCGCTCGAGCGGGTGCCAGTAACATCTCCATTTGTCCCTGTCACATGCTAGTGTAGCCCGATGGCATCTGCTCATTCTGGAATGCCAAGAGCCTCAAACAGATCATTCAGGATCTTGACAAAGAAGTCTGACCATCTTGTAGGTGGGCAGCCACATGATCTTTAGACGTCCTGTGAAATCCAGTCAGTAATGGCTCTAGTCCAGCGGTCGTCTCCAAATCTCATTACGTGTCCAGCCCATCTGATTTTCGGCGCTTTGGCAAATGAGACAGCATCCCTGATTCTTGACCGTTGATGGAGGTCGGAACTCCAGATTCTTTCTCTCATTTGAGTGAAGCGTGATATTCCAAGCAAAGCTCTTTCAATTCCTTTTTGGGAGACCCGAATAGCGTTCTCATCCTGCTTTCATAAGGCCTGGGTCTCTGAGGCGTATGTTAATGCAGGAAGAATAGTGGAATCAAAGAGATGTGCCCAGAGCCAGAGGTTCTTCATCCTCTTAGCTATTTTTTGATGCTCTTGAAGGAGTTCAAACCACTCTCTTCCTCCTGCACAACTCAGGTGCCAGGTCATTCGTCATGTTGACTTCTCAACCTAGGTACACAGAACTGTTACATTGGGAGATGGTCGTTCCGTTGAGAGCGAATAGAACATCAGAAACAAGACTTTCTCATAAACATTGTCTTCGTGAGATTCAGCTGTAGTTTGACCTTTTCACACTCACGGTCAAAGTCGGACAGCATTTGTGCCTCTCAGCTAATGTTATTAGAACGATATCATCAACAAAGCGGAGGTGGTTTAGTTGCCAACCATCTAACTTCACTCCCATTCCTTCCCATTCCAGTTGTCGCATGACATTCTTGAGGGTGGCACTGAAGAGTTTCAGTGAAATGGCATCACCCTGCCAAACCCCTCTTGACATCAATGATCACTTCTTTGTAGAATGGTGATCCTGGTAGTGAATCTGTAATACAGCTCATCATACCTGATGTATTGAGTTTGAATGCCTTGTTTGGCTAGGGCTTCGATGATTGCTTCCATCTCAACAGAATCAAAGGCCTTCCTTAAATCAATGAACATTAGACAGAGCAGCATCTTGAACTCCCGAGAAAACTCAGTGAGTTTGGTTATCGTGTGGACATGGTCGATGGTGCTGATTCTTTTCAGAACGCAGCTTGCCCGCATGGTTGTCCTTCATCTAGTGTTCTGCCAATCCTACTCAGGATAACTTGAGTGAACAGACAATAGACAGATCGGGTGATAGTTGCCAATGTCGTGGATGTCTCCCTTCTTGTACAGTAGTACAGTCCTGCTGGTTTTCCACTGTGATGAAACCTTGCATTCAGACAGGTAGCATGTGAAAGGCCGAGCCAGTGTATTGATGAGTACTGATGGCAGATTCTTCAGGTGTTCAGGTCTGACCTTGTCTGGGCCTGGTGCTGTTCACTTCTTTACTGATGAAATGGCATGTCAGATTTTGGAAGGGAGAACGTTAGAAACGACATATTCATCCTGCGAAACTTGGTATGTGGGCAGGTGGACGTGGCTATCAAAGAGATCCAAGTAGAAGTCATGGATAATCTTCTCCATTGCCCTTCTGGAAGATGTGATAGATCCATCAAGACGTCGGTGGGCAGTCATCTTGGTCTTGTAGTTGGCAAAGGACAGGCAGGTGTTGCGAATGCTTTTCCCAGCTTCTGCCACATCTACCAGCACTGCTGCTCTTTTCTCTTTGAGGTCTTCCTTGATCACTTCTCAGCACTGTTTTGTGAGCTCGGACGTTTGCTTGCAGTTGCCTGAGGCTTGTGCCAAGCTACGTTGGCGAATAAGCTCAAGAGCTTTCAAACACAGGCATTTTTTTGTGGCTATCTCTCTCGGCATTCCTTGCACAATCATGGAGGTGCTGAACCAGTAGATCATACTCCTCATCAATGTTGTCAACGATGGCATCTTCCCATGTTGCCGCAAAAGTGCCAAAGAGCTCCCAGTTGGTGGTCGTTCTGGGAGTTCTCTTCTTAAACTTTGCAGCCCTTTCTCCCTGCTCCGCGAAGCAGAATTTTGCATGAAGAAGACAGTGGTCTGATCCCATTTGGAATTTTGGGACAACAGCGACATCGGTCAGGCAAAACCATCAATTGAATATGATGTGGTCAATTTCATTGTGGAACCATCCACTGGAAGACTCCCAAGTCCAACGTTTAGATTCGGCCTTCTAGAACTGTGAGTTACTATGGATGGTCTTGGTCGACATGATGAACTCAAACAGTCTCTCACCCTGTTCATTCCATTCTAGGCCATGGGTCCCGATGTGGAGTCCTTCGGCTGATCTTCTTGGTCCTATCTTGGCATTAAAATCACCAACAATCATCTTGTAGAAGGTGTGGTCTTCTTTTTAGAACTTCAGTCCATGTAGAACTTCTCAATTTTTCCTTCATCATAATTGAATATTGGTGCGTAGACAACAAAGATAGAAACTGCTGGCAGTGAGCCACATCTATTCAAGTGTAACTGCCTAATTTGGGTTGTTAGGCATTCGAATGAAATCAATGCTTATGGCCAAGTTAATGTTGACAAGGACACCAACACCACTGAAGCCTCTTTTGTCACATGTTCCGAGGAACAGTTTTTCTCCAGTGTCGAAAACGGCATGATATGATTGATGCCTTCTCATCTCAGTCAGACCAATGATGTCATACTTGATCTTTCATGCTTGTACCATCAGGTCCTAGATGGATGCATTCAATGCTAGCGTGCGTGCATTGAAAGTACAGTCATTTTTGTCTTTCTTCATTTTGGCAGCCTAGTTCAGCCTTGAGATTTTATCAGCCTCTCCTTTCTCATCCTTCTTAACGCTGCCATATTGGTGGCTCTTTCAGGGTCAGGGGAATGAGACCCATTGTATTTACTGGTTTTGGCATATTCAATATGCAAAATTCAGTGTAGAAAAATTAAATTCTGTCTACATGTGGCATGTAAGACATATAAATGTCTACTGTAATTTAATATTGCTCTTGGAGTGAGTTGATTTTTTTCAACTAAAGCTTATTGATACAGGTACCCTGTTAATCTAACAGTATAAAAACACTCAGTGTAACTGGAATTCAAGAATAAAAGAAAAAAATTTTAAGAGAATTGAAAGGGTTCCAGAGGAATAGCTCGGTGGTTTAGAACTCCTTCCTTGCAAGCATGTAGTTGCCACTTTAATTCCTGATGCCACAAGCATCATCGTGGCAAACTTTTACTCATTGAAGATAAATAATCTGATGTGAAAGCACATGTTTATAGCTATCTGGGTAACATAAACTCAAATTTCTACATGTTGAAAATGAACATGTTTTCCTTCAACTCTCTTAGATTTGAATGTGTATATAGTGGATTTCCTGCCAGACATCTTAATATGTAATTACTTTTACAAAATATATTTTAAATTATAACGGATAATTAGAAAGTCATAACAAAGGTCAAATGCAACTATTACAAAACAAACTCCCATGTAACTACCATGCAGGTTGAAAAATGATACACTGCAAATGGCCCAGTTCCACTTGTCACTTTTCAAATCACTACTCCTACCACTACTGTTTTTTCAACTTCGCTTGAGGTGACCTATATTCATCCTTTTCTTTTTTAGGATTTATTTATTTTGCTTTTTGTGTCACACCCGACGATGCTCAGGGGTTAGTCTTGGCTCTACACTCAGGAATTACTCCTGGCAGTGATTGAGGATGCTGTAGAATTGAACCTGGGTCAAGGCATACACATACAAGGCAAATGCCCTTTCCACTGTTCTATTGCTCCGGCCCAATATTCATACTTTATATTGACTTTTCTTTGTGTTTTACCATCAGAATCTATCTCTAAATTCTCAAAATATATCTCTAAAATTGCCCTTTGAAATTTATATATATGCATATATATGTGCAATCCTTCGTTTGTCTATTCAACTCAGATTTATGCAAATTAATGCACCCATATGTTGCATTTAGGCTGGAGTGATAGCACAGCGGGTAGGGCATTTGCAGCCAACATGGCCGACCCGAGTTCGATTCCTCCACCCCTCTTGGAGAGCCCAGCAAGTTACCAAGAGCATCTCACTTGCATGGCAAAGCCTGGCAAGCTACCCATGACGTATTCGATATGCCTTACATACTAACAAGTCTCACAATGTTACTGGGCCCACTCGAACAAATTGATGAACAACGGGAGGACAGTGCCAATGACAGTGATGTTACGTTTGGTTCATTTATCTACACTATTCCATTGAATTTACTAAAACATTCTTCCATTCTTAGTCTACACTTGCACTATTTTGAGTGAGTTCGTTTGGTTTGGGTTTTTGTTTTTGATTTTTAGCTTTTGGCTCTTCAGACATACTTGACAGTGTTCAGGGACTACTTTTAGTGCCAACCTGAGATTTGCTCCTGGCAGTGATCAGGAAACCATGATATGCCTGAAATTGAACTGAAGCCTGGTCTCTTGAATAAAAAGCTCAATCTTTTGAGCTCTCTCATACTAAGTAAACTCTCAGGCTCTGAATATTTCTATTAGCATTCTTTAAATATTGTTTGATGCACTTGTTTTGGTCTATTCCTACCGGAATTACAGGGTCAGTTATGTGTAAATCAGATTTGCCTCACAAAAAAATTTTTAAAAATTCAAAAAGTAATTTCTTTCATATATTGTTACATTTTTACACCATGAAAATGTAACTCATTAATGTTTACATTTCCTCAACTCTAGAACATTGGTGGTTCACAACTGGAGTATCTATAACTGTCCCTTTGCCTGCTCCTTCCTACTTAGGAAATCAATCTAGTCATGTTGATTTGATGGCTATAGCTTCCTTCAGAGGCTTAAAATGATGTTTTCATGACGTTCACAAAGGTTGAATCTGGGGTTTTCTGGTACAGCAGATGAAAGACTGAAGAGAATAAGCGTAGTTGGAAATATAGCACCCATGGATTCAACTTCAGTGGCCGTGTATATCTCTATTATTCTTTCACTCGCAAGTAGGATGCCTTGTACTTGCATGCACTGAAACTATGAATCTTCTTGCTCTCATTAATGTGAGACACTTTATTCAGTCTCATTGCCATATTTTAGAAGTTGTCATAATACAGGGCTTTCTAGTCCTTTCTGTATTGGTACAGAAAAAGAAACCAAAGAAAAAAGTCTGGCTGGGCTGGAGCGATAGCACAGCAGGTAGGGAGTTTGCCTTGCACGCAGCTGACCCAGGTTCGATTCCCAGTATCCCATATGGTCCCCTGAGCACCGCCAGGAGTAGCTACTGAGTGCAGAGCCAGGAGTAACCCCTGAGCATCGCTGGGTGTGACCCAAAAGAAAACAAAACAAAAAAAAATCTGGCTAGGAACACACAATTTCTACAAATTTCACAATAGGTTACTTGCACCAGTCTTATTGTGTAAGTCGGTGTAGAAAGACACAAGACCTCTAGGATACTTAAATGTGCTTCGAAAAATTAGTATTCACAACGAGGGACTAGATGGACCCAGGGCAAGCGGTGAGCTATGTGCTACCCTGGCATCAAAATAGGCCTGGCCAAAGTGCCATAATGCTTAACTACAAGTTAAGAGCATGGTCATGGACAAATTCTGTCATGATCCAAAAAATAATAACTAGATTCGGACCCTGCTAGGGTTAGGAATGATTAATTCGGACTGAACACTCTAGTCTGAGTCCGTGGCGAGATGTTCCCAGGAGAACCACCCTACAAGCTCAATGTATGTCTTATTGTGTCCATACAAAATAACTAATATTAAGAAGTAGAATGAAGATGTTAATTAAGTTATAGGATTAAGGAGAAGAGGAATAGAGGAATACCCATAGGTGTGTTTCTGCCCTTGAGCCTGATGGGCAGTCAGGAAGGGCTTTCTTATGTTGATGTTGCTACTGGACTGGGTGTAGTGTCTGCCCCCAATGCTGGAGAGTTGGGGAGAGACAAGAGAGTTTGGGAAGATGAGAGAGAGAGAGAGAGAGAGAGAGAGAGAGAGAGAGAGAGAGAGAGAGAGAGAATGGAGCAGCAGGATAGAGTGCGGGGAAAAGAGCGGGAGGAGAGACAAGAGAAGATGGGAATGGAATGAGGGGCAGAGACTAGAATGGGGGGCTCAGAAAGACTGGAACAGGCGTGTGGGAAGAATAGAATAAACGGCAACTAATCAAACAACTGGCTTGGTCCTCGTTTCCTCCGTCTGCCCCATGGCACGGGCCGCCCAGGCTGGGCAAGCAGCCCAAGACCATCCAACTCGGGCAAGCAGCCCAAGACCACCCACCCAGGTGGTAAGGGGGAAAGCCACTGGGGCCCTCCTTGAGCTAACCTGAAGATTAAACACTGTCCGACACTTTTCCAACAGAGATCAGGAAGTATTAAGTTTCTGCGTGACCACTAATTAAAGAACGTGGTTTGGGGCAGACCTTTTAACTTGGCAAAGCCTTCATACCTTCGTCTCGAACTGGAAGGCATCAGACCCGCCTCACCCACCTCAGAAGGATCAGATTGAAGGAACTGGAAAGATATTGGAAGAATCAGATGCAATAATGGACATGAATGTGTTTTTGGGAACAGGTTCTGGTAAAGATGGAGATATTCATAGTTTAATATTTGTACTGAATATTTGTATCTACCTTTACATTTCTTATTTCACCTTTAAAATTTGTGCTACATGTATTTTTGTTAATTGTTCTCCTCACTGCTGTTTGGTGTTAATGTGCTCTCTGTAGATCTAGATCAACCCTCTTTAGAAAGTCATCTTTCTAGGAGTCAGCCACCATGGAGCTGTGCAGGAGAAATTTCCGGTTTGATCATTCATCAAATAAAGCAGCTTTTATTATTTTTTTTAAAAATAATATTCATTCAGGGCAGGCTGAGATAGTTGGACAATGCTTTTCTGCAGGAGGCTGAAATGTCAAGGTTATGAAATCACAATCTAAATATTCCATGGAGGTGGCACATATCTATGAAGAAAAATATAGTCCTTGCCAGTAAAACTGAGAGAATAGAGGTCATGAAAATGTACATCATTTAAATCCAAAAATGGGGACTTAGAGCGATAGCACAGCAGGTAGGATGTTTGCCTTGCATGTAGCCAAGGTGGGTTCTATTGCCAGCATTCCATATAGTCCCCCAAGTACCGCCAGGAGTAGTTTCTGAGTGCATGAGCCAGAAGTAACCCCTGTGTACCAGGTGTGATCCAAAAAACAAAAGAAAAAAAAAAGGTATATGACTAGCCATGAGAATTCCTTGAGATCCCCCAAAGGTATTTAGGATATGGAAACAGACCTTCATCTCCCAAACCTTAGACCTAATTACAGGTTTCACACAATCTCCCAGCAGAAATAATACAAGCTCCCATTCCTGATGTAGATTTGTCATTATTTTCTTTAATTGAATCACTGAGAGCTACATTTACAAAGCTTTCAGTTTGCGGTTCCACCAGTGCAGATTTTCCACCATCAATGTCCCCAGTATTCTCACACACACACACGCACACAGTCCTCCCACTGACTCTATGGCAGACAATCTCCCCCACACTCTACTTTTGGGCATTATGGTTTGCAATAGATACCGAGAGGCCAACACGTTTGGTCCGTTCTCTACTTTCAGCACCCACCTCCCATCCCAAACTAACCCACCAGCCATCACTGACTTAGTGATCCCTTCTCTATCCCAGCTGCCTTCTCCCCCAGCTCATGAGTCAAGCTACCGACCATGAAGCAATATTCCTGGCCCTGTCTCTACAATCCTTGGGTGTCAGTCTCATATTAACATTAGTCATGATTTTTGCATGGGTGGCAATTTAATACTATGGCCTGCCAAGTCAATAAAATTAGATGCACGGGCTTACAAAGTGTGTGACTTGAAACCCGGTATCTGAGGCTGTGATCCTTTACATAGGCGCTGTTCCCGGATACAGGACCTTGAGGCCCAGATTTGCTAATCTTAACAAAAAAAAAAAAAAAAAAAAAAAAAAAAATCATCTGGCACGCATTCTGGGGCTGATGCCAAACAAAAGGGCCAAGGGTGCCTGGCTAAGATTGCCCAGCTGCGTTTCCTACAAACGCATTTTGTTTGTTTGTTTGTTTGTTTGTGTTCCTGCAAGCTGTGCGGGAGCATTCTGAGCCTGGCCTGCCGTGCTGTGCCGTGGTCCCCCAGGGGACCCTGCAGCCGGGTCCCGCCGGCGGGGCAGGTGGCGGCTGCCCCCGACCACGTGTGCGGCGCGGCGCGGCCCGGGCAGCGGACAGGAAGGGGCGGAGCGCGCGCGCCGCCGCGGAGGAAGCCCGGGCGGCCGCAGCGACAGCCGGAGCCCCCCGCCGCCGCCGTCGCCGCCGCGCAAGCCCCCCCACTGCGGCCCCATGGCCCCCGCCGCGGCGCCCTGCTCGCTGGCCCTCCGGGCCCCGGGCCCGCTCGCCGCGCCCAGCTCCTACGGCGTCTTCTGCAAGGGGCTCTCCCGCACCCTGCTCGCCTTCTTCGAGCTGGCCTGGCAGCTGCGCATGAATTTCCCGTACTTCTACATCGCGGGCTCCGTCATCCTCAACATCCGCTTGCAGGTACACTTTTAGCACCGCCACGGGGGCGGCGGCGGCGGCGGCGGCGGGCCGGCATCATGGCCGACTCCCCGGAGACTCGGCGGCGGCGGCGGGGAAGGCGGTTGTCACCGCGGTCTCGCGAGAGCTCCGGATCGCGCGCGCACGCGCACACACACGCACGCGCGTGCGCGCGCCGCACTCGGCCCGAGTCCCTTCTCCCCCGCGCCTGCGCTCTTCGTTCCCAGTCGCCGAGAGCCGCTCCGTGACTCGCCCGAGCCCGCGCGCACGTTCTGGGGAGGCTGGAGAGTTGGAAGTGAAGACCCGGGAGATGAGCCTCGGACACGCGCTGCCTCTGCCGAAACCTAAAACGTTAGGACCGACGGGACGAGGCGTTCAATGGTGTGTGTGTGTGTTTTTCCTCCATGACGCTCATCGGCCAAGCAGAAGAAAAGGATGAATTTCGGGGCGATTGGACGGTGAGCAAGCAGGGACCTTGGAAAGGAAATGAATGAAGAGCTGCAGGCTCCGGGATTGCACCGTGTGCATGTCCTCAGCCCTCCGGAGAAAGCCCTGAGCCGGCAGGAACTTGCAAGATGGACTGACCGTACAGGAACTGCATCCTTCCAACAGAAAAGGAGGCCAGAAGTTTGGGATTTGTAAGCACATGGACTAGATCTTGGAGCCAAAAGAGAAGGGAACCCTGGCAAACGCGAAGCGTGGCTCTTTCGTGCATCACCTGTAGATGATCATACCAGTGTCAATGCTGTTTATGGTTTTCATCTTTGAAATCAAAAAAAAAAAAAAACGCAAATGTTAGCCTTGCTCGTGTGAAAAGGACCGTTTGTTTTACCAAGTCGCGATGTTTAGGAGGAGAATCAAGGTAAATTGAATGCAGTGCTACCCTTACAGAGTGGGAAAATTAGAAGTCGGGTGTGCTTTTTTAAAGGGGAGCACTCCGAGGGGTCGCGCTGTAAAATTGCTAAAATTACATAACTGTATTTAGAAACGAAAATTGGAAGTCAGCAAGAAATGTCAGTAGAAGCAGCTTTAAGGTGAAATATCTCCCCCATATCCCGCGCCTCCCAAAAAAGGGGGAATTGAGTACCTGGTGTATTTAAATGCCGAGACCAGCGAATTTTAGTTGTTTTTGAGAGTCCGGAGATAAAGTTGAGCATTTATGGACCCCGGGAAAGAGAAACGTTTTCCCAGAATTGCATTGCATACCTGAATATGTGAATAGTGGTAGCCAAAGTCACTCATCATTATGTAAACACTGAATAGAGTTATAACAAAATTATTATGTAACCTTGGGGGCAGTGAAGGGAGAGATGTGTGTAATGGAGAAAAAGCAATCCCCTTTAGCTAGAACCAGTCAGATTCTAGAAATACAGAAAGGTCAGTTACATATATATAAATAAGTTATTCAGAAGAGCATCCCAGCCAAGAGATTGTCACTGAAAAATAAAATCCGGGACAGGTAGAAAAGGCGGGGAGCACTGCTGTGTTTTCACTAACAGTATTATTTGATGTCTTAACTATGTGTACTTGATTAAAAAATTAATTTCAATTGTAAAAGTGGTCATTGAAGCGTACTCCCTTGGTTAAGAGCCTGCAACGTTAAATAGCATCAAATTTTAAATCAGGCAGTTCTCTTAAGAACTGTGTCCGTTGGATATCTGAGTCCATTCATTCTGCATAAATCCCTGTTTTCCTATCAGATGACAACAAAAATACCCACCTGCTCTGCTTGGCCTGAAAATTAAAAACACTGCTTGCTGGATAAACAGTGAATTGTGCCTGTTAAATGATACTTCATTTTCATGGGAGTGAAACTCCAAGGGGGTCTCTTAAGTGGAGGTGTTTTGGTTTGGAAGGAGCTGTGTAGGACCCTGACCTAGTAAGGTGGGAAAGACAGGACAGGAAGATTTCAGTGAGATATTCCTCATGAAATGGGCAGGATTTGCCAAAGTCCAAATGGAGCTATTTGCAGTGTTCAGACCAGGGTTTCTCAACCTTTTTCCAGCTCTGGCTCCCTTCAAACTTCATTTTCAACCTGGGCCTCCACTGCTTACACTATTTTCACCTCTGCCCAGTATGGAATATAAGGGGGCTTTTGTGGCCCCTCTAGACCACTAAACGTGTCCACAAACAAATACATCTGAGGGTGGGAAAAGCATGTTCCCCCCAGCACCGTGTCTGACTTTGGATAATCGTGATTCCCACACTTTAAGCATATCCTTTTCTGACTTACCGCTGGGTTTCTTTAATGACTCCTTAACTGCTTGCTCAGTTTTAATATGAGGATTGTCATTAGTTAATCTCTAGTTGGGCCACTACTCAAGCAAATTTAGATGATATTTTCATTTACTGAGGTAAAGTCCGTGTACAAGCCTTAACCTTAACTGTTTGTGTTTTAGGGTTACCATGTCAGTGCCCCTCACCCACACTTAGGAAGATCCTGCCCTTTTACCCACCTCCCCTGAGGTTCTGTGGTCAGAGTTTGCACTTATTTTCCATGGACATCCTTTATTATTACCTTGCTCTCTTACTTACTCTGAATGATATCATCTAGTATTTTCTCCCTCTGACTTCACTGGCTTAGCATGACACATACAGTTACTTTACATGTTGTATTTCTACCTTTTCTACTTCCTTTCTTATTTGCCTTTGTTTTAAAATGAAACAGCATGTCATTTTCTTCCATCAAATTTTCCCCAGATTCTCCTGACCAGATCATAGTACCTTTATGTATTTATGTGATCTTTAGGCCACACCTAAAGAGTTTCATCTCAAAATTCTATTTTAATATGAAGAAAAAGCAAATGTTTGCAATCATACCAACCCTGTAACCCAGGCTTTGAGTAGTGTGTGTGTGTGTGTGTGTGTGTGTGTGTGTGTGTGTGTGGTGTGCATGCGCACACTTCTTTTATCAGGTTAAGAGCCTTCAACGTTCTAATTCCTTCATCATTAAGCACATGGGAAGTGTGAGTTTCCAAGGAAATGTGTTGTGGCACGCAAAGGGTGTGAGCCGTTCAGTGGCCGAGAACCATTCCCCTGGCTGACCAATGGATGACGGACGAAGGACCAAGGGAATGGAGAAACAGGGACTGACCCCAGGCTGGTTGGTAGCACAATTTCTCTCTCCTCCCCAGCACAGTCCAATCTCTCCCTTTACAGCACAATTGTCGTAGTTTTGGTCGTAGTCCAGTCATCATAGTCCCATCATCCTAGTCTCTAGACCTGAAAATCCTCTACCCCTCTTAGCCTTTACAATATAGTTATATAGCAATCATGAAAGATGGGGGTACACATAGGTGGGGTTGAACGTTGTCATAACAACAAACAGGTAAAGCCACTCCTTCAGGGGAAGTTCTAGGAGATTAACTCAAGGACAAAATCTCATCTGAGGGTTCAGTGCTCCAAATTACTAGGAGATCTGCTCAAGGGCAGGATTCCATCCAGGGTGTATTGCTTTCTCCTTTCCTCAGCTAGTAATCCATTTAAACAATAATATTTCTAGTCATTTTGTATGAACACAGTAGGAGACATATTAAGCTTAAAGGTTGGCTCTTCCTATGGACATCTGCTATATATCCCAGACTAAATCCTCAGGCCAGTTGTGGGAGTGACTCAGTAAACGTAAGCTCTTTTCGGGAGGAGCAAGGACAACCCAATGTTACCCAACAGGAAGTAATGAGATAATGAATAATCCTAATGAGGTATTTACTACTAAATCCCACTCAGAGCAAGAGCAGCATATATATATACTTGTTGGCTGTTTTTTAACCGAAAAACATACTAAACCAAAATGTCCTAATATCTAAATTTACATATAGCCACTATGATTTCAAGTACTGCCTTTCCTAAGGCAAAATAATAGCAGTGACAGTGAAATTTTCATACATGGTATCCAGCAAACAAATGCAGTCTAAAAATGTAAATCTCAGGGCCAGAGTGATAGTACAACAGGTAGGAATCTTGCCTTGCACACTGCCGACCCTGGTTCAGTCCCTGACATCCATCCCATATGGTCCCCTGTGCACTGCCAGGAGTGATTCTGAGTGCAGAGCCAGGAGTAACCCCAGAGCATCGCAGAGTATGACCCAAACAGCACCCTCACCTCACCCAATTCCCCCCTAAAAAAAAATTCTCCAGCTGGGAATGTGTTCTGGGGCTAAAGAAGTATATATACATATATAATTAGCATCATTTTTATTTTATGGAAACCAGTGGATTCATAGCCCAGTTAACCTGGATCAAGAGTACAATTTACAAAATCCTAAAGATTCTTACATTCTTTCCAGCATCAGACCAAACTATGCTTCATCAAAATTAATTTACAGATCCCATATTTTCAACATTGATTTTCTAGTTTTTCTTTTTTTTTTCTACCATTGAAGAATTGAGTCAGTCCCTATCAAATGTTTGCTCATTATTAATAGCTTTTTAGTTTATAAAAATTACATTTTAAGCTTACTGAAATTTGTAATGAGATTAGGACGATATTATCACCTGCTAGCATCAGTGTTATTTGCATTTTCAGCTACTTTGATTTCAGTGATTTAAGTGCCAACCATAAGGTAAAGGTAAAGGCCCTCCCGTTGATCGTCGATTTGCTCGAGCGGGCCCAGTAACGTCTCCATTGGAGACTTTGTTGTTACTGTGTGTGGCATATCGAATACTCTCGGTAGCTTGCCGGGCTCTCCGAGAGGGGCGGAGGAATCGAACTCGGGTCGGCCATGTTGGCCGCGTGTAAGGTGAACGCCCTACCGCTGTGCTATCGCTCCAGCCCAACCCTACCGCTGTGCTATCGCTCCAGCGATAGCACAGCGGGTAGGGCGTTCGCCTTACACGCGGCCAACATGGCCGACCCGAGTTCGATTCCTCCGCCCCTCTCGGAGAGCCCGGCAAGCTACCGAGAGTATTCGATATGCCACACACAGTAACAACAAAGTCTCCAATGGAGACGTTACTGGGCCCGCTCGAGCAAATCGACGATCAACGGGAGGGCCTTTACCTTTACCTATATTATATGTATATACACACATGCACACACACAAACATGCCTAAAGCACATCCATTTAAGTGGAACTCTCGTCAGCTTCCCTACTTCCTTATTCCTGGTGAGTTGATTGTGTGATCTTCCCCAACAAAGGACACAAATGTTCATATAGTCTTTGCATGTGCACACACCACATAAATCGTCACAGTGATTTTTATCCTTATAAATATAAGTGGTTTTGCACTTCAGGATAATTGTTCAGTTTCTTTTTATAAGTGCAGTCAGTTGTTTTATGGTTTTTTTTTTTAATCTTAGTTTACACAGATAGTGATAGACTTTCTTGGATTCCTAGAGATAAATAGGGATTTTGTTTTAAAATTTTTTATTTCTTGGGACTGGGGAGATAAGTCAAGAATGAAGCACCTTCCTGGTGTTTGTGGGGCCCAGGCTCAATCCCCCATAATGCATGACCCCAGCATTGGTGAGGAGGCTGAAAAAAAAGACATCTTTTTAAAATTATGTCTGCTGTAAACTTTCTGCTTCCAACATTTTTATTCTATTTTGGGGAGATTGGGCCACCCCTGGCTCTGCTCAGGACTGACTCAGGGATCACTTTTGGCAGGGCTCTGGCAACCCTTTGAGGTGTCTGGGAGCCAGACTGGGTCAGCCACATGCAAGGCAAGCACCCTGTCTTTATACTTTCTCTCCAGACCCATATTCAATTTTTGACCTGTTTTAACTTAATACTCTATACAAGAAGTCCACCTGCTCTTGCTTGGAAGAAAATTTTATCTCTGAATAATCTCATCTTCTCACCGATGAATGTAAAAAATATTTTCCAAAACACATAAAAATAATACATGTAGTATTCTATGTCTTCCCTTCTTGAGAAGTCCCAAATATTTTCTGGGTACCACCTAGTTAGAATAACAGTTCATTTGCATTTTAAAAATTCCAATGTTTAAAATGTGGGTAGACTTGTCAGTTCATAGACCTTCTAAAGAAAGCCTGTGGTGCTTGATATTATCTAAAAGATGCTCAATAATATTTAAAAGAATGCAGTTAGGTAAAGAGAGAGAAGTTAAAATGGGTCTTCATGGTCTCATTAACTCATTTCTCCCGAGAGAGAGAAAATTCTGCCAAAGGGCTGCGAGGAGCAGGTTTCACCCTGTTTTCTTTCTCAGGCTGCATTCAAGATGCCCCAGAAGCCACAAGGTGGTCTGTCGCAGTTTGCTGTGGCCCATAATCAGGATCAGTGAGTGGCCCGAAGGAAACAGAGTCATTATTAAGGAGAAGGCCAGGTGAGCTTCATATTTGTATGGTATGAAGAAAGCCCAACCGACTAATATGGTGGTAGTCAAGTGAACCAGGAACAGGAGGAGGAAGGACATCACCATATGCATCGCCTTTTTGTGGGCCTCGGTGCTGGCGTCTGAGCAGCTGGCGCTCAGATGCAGGTTCCTGGTGTGTCTCTTCAAGGAGACAAACAGAAGCACCAGGGAGCCCAGCGAGAGAAGCAGGGGGATCAGGTAGATGAAGTTAAAAGCCACCAAGCTGTTAACGTACAGAGTTATCGTCATATCTGAGGGCCAGCTTGAGTTTTCTTGATGTGTCCTGTGCCAGTTAGTCCAGAAAGCCGTAAACGTATCTGACAACGCAAAGTTGAAAGAGAGTAAGAGTGAAGACCCAAGGAGAAGCATAAGTAGCACTCGGCTAATTCTCTGCCTCAGCCAGTGGAAGGAGGGGTGGGAGAGATTGGCTATTCTTAAAAAGTAGAAAACACTCAGACAGGTTGCAATCCAGACAGAAAAGTGATTGTTCAGGGCCCAAGAAATACTAAAGAGTGCTGTTACTTTGTCACTAGTGTATAGATGTGGCCATAACACCAGTACAAATGACTCAAGTAGCAGTATCCAAAGAAGATTGATCCTGGAGATGGCCAAGCTGGTGAGGAGATAGTCCACAGTGGAGAGCTTCCGGCCCTTCCCCCAGTCAATGCAGTTCACCAGTACAATGAACGCGTTCCCTACCTGTCCGACTATGAATTCTCCCATTGTCACTATCAGAAAAACGTTTTCAATTCCAGATGGCATTTCTGTAGAAAGAATCCACGCTAGTTTCACTGACGTGTTTGCTGGGGAAATGTAGAAAAATTTCCGTTGGATGTTTCTCACTTTTAAATTAAAAACATTCAGGGAATCTCAGATACCACGCCAGATATCTTCACAAGAGAACTTTCTCCCTCTCGAACTGTTTACAGCTGTGGGCCTGAAAAAAATGTGCAGAGACCAAGTTCCAAAGGCCTAAATGAGAAACTTTACGGTTGCTTTCAATCAGTTACTGATTTCCAAATTAGAAAGTGACCGTGCCTGCCCATAGCTGACTCTGGTAGTGGATCTGCTGGGTATGTAAATATGCAAATGTAAAGTTGATTTCTTTCCACTGGGTTGTACTTTGCTGTCCACTAGAAACGCAATACTGCTTGGATTCAGGTATTTTTGTTTTATTTGGGGCGGGGGGGAGATAGGGCAGGGGAGCTGCACCCTACTCAGTGCTCAGGGGTCATGGTTCTCTGGGGACCATTCAGGCTTCCTGCTTGCAGTCCAACGTGTTGAGCTTTCTCCCCTCCCCTTTTAAGTTTCTTAAGTTTAGTCAGTGGCCTCTATACTGCAGGCGTTATTCATTATTTCTATTTAACAAAACCCAATGTTCAGATATTCTTCAGATGAAATACGTGTGCTAAAGGGAAACCACACAAATTGCTCACAGAATAGTGAAGAAAGCAATAAATAAAAGTCTTACTACTGAATGAGGCAAAAGTTTGACCGAAGTCCAGTTGCATCACCTACATTAGACAAGATCTCTGGCCAATAGTTAATTCTAGTTTCAAGAGGATAGTAACAAATGGCTTGTATCTTGAAGCTTTGGGGGATTTCTTGAAGAAATGGGGGAAAAAATCAGAGGATGATATAAAAGAATACCAAAATCATATCTCTGTCTCTCTCTTAGATACTATTCTGAATATATAGATATGTGCATATATAATTTTAGGGCCACACTAGCTTTATGCTTAGGGATCACCCCTGGAATGGTTTGGGGGGACCATATGCAGTGCTGGGGATCTAATTGCATTGGTCGCATGCAAGGCAAATGCCTTACCTGCTGTAATGTCTCTCTGGCCTACTATGGAATTTTCAGCTTTGCTTTCAGTAAGTTACTACCTATTGGATTCTGAAAACGCGCTTGTCAACCCAAAGAAAAAATTCTAAGAAAAAAATTTAATCAGGTAGTAAGGTCAGGTTTTCCCGGCATTCCTAGCTAATAGCATCACATTTGAACACCGCTGCCAAACAGGTTATTTGTCAACTACAGTTAAAATTGGGTGAATAGGAAATGCATTCTCAAAGAACAATGGATTCCTGAAGGACCTTCTTGGTGGGTAGAAAAACTGTTGCCTGAGATTTGGGGGCATGAAAAGCAGACATTAAGCAATTCTCAGTTCCATTAGATTGTGTTCCAGACCAATTAAGTCATAAAAATCTCCAGGGATGGCACACAGAACTATCTAGTCAGTTTTGACAAAGCAGGTGGCCCATGGGTCATTTTGACCACTTGAGTTCATCACGACTGACCCAAGTTCGATTCCTCCGCCCCTCTCGGAGATCCCAGCAAGCTACCGAGAGAATCTCCCCCACACGGCAAAGCCTCGCAAGCTACCCATGACGTATTTGATGTGCTAAACACCACAGTAACAAGTCTCACAATGTTACTAGGCCCGCTTGAGCAAATCGATGAACAACAGGAGGACAGTGACAGTGAACTCATCATTACACTGGAGAAGAAACTTAATCTAAAGCACATAATAATAAGTAGAGAAATCACAAGGGTTCGATGAGTGAACTCCAAGCTATTAATCACATTTTTGTTCAATTTTGTTCAGCTACATATCTCTCTCGGTTCCTGAGTTGAGTTGTCTGTGTTTACCACACATTTTTGTTTGTTTTAGGGCCATATCCAACAGTGTTCAGTGGGCATAAGGGATACTCTAGGCTAACTGCTCAGGGAGTCACTCCCAGAGGTAGGGGGAACTGTATGATGCAGAAGATTGAACCTGGGCCTCCTGCATGCAAAGAATGCTCACCCTTCTTAGTGCTTGCTTTGCATGCTGCCGACCCTGATCCCAGGCCCCAGCCGCTCCCCTGAGAACCACCAAGAGCAACCCCTGATCTCTTCTGGGTATGGCCCCAAAACCACATCCCCCCCCAAAATATTTATAATTATGATAATAGTGGGAATCAGAAAAAATACAGACATGGATTTTTATAGTGATTCATTGAAAGAATAACTAATAAAGAATAATTCCTCTAAGAAATAGTGAGAAGGGGGCTGGAGCAATAGCACAGCAGGTAGGGCATTTATTTACCTTGCATACGGCCAGTCTGGGTTCGATTCCCAGTATCCCATATGGTCCCCCAAGCACCACCTGGAGTAATTCCTGAGTGCAGAGCCTGGAGTAACTCCTGTGCATCGCCGGGTGTGACCCAAAAAAGAAAAAAAAAATAGTGAGAAGATGCATTCACAAGTCCACTTTGACCTAATTCAAAACCCTGTCCTCTGGGGTGTTATTGAGTAATGAACTTTGTAAAATGTAAGTAGCAGTGACTCTACCAAAGACCAAGTGAGAACCTCTCACTAATACTTTCACGTTCACTGTTTGACTTGAATTCATTTTGTGAGTTTCTTATGCCTCCCATGAAATACAAGGCCAGAGATTTCCGTGTGCCCCTTGCCCCTCCCCCGCCCCCACATTTTCCTCTCTTCCAGCTCTCAAGAGTCAGCAACCAACGCTCCATTCCCGGTGATTTACACTCTAGCCTATTAATAGCAAGTTTTTCCATGAATCTGCAAGCAAAGACATAGCCTCCTGGGTTTTTTTGAAATCACAACTTGGAACAAGCATTGAATTTAGCGACGATTTCTTTTGTATTGATCCAAGGACTGACTTTTGTGTCGTGTGGGGAAAAAGAGACCTTCAATCATTCTTTGGCTCTATTCTAAACCAAGAAGCAATTGCTGGGACCAGGGCCAGAGCTTGTAGGGTTAGAGATCGTCTTTCACCCATGTACATTATTTGTAGCTTAATCACTGCAATCCATGGACAATCCTGTCATGCTTTATTGCAGACTCTTGTTTCACTTAAGAGTCCTTTAATTTTCAAAACTAAGCGTTACAATGCTTTTTTTGTTTTCTTTTTGTTCTCAAAGTTTTTAGAAGGTAATGTATCCCCAGCAGCTCTTTCTTATGACAAACCTAAGATAGAAACATTCCTTTTTTTTCCCCCTCAATTTTCATTTTTGGGTCATACCCAACACTGCTTGGAGCTATTCCCTGTATCAGTATTCAGCTGATGCTACTGGAGGTGCTTGGGGGAACATACTACACTAGGTAACCAGGTTTCACACTTGCAAATCTAGTCCTTCACCACTGGCCACTTCCCCAACTGCCAACAGGGTCAGTCTTAACTCACTAACACATCCCCACACTGGTAAGGAGAAGAGTCTCAGGCTTAACATACAGATAATTGAATGTCTTCTTAGTCTTCTAAGGCTTCATTTCTATTGAGTTACGAGGAGACAAAAAAAAAAAACCAGTCTGCCTATATATATTCCTCAAATCCACCGAACTATTCAATTTGTTTTTAGGAAGATTGGTATTAAATTCCTACGTAGGATATTGATGATTCGAGACCAAAGGCTTATAGACTAACTGTTGAAAACCCACTGCTCTAGCCACAGTGTGTTAATGATAGAATTGGGAATGACTGTAATGATGTAGAAAACGAAATACGTCAAAAATCAAAATAAAAAAGTGAAAGAAAGGGGTCTAATCCAACTCTTGCAGGAGGGAGCACCTCCTGAGAGACAACAGATAAATTACTTGAGAAATTAGGAAAGCAGCTTACCTTTTGCTCAGAGATGAACAAAGCTATGTGCAGGCACACGGGTGGGGGGTGGTGAAGGTGGACCACAGACAATCTAAGTGACACCCACACTCAATAGGATTAAAGAAGACATCTAGATCTGGGCATCCATGATAGACGATTTCAGCAGCAGAAAGCAGGTTACCTGTTCCTCTCACATTGGGGAATGGGTTGAAATAAGCAGTGAACATTTTTTTTAAATAAGCATTTATTTGGTAGGCAAAGAAAAGATAATCAACATCAAATGAATGATTTTTTTCCTCTTTTCCCAATGCTCTGGTTCTAGGGTCAGAACTAATTGCATCGGTCCTCCTCCAGATTGGATAGGCCTGGCAACGCTTGTATGGTGTATTGGGAATGGCTCTTCTTGGATAAGGCTGGGAATGCTTCTGAGTCTTCCTAAAAGGCTCTTGTTATGCAGAAAGTGGATGTGAAGAACTTACTTCCATTTTTTTTACAAGTTTCTTAATAAAACGCACACACACACACACACACACACACACACACACACAGTTACACTTTTCTCTTTCCTTCCTGTGCAAAACCCAGGTATTGAAACCAGATCTTCTGCAGGTTAAGTCTGTGCTCCAGACCTTTGAGTAATCTCCTGGCCTGACACCCTCTTCCTTCTCATTAAAGCCATCTTCAGCATCATTGTGGGTACTGATGCTCAGAAACACCAATAGCCTAGCTCTGCTTAAGGTTTCGCTTCATTCATTTGAAGAGGGAAAATAATATTCTCAGATTCCCACCCTGAGCCTTATTCATAATTTATAGGTACCTTGTTTAAATTTAGAATGTTAAGAGTCAAAACAATAATGCATACATAGGCATGTCTAAAATTTCCACCAAATAATATTCTCAGATCTCTTAAGCAGTCACTTCCCTGAAGCCTTAACAAAATTAACTCATAGCCCATATTATCATTGCTTAACTTCAGATTTTTGTTTCTTTAACACAATAAAAGATACATTAACACAATAAAAAAATACACAAAGGGTGAACCATACAAAGGAATATTTTATTTTTAAAGAATTCCATTATATATAAATGTATATATAGCATCATTACAGTATGATAAGCCATATCATATTAAAATTTTATAGCAAACTTTCCCACCCTGAGCCTTACTCATAATTTATAGGTACCTTGTTTAAATTTAGAATGTTAAGAGTCAAAACAATAATGCATACATAGGCATGTCTAAAATTTCCACCAAATATGTAGAGCTCCACTATAAACTTTATTTTCTGTGCCTTCCCTAATGACCTGCTTCTCTTTGTTTCTCTCAGAATTGTAGTGATCAAATTACAACAAAATGTAAATGCAAAAGGGCCAAGATGTGGCTTTGTGAGAAGAGCTGATGCTTTGCATAAAAGAGGTCCTGGGTTTGTTTCCTTGAAACTTCAAGACAAAGCACTCTTAATTCTCCACTTCTTCCTCCCTCTGGTCCCTGGTAACCCCACCACTATTCCAAAAAAAGAAAAAGTATATACACAAACATAATCATTCTCAAAACATAATTATAATCTTTTACTTTTTTATTTGAATTTTTTATTGAATCACTGTGAGATAGACCCTTACAAAGATGTTCATGATTAGGTTTCAATCATATCCAACACCCATCCCTCCACCAGTGTACATTTCCCGGCACCAGTAGCCCCAGGTTCCCGCCCATCACCCCCCAGCCCACCCCCAGGTGAGCCACATGCAAGGTAAGTACCCTATCCACTGTATCGTCCCTCCAGCCCAGTTTAATCTCCATTTCTAAATTGATGTCTTTCCTGTACACACAAGTTACAATTATTTAATCTTTTTTTAAATCCATTTGGGTCACATAGTGATGCTCAGGGGTTACTCCTGGCTCTACACTCAGGAATTACTCCTAGCAGTGCTCAGGGGACCATGTGGGATGCTGGGGATCCAACCCATTTTGACTGCATGCAAGGAAAATGCCCTTTCCTCTGTGCTATCATTCTAGCCCCTCTCCTTTTTGTATACAATTAAATTAGGTTCTCTTTGAAAAAAATATTTTTAAGTTGGTAACCAGTGTTTTAACCAAGTGTAAAGTAAAAGTAAAGTAAAGGCCCTCCCGTTGATCGTCGATTTGCTCGAGTGGGCCCAGTAACGTCTCCATTGGAGACTTTGTTGTTACTGTGTCTGGCATATCGAATACGTCACCGGGAGCTTGCCAGGCTCTGCCGTACGGGCGAGACACTCTTGGTAGCTTGCCCGGCTCTCCGAGAGGGGCGGAGGAATCGAACTCGGGTCGGCCATGTTGGCTGCGTGCAAGGCAAACGGAGGAAATTTACTTTCTGCTCAACACTGCTTAAAGGACCCCAGTAAGAAAGAAGTGAAAGTTGATCCTCCATGTCACTTCTTTAAGTCTTTATTTCTGAAAAAGACTACAGAAAATCTTCCTATGTATCCCAGATGTAGTCATAAAGAAATTTTGAAGATGACATAGTCCCTTCAAGGCTGTCTGTCTTAGCTTGCTGTTCCCCAGAATCAAAATAAATGAATGGCCTAAAGGAAAGACATATACTGCTAGCATGAGAAATTTGCTTAACTTATTATTCCAAAACATATGAAATATCCAGTTTGACAAGAGTGTAGAAATGGAATGAACCATGGCAAGGAAGAGAAAAGACATCAACATTTTCATGGCCTTTTTATGAGCTTCTGTGCTAGTGTCCCTTGGACCCAAGGAGTTGAGTTGCAAATTTCTGGTATGTCTCACCATGGACAGAAACAGAAATAACAAGGAGATCAGGATTACCATACTAGGGATGCAATAGGTCAAATTGAGAAAAATCAGGGATTGAACATACAAAGACTTTCCTATATCGAAAAACAAAGTAAGATTGTGTGCATGTCTTGTAGAGGAATTCCGGAAGGCATCATTAAATGTTTCTAGCAATAAAATGTCAAAAATCAGTAAAAGCAAAGAAAACGCTAGCATCACCAGAACCACTCTGTTTGTTCTCCACTTGATCCAGAGGAAAAGGGGATGGGAGTACTGAGCAATCTTAAGGAAGTAGACAACACTGAGGCAGGTAGCAAACCAAGTAGCCAAGTGATTAGTTATTCTCCAAAGCAAACTGCAAGGTTTTGCAAGTTTATAAATGGTATATAATTCTGGGAATGGTCCCATTACAAGTGACTCAAACAAATAGACCAATAGTTGACAGATTCTGGAGACAGCCAAGCCAGTGAGAATGAGGTCAAAGAAAGAGATCTTTCGGGTCTTGACCCATCCATAGCAGTTTACCAGTCCAATGAAAACATTGCCCAACATTCCAGTTATGAATTCCATCATTGCTAGGGTCAGGAAGATAGTTTCCAAACTAGTGAGCATTTCAATAAGAAAAGATCCAGATTTCTAATGTCGGTCACAGTGATAAATTTGAAGGGAAACTTGCACAGCATTCTTTATTTCTGACACTTGTCTTGAAATCAAACTTGTACAAAGCCCCCATTTCTGATACTTCTTTGTTTTCCTTGCAAATTTCAGTCTTCAGTAGAGCTTTGAGTAGACCATCAAATACAGTCTCTTATCTGCAAAAGAAATTTTTTCTTCTTTGACTGCAATTCTCATCTTAACACAGAAATATTTGCTAAGTAACCTCTTTCCTAACGTATGCTAACATTTATTGACAAACGCTGTATAGCTCAAGAAACTCAACTGCTTCTTTTAAAGAGCTACTAATTTCTAAACCAAACAGTTTTTGTGTAAATTTATCATTAGCATCTACTAAAATTTTCCGCTCATCGCAATGATTAACAGGTTAAAGTCAAATTTGTTGGCATGCAAATATGGGTCAGATTGTTTTTCACTGATTTGTGCTTGCCTCATCATCTGAAATACTATGCCATCTGCATTCAAATAGGTTAGTTTCATTGAAAACTCTAGAAATCATCTAAACAATTTCATTATTATCCAATGAAGATACTTTGTTGAGTACCTGCTTTGAAAAAAAATCAGTATTATTAGGAAATCTACAAACTAGTGAAAAAAACAAAGGAATCTGTTCAATCTCCAGCACCCCATGTGGTCCCCTAAACCCACCCGAAGTCATCTCTGAGTGCAGAAGCAGGATATTAAACCCTGAGCACAGCTGGGGTGGCCACCCAAAAGAAGATAACTATAAGCATTGTGTAGGGGAAAAAATAGGAATGACATTTGCCTTGAATTTTGAAGATATTTAGGATTTGATGAGGAAACTGGAAAGTCATATTTGACTTGACACAAAACCTTAAAATACATCTCAGAAAGTTTTTTGATGATACACTGTCAGATAAATTCATCTAAATTTTCCTCACAGTAATTTGTGTCCAGTTAAATACACTACCCAGTTATCTTTAAATGTGTTGTATTTGTTTTGGCCACAAGCACAATTCCATTCATTTAGACTTATTAAACAGAAAATAGGTAGAAAATCACTTTAAGTCAATAAGGAAACATTAACATATTCTGTTTTACATTCTAAAAACAATGATTTTTTTTTATATTTTTATTTGATTTTACTTAGTCAGTGTGCATTAGATAGTTACTCATGATTGGGTTTCAGGAATACAAGGTTTCAACACAAATTCCTTCACCAGTGTCCTCTTCCCTCCACCAATGTCTCCCCAACTCTGTTTCCCACCCACACCTTTACCACTCAAAAGTGCTCAGGGGACCATATGGAATGCCAAGGATCAAACCTGGGTCAACTGCATGCAAGGAGGTTGCCAGCAGTGCTTGGGGACCGTGCAGTACCAAGGACTGAACCAGACTTATTGCATGTATATCATAAGCTCACTGAGCTCTATCTCCATCCCAAAATAATTTTAATATTATATTAATTACAAATGCATATAAATGCTACATATTTCTTCTATAATTTGCTCCATAATTTTTTGTGAGATTTACCTATGTTGTTAGATATTCCTTTGTATTTCTTTGATTTTTGTGTGTGTCTTTTTTGGGGATCTAACATATTGCTTGTGGCAACTCCTGGCTCTGTGCTCGGAAGTTGCTCCTCATGGTGCTCAGGAAACAATTGGATCAAACCCAGAACTCTCAAGGCTGATGAGCTGTCTCTAGGACTCTGCAGTATTTTTATATTGTATATTGTAGTTCATTGCAAGAACATGTCGTTAGTAATTCATCCCACTCACGTGCTAGGCATTCCTACTGACTCCAGTAACTGGATATTGATAAGAATATATATGTGTTAGTTATCTTGGTTAACATCTAAGTTAACGGGGTGGAGTAGGTGATGACTAGGAAAGGCAACACAGCTCCAAATTTAGGAGATGGCTCTCAGGAAAAGTTCTAAGCACTCTCATTGGTGGAGACCCATACCAGCATCGTTCAGTTGTTCTACAATATCCCCTATTGTAATGTCAAACTTCTTTTTAAATTTTTTTTAATTTATTTATTGAATCACTGTGGGAAAAGTTACAAAGCTTTCAGGTTTAAGTCTCGATCATGCAAATATCAAACACATTTCCCTTTACCAATACTTATTTTTCACCACGAAGGACCCCAATAAAAACCCACCCCCCTAACCATCCCAATGCCTGTGAGGCAGATGAATTCTAGTTAACACTCTATCTACTTTGACTAGATTCATTGTTTTGATAAAAGATTCACCATTATTATTTAGAGTTTACACCCCCAAATCAGACATGCTGAAAAGGCATTGTGAAATGATTTGTTTTCTACAGCTGGGTTCAGAAATTAAGCGATGTCACAAGGCCATGATAGCGGCCACGCGGTTTTGGATTTCTGCTATTTTACTTATTAACCCTGGAAGTATTTCTGCTGAGAGTCAGATAATTAAGAGATTGGTTTCTGTGCTCTGGAGTCATGGCCGTGCGGGAGAGCCGCTCGTGGGGGGCAACTGGTGACCTCGGTAGGGCATGAAGGACGAGACGGGAACGCCCCCCTTCCCATGAGGTTTTAGTCGCCTCATCACGACCAACTCATACCTGGCTTTCCACAAAGCTCCCAAGCGGCTGCCATCTTTCTTTCCAGAAAGCTAAATTTATTTTTTTAAATCTCTAGTCGGCAGCGCCTGGCAAGCTACCCTTGTTGTACTCGATATGCCAAAAACAATAACAATGATGGTCCTCATTCCCCTAACCCTGAAAGAGTACGCAGTGTGCCACCGGGCTACACTAGCACGTGACAGGGACAAATGGAGATGTTACTGGCACCTGCTCGAGCAAATCGATGAACAATGGGATGACAGTGATAGTGATAGTGATAGTGAAATCTCTAGTGAAGTGCCTTCTCTGGGTGGTTTTATTTTGTTTTGGTTTGATTTTTTTTCTTTTTGGGTCCTGGTAGTGCTCAGGGGACCATATGGGATGCTGAGAATTGAACCCGGGTCAACCGCGTGCAAGGCAAACGCCCTACCCACTGTGCTATCACTCCAGCCCCATTCTCCAAGTGGTTTTAACTCACATTTCTCCGTATTACACAAGTCGTGCTTCTTTTGAAATGTATGTAGCCATGTTGCTGCCCATGAATTCCTTCTCATTTATTTTGTTGCTTTTCCTGTAGAGAGCACTATTGAACTGCTTGCCTTCCTAGCTATTATTTTCCTTTTTAAATATACAAAATATGATTTTTCAAGACTGAGGCTTATTTCTTCCATTTTTTTAAAATTTTTTATTAGTGAAACACCATGAGGTACTGTTGTAGTCTTACAAATTGAGTACCCATCCCTCCACCAGTGCCCATTTTCCACCACCATGGATCCCAGTATCCCTCCCACCCCCGCTCCCCCCATCCCACCCCACTCCTGTGGCAGGGCATTCCCTTTTGTTCTCTGTCTCCTTTTGGGTGCTGTGGTTTGCAAAAGAGGAACTGAGTGGCAATCATGTTCTGTCTATAGTCTACTTTCAGTATGCAACACCTATCCTGGGAGGATCCTCCCAACACCCTTTATTTGGTGCTCCCTTCTCTATCTGAGCTGCTCCCTCCCCTAGCGTGTGCAGCTGGCCTCAAGTCATGGAGTGAACCTCCTGGTACTTATCTCGGCTATTCTTGGGTGTTAGTCTCCTATTTTGTTACTTTATGTTCCCCAGATGAATGCAATCTTTCTGTGTCTATCCCTCTCTTTCTGACTCATTCCATTATTTTTTATTGTTGTTTTTATTCTTTTGGGGCCACACTTGGAATGCTCAGGGGTTACTCCTGGCAGTGTATAGAGAACCATATGGAATTCTGGGGATCGAATGGGGGTCTGCCACATGCAAAGCAAGCGCCCTTCCTGCATACTAGATCTCCAGCCCTTTACTTCTTCAGTTTGAACTTGAGGTCTTTTGGCGAGCATCTTACTCGCCGATTTTAGTTGCTCAGTGCCTGAGGGCCAGCATTCAAGAGACAAGAGTTAATGTGAGAAAAGCAGATTTATTCAGGAGCTAGCAGCCTGAGAAGATGGTGAACTCAGATCCCAAAGAAAACCATCTTGTCATCTTGTCTTTTATTTTGTTTTAGGGCCACACCTGGCTGTGCTCAGGACTTACTCTTCACTTCAGAAATTTAACCTGAATTTTAAATTTTTTTCCAAAAATATTTGTAAGATAAAACTTGAAAGTGTACTCATATTTTAACTGAGGGATACAAAATGAGCCCTGACAGTAGCTACAGTGTACTTCATTCCCTATTACACACTGCCACCTAGCAGGAAGCCAGCAAAAGACTTTCAACAGTAACTTCAAAAATGGAGTAGATTTGGACCATCCTCTGATGCTGCCATGCATCACCTCTGGTTTGCAGGCAGGAGGAAGATGTTCGAAAAGTCTTCACATTGGTGGCTGGAGCAATAGCACAGCAGGTAGGGCACTTCCCTTGCACATGACCGACCTGGGTTCGATCCACAGCATCCCATGTGGTCCCCCGAGTACTGCCAGGGATAATTCCTAAGTGCAGAGCCAGGAGTAACCCCTGTGCATCACCAGGCGTGACCCAAAAAGAAAAAAAAGTCTGCACATTTAGTGTGCAGAACCCTCAACGCCTAGGACCAGCTTGGCACTCGACAGCAAGGTGGACCAGAGGGACACAACACCTTGCTGTGTATCTTTAAGTCCCACACATGAGAAAGATTATTCTGTTTCTATCCCTTTCCTTTCCACTTACTTCACTCAGTATTATAGTCTCTAGTTTCATCCTGTCACAGCAAATTGCAAATTGCAAATTGCATGGAGCTTCATAGTATTTGTGTGTGCACGCGTGCGCACGTGCGTGTGCAAGTACAATTACAAACAAAGATGTGCATATATCCTTTCAAATTAATGTTTTTGTGTTTTAGGGTGGTCTCCATGGAGGATGAACCAGATACAATGCATGAAGATTCCTTTTTCACCACAACCCCACCAACCTGGCTGTTCACGGACTTTTTGATATGTGTCATTCTCATTGGCAAGAGATATCTCAATGTTTTGAATTACATTTTCCTATCATGAGTGATGATGAGAACTTGTCTGTTGGTCTCCTCTCCACAGCACTGCATATTTTGAGAAGTAGGAACTCACACTTCTTCAAATATATGTTGCTATGCCGTGCTTACCACCAAAGCACCAATAACCTTCACTCTTTCTTCCCAGCTTTCCCTGTTCTATCTCCCAGTAACCACTACTCCGCTACCCAATCCAAGGGTGTGTTTTTACTTGTTTTTGTCTGCTGATTTGCTTTGGTTTTTGGTAGTTGACATGTGAGTGAAATCATGTTATATTTGTCTTTCTTGTTCTGACTCCACTTACTTAGTATAATTCAAGTTTCATCCATGGTATCAGAAACGACATCATTTTATCTTTTTGTATTTGAGTCTTTTTCTACATATTATGTAGATATGACTTATCTGTTTCACCTGTTATTTCCACAAAGCGCTTGGGTTGTTTCTCTATCTTGGTTAACAATCACAACTTATAAGCCTGAGTGTGTTCTATTTTATTATTCCTTGCACTGAAATTTCCTAAGCCAGTCAATACTGGACAAATTCCCTCCCCACCTTCCCCATAGAAAACATGCCTATGAAATAATACTGGTGAAATAAACAACAAATTTGTAGAAATGGCTACAAACTTTGGTGATATTGATGTGTTAATTTACATAAAGAAGCCCACTAGAGACTCAGAGCTTAGGGAAAGAGCTTTGTGGTGCCCAAGATGAACTGAACAGAGGAGCCTGCAGACGGCTCGTGCCATAACCCTACTGAACTCTCTCTCTCCTGTCCCTTCCTTGTGAATTTTTCAATTTCAGTGTGAACGTTCATGAGAGACTATTGGAAGGATTTAAGAAATGAAACTGGGGTGCAGGGGAAGGGGAATAGTGTTAAAGAACTCAAGATAGGCTTCATTAATCTTCTGTCCATAGCACCGCACTGTAGCACTGTCCTCCCATTGTTCATGGATTTGCTCGAGCGGGCCAGTAACGTCTCCATTGTGAGACTTGTTGTTACTGTGTTTGGAATATCAAATACATCACGGGGAGCTTGTCAGGCTTTGCCGTGCAGGCGAGATACTCTCCGTAGCTTGCCGGGCTCTCCGAGAGGGTGGAGGAATCGAACCCATGTCGGCAGTGTCAGCCGCGTGCAAGGCAAATGCCCTACCGCTGTGCTATCGCTCCAGCCCTTCTGTCCATAATGCAAAAATAAATCAATAAATGGTATTTCATTTCTAATTCCAGCAGAGCAGTGGGGACTGGCCGCCTGGAGGATTCCAGCTGAGTGCTTTCCCTTGGGGTGATAGGAGGGGAGTTTGCGGCTTACCTTTGGTTTTATTGGGTTTTATTTTATTTTACTTTATTTCCTCCCTTCCTGATGTTCCGATGTTGATTTTGTTTGTTCGAGTTTAGAGCAAACTGTTAAGAAAGTGAAAGAAACGAGCACCTCACAGAGGGGTGTGATGAAGTCTTTATTTTTTTTTTATTAGTGAGACATCATGAGGTACAGTTGTAGACTTACAAATTTTTGTGCTTGGGTTTCAATTATACAATGATCAAATACCCATCCCTCCACCAGTGCCCATTTCCCACCACCACGGATCCCAAAGAGGCAAGGTGAGATGGGGGGAATGGGGGATGGGAGGGATACTGGAAGCCTTTATTTGACAAAGAACAAGGCATCCAGCGCCAGTTTTGCATTTGATCATTTCCGGTAGATGAAGAAATTTCCTTTAGCCTCTTTTCTAGTAGGTCTGCTGGTGACAACTTCTCAAAATCTTTTATCCAAAGTTTCATTGTCTAAGACTCCTGAAAGATAAATTCAACAAGTATGGAAATTAGGGTTGACTGTTCTTTTTCTACACTGTGTTGCTTTGATGATAGCTGAAGGACCATGGTTGAAATCCTGTTAACTTAAATCACATGACATGACTAACTCACTGTGCCTCCAACACCCCTAAAGGGGCCCCAGCACCTGCCACCACTTCTCCCTGCCCTTGGAAAGGCTTGGCCTGCTTTTCTCTGAAATTCATGGTTTCAACTTTTATTAGAAGTATCTTTTTTCTTGTTCTCTACACTTTTTTTTCTTTTTGGGTCATACCCAGCAATGCACACGGGTTACTCCTGGCTCATGCACTCAGGAATTACTCCCTGCGGTGCTCAAGGGACCATATGGGATGTTAAGAATCAAACCCAAGTCTATCGTGTGCACGGCAAATGTTCTACCCACTGTGCCATCACTCCAGTCCCCTTATTCTCTACACTGTTTCTCTTGCTTCTTTCAATACTTTTTTTTCATCCTCACTTGCTGGTATTTGAAGATGATGTGCTTCACTGTGAATTTCTTTGTATTTTATGTGGAGTTTTCTTGCCTCTTCTCTGGAGGTGGGGGGGATTTGTTGGGAGTTTGCTCCATATTTAGAAGACCCTGCAATACTAATTGAACTCAGGGCACCTGCAGGCGAAGCAAGTACACAGCCCACTGGCTATCTCCCTGACCCTAAAGGTTATCCATGCATGAGCTGCTTTATTTGAGCCAAGGGAAAGTACACTGCCCCACCCTCAGCAGGGCTAGGGGCCATCAGGGCTGACCTGGTAGCAGGGATTGCTGGGCAAGCACCCAGCCCTGAGTGCTCTGCCAACACCCTGCCCTCCATGTTGTTACAATGATGAGGGCTGGGGAGAGTGTCCACTGGGCTACAGTGCCCTCGGCGTGTCTCACACTTTTAATTGTACTCCTACAGAGACTGCACGCTTGACTGTGTCACTGGGGAGCCCCAGGGGTGGAGCCTTTGGGATCACAGTTAGCACACGAGGTGCTGCTCAGATCAAACAGGGGGCCTCAGGGTGTGGAGCATGGCAACAGTCACTGGAGCAGATAAAATCTGACCTTGCTCACTCCATGGCTTGGAGGCCAGCCGCACACTCTAGGGGTAAAGGCAGCTCAGATAGAGAAGGGAGCACCAAATAAAGGGTTCTGGGAAGATCCGCCCAGGATGGGAGATGCATGCTGAAAGTAGACTATAGACCGAACATGATTGCCACCCAATGCCTCTTCTGCAAACCACAGCACCCAAAAGGAGATATAGAACAAAAGGGAGTGCCCTGACACAGAGGCAGGGTGGGATGGGGGATGGGGGGGTGGGAGGGATACTGGGATTGATGGGGGTGGAGAATAGGGCACTGGTGGAGGGATGGGTATTCCCTCCCACCCCCCAGGCCCCCCCATCCCACCCTGCCTCTGTGGGATCCATGGTGGTGGGAAATGAGCACTGGTGGAGGGATGGGCATTTGATCATTGTATAACTGAAACCCAAGCACAAAAACTTGTAAGTCTACAACTGTACCTCATGGTGTTTAACTAATAAAAAAAAAAAAAATGACCTGACCTTGCAAAGTGGTCCCGAAGCAAAGCCCCACAGAAGGGAGTGTCTAGGCAAAAGTTGGCAAGAACAGGGTGTCAGCATGGGGTGTCCGGCCTTGAGCTTCACTCACCCTCCTAGTCACATGTGTCAAAGACACAGAAATTATCATGTACGCTTAGCAAGTCATCCTAACCGCAGCATCTAGCCTTGAATGGCATTGGGCCGGGGCAAAGCAGAGTAGGAAATGTAATAGGCCAGTAATGCTAAACTTTATGTGATTGGGCCGTCCTGTAAGCCGAGACCCTCTATAAAATATGTGTGTAGTTGGCAATTAAGTGAACAGCCATCAGCTGCTCCCAGAGGGTGTTTCTCTGATCCCGTCATCCTTTGCCCCACATCTGCCTGGACCCGGTGCACAACTGTTCCCCAATATCAGGGTATAGCTCAGAGGTGAGCATTTGATTGCAAACTCAAGGCCTCACTGGCCTCACACTTACATGGCAAACATTCTACCACTGAGTCATGCCCAGGCTAGGTTAATTTTATATACACTATGTTCAGTAAGGTAAAGGTAAGGTAAAGGCCCTCCCGTTGATCGTCAATTTGCTCGAGCGGGCCCAGTAACCTCTCCATTGGAGACTTTGTTTTTACTGTGTTTGGCATATCGAATACTCTCGGTAGCTTGCCGGGCTCTCCGAGAGGGGCGGAGGAATCGAACTCCGGTCGGCCATGTTGGCCGCTTGTAAGGCGAACGCCCTACCGCTGTGCTATCGCTCCAGCCTATGTTCAGTACTCTTTAAAATAACCCTGTTCGCAAAACCCTCCATGACATTGAAGCTAATGGTATCTTCAAAGATGCCACGCCACTGGCCGAGCAAGTGAAAACAGAGATAGATAAATGGGACTATCTTAAACTAAGAAGCTTCTGCACCTCCAAAGAAACAGTGACCAAAATACAAAGACAGTCTACAGAATGGGAAAGGATATTCACCGAATACACATCTGACAAGGGGTTGATATCCAGGATATACAAAATACTGGTTAAACTCCACAAGAAGAAAACATCCAACCCCATCCAAAAATGGGGCAATGAAATGAACAGAAACTTTCTCAAAGAAGAAATCCGAATGGCAAAAAAGCACATGAGAAAATGCTCTACATCATTAATCATCAGGGAGATGCAGATCAAAACCACAATGAGATACCATCTCACACCTCAGAGACTGGCCCACATTCAAAAGAACAAAAGCAACCGATGCTGGCGTGGTTGTGGCGAGAAAGGGACACTCCTTCACTGTTGGTGGGAATGTCCACTGGTTCAGCCCTTCTGGAAAACAGTATGGACGATTCTCAAAAAATTAGAAATTGAGCTCCCATTTGACCCAGCAATACCACTCCTGGGAATATATCCCAGAGAGGCAAAAATGTATAGTCGAAGTGACATCTGCACTTGTTTGTTCATTGCAGCACTCTTTACAATAGCCAGAAACTGGAAGAAACCTGAATGCCCAAGAACAGATGACTGGTTAAAGAAACTTTGGTACATCTACACAATGGAGTACTATGTAGCTCTTAGAAAAGATGAAGTCATGAAATTTACATACAAGTGGTACAATATGGAAAGTATCATGCTAAGCGAAATGAGTCAGAAAGAGAGGGATAGACATAGAAAGATTGCATTCATCTGGGGGATATAAAGTAACAAAGTATGAGATTAATACCCAAGAATAGCTGAGATCAGCACCAGGAGGATTACTCCATAACTTAGAGGCCAGCCGGGTATCCTAGAGGAAAGGGCTGTTCAGATAGAGAAGGGAGCACCAAATAAAGGATGTTTGGAGGATCCTCCCAGGAGGGGAGATGCATGTCGAAAGTAGACTATGGACTGAACATGTTTGCCACTCAATGCCTCTTTTGCAGACCACAACACCCAAAAGGAGAGAGAGAACACAGGGGATTGCCCTGCCACAGAGACAGGGGGGATGGGGGGATGTGGGTGGGAGGGATATTATCCATGGTGGTGGAAAATGGGCACTGGTGGAGGGATGGGTATCTGATCATTGTATAATTGAAACCAAAGCACAAAAAATTGTAAATCTACAACTTTAAAAAAAAATAAAATAAAGGGGGAAAAAAAAAAGGAAAAAAAAACAAAAACAAAAAAAAATAAAATAAAATAAAATAACCCTGTTCTGGGGCTGGAGAGGTAGCACAGCGGGTAGGGCGTTTGCCCTGCACGCAGCCGACCCGGGTTCGATTCCCAGCATCCCATATGGTCCCTTGAGCACCATCAGGAGTAACTCCTGAGTGCAGAGCCAGGAGTAATCCTTGTGCATCGCCAGGTGTGACCCCAAAAAGAGCAAAAAAAAAAAAACCCTGTTCTGTTACCTATGACAATACAGGTTAAATTGTGAAAGTACATAACCCAAAATTTTTCATATAAATCCATTTACAGGGGCTATTCCTCTCAGTGCTCAGGGGAGACAGGGGCTATCAGGGATGCCAGGAATCTGATGGCAGTCCAGTCTACGCATGTGATCTGAGCCGTATCCCCAGCTTAAATCAACCTGGATAAAGCTGAAATGAAATGATGAAATCATGCGGCTGCAAAGAATGATGAAATCATGCAATCTGCTGCAACCTGGTTGGAACTGGAAGACATCAGGTTGAGTGACGTAAGCCTGAAGAAGAGGGACAAGCACATAATTTCTTGACATCATTCGTAACCTTTTGAGCAAACTTTCTGTTTGAACCCCTAACCTTCTTCCTACTTTAATGCTTTTTGTTTGTTTCTTGTTTGTTTTGTTTGGGGGCCACATCCAGCAATGCTCGGGGCTTACTTCTGGCTTCTGCAATTAACTCTGGCAGTGCTCAGGGGACCATATGGGATGCCGGAAATTGAATTCAGATCAGTCCCATGCAATGCAGATGCCCTCCCCACTGTACTGGGAACACAAAAACAAAAACAACTGAATTACTATCTGACTCTGAAGATATTTCTGGCTAACAGACGTCTAAGGCAACCTTGGATGCGGCATTTAAATTGAATTTTAAAACATGGGCAATACAGGTATAAGACTGCATTGATGAGGCACATGGGGCTTCATGGGATGGGGGGTAGAATCGGCCCTGCTCCCTGCCATGACAATGCTCCGGGTTACCACCCTCAAACTCTTCCTCTGGCTTCTGACCAACCATGAACCCAGAGGCACACATACCAATCTCGGAATCCAGGGGCTTCTGGCAGTAATCCTTCTAGGTTTATTACTAAAATATCAGAAATCCAAATTTGCGTGGTTGCTATTGTGGCCACACAACATCATATGCTCTTCATAATCAGCAATAGAAAACAAATTATCTAATGATGTCCTTCTGGCAAGTCTGAATGTTGGGAAAAATTCCAAATAACAATGTTGGGTCTTCTGTCGTAATGAATGTGATCAACATAGAGAGAGTGTAAAGTGGAAATCTGCCACACAGGCGGGAGGTGGGTGGGAGTGTGGGTATACTGGGGTTCTTAGTGGTGGAAAATGTGCACCGGTGAAGGGATGGGTGTTTGATCATTGTATGACCGACCGAGACTTGAACTGAAAGGCTTTGTGACTGTTCTCATGGTGATTCAATAAATAAATAAAAAAATTTTTTAAAAAAGTTTAGTAATAGCACAGCGGTAGGGCGTTTGCCTTGCACACAGCCAACATGGCTGACCCGAGTTCAACTCCTCTGCCCCTCTCGGAGAGCCCGGCAAGCTACCGAGAGTATCTCGCCTGCATGGCAGAGCCTGGCAAGCTCCCCGTGATGTATTCGATATGCCAGACACAGTAACAACAAAGTCTCCAATGGAGACGTTACTGGGCCCACTCGATGAACAACGGGAGGACCTTTACCTTTACCTTTAGTGAAAAGATTCAGAAAGTCTTTTTATGAGTTCCCCATGTTTTTGATAAATAAAGCAAACTCTGCTTTTAAAAAAAAAGAAAGAAAGAAAACATGGGCAATATTTCATCAGAGGAAAAGGATGATAAAACTAAGAGGGTGGGGCTGGAGCAATAGCACAGCAAGTAGGGCATTTGCCTTGCGCTCAGCCATTCATTGATTCACTCATCATCCTGTTATTCGTCGATTGCCTCGAGCAGGCCCCAGTAACGTCTCTTTCATCCTTGACCTGAGATTATATTCAAGGCTCTTTAGGAGAATGAGACCCATCATTGTTACTGGTATTTGGCATATTTGGTACGCCATGGGGAGTTTGCCAGACTCTGCCCTGTGGGCAGGCTACATTCGATAGCCTGCAAGTTTGTCCAAAGTAGGAATGAGATAATAAGATGTCATAAAAAGATGTCCTGATAAGATGTCGCGCGGCCGCAAATGCGGCTGCGTGGTTCCAGGAGCTGGATTTTATAGTCTCTGAGTCTTGGCCGCTGATGGGATTACACTGCGCCAGGGGGCCAGGTGGTGGGTGTGACCCCCGCCTACTGGAATTTGGAGGATCTGGGTGGAGGATGCTCGACTCCAATTCGAGTAGGCTTGAAGATCTCGGCCCCGGAACCCGGGTGGCTTTGTCCCTCTGCCAGTACCTTCATGTGTGCGGAGAGTGGTCTCGGCATGGTGGTGGCTAGTCCTGGAGGTCTTCCGCTGCCGGAGCCCTGGTCGGGGCGGGGAGGAAAGCTCAACCCGCTCCCCTCCAAGGGACCCCGGCAAGGAACAGCCAGGCGCAGGGGCAGGAGACTGCACTGGTCTCGTCTGGGAGCTGGATTTTGCGCTCAGCCAACCCGAGTTCAATTCCCAGCATCCCATATGATCCCCCAAGTACCGCTAGGAGTAATTCCTTCACCAGGAGTAATTCCTGAATGCAAAGCCAGGAGTAACCCCATGTGCATCCAAACAAACAAACAAAACAAAAAAATCAAACGAACTAAGAGGGCTCCCAGGCACGGTCCAAGTAAATCTATATAATAGAAGTAGAGAGTCTCCTACTTCTCTACTAAAAGGAGATAATACACTCAGGACACAGGAATGAATATGGATTTTCTTAAAGTGTGGTTGAAGAAAATGTGAACATTTGAGGCACTGTGATGTAATTTCCATTTGGGGAAGATAGAGAGAGAGAGAGATTTGACTCACTGAGAGATCGTGGTCTATCACTGAGTTCAGCGGATTAAGATGATCCAAGTCACAGTATTTGAAGACCAGAAGTGAAAAATGTAAAGGAAGAAAGGAAAAAAAGGAAGGGCCATCACAATATAGGCAAAAAAAAAAAAATTGAGTAGCAGGACCACAGAAATTAAGTCCTGGGGGTAAGGTGAGCTATCACTGGCAGTGTCCATGGTTTACTTCTGGCTCTGTTCTCCACTTGCAGAGCTCAGGACATCATATGTGGTGCTGAGGAAAGCACTTTGACCCATACCATCTCTTTGATCCCCAGCAATCACTCGATCAAAAGATTTTCAGCAGATACTTTCTCTGCCAGCTCCAGAGTGTTCCTCCCACCTAGACTGCCCAAGACCATCTACTCCTCTAGACATATCACAGACACTAAAAAGGAGCAAGCCAAAGGCAGGCTTTCCTTTCCCTCTAAGACCTCCAGGTCGCGTCGATGATTTCTGGTAGATGCTCTGGTGACCGGAGCCACAGCCACTGGGCTGGGCGCTCGTGCAGTCACTGAACTGGGCTTCCGGTTCTTCTCCAGAGGAAGGGAGAACAGGAACCAGGAACTGCCAGGAAGCTGCGGGACTCTGAAGGACGGAAGCCCAGTCTCCAGGCCTCTCGACTGTATTCTTCCATTACATCAGTTTGGTAATCAGAAGAAATTTCTAACAAAAGCAAGGACACAATCAAAGTTTTTAAAAGAACAATTACAAGATACAAGAAAAACGCGGTATTGGGGCCAGAGCAATAGTACAGTGGGTTGGACATTTGCCTTTCACGCAGTGGACCCTGGTTTGATCTCCAGCATCCCATACGGTCCAGGAGTAATTCCTGAGTGCAGAGTCAGGAGTAACCCCTGAGCATCACTGGGTGTGACCAAAAAGAGAAAGAAAGAAGGAAGGAAGGAAGGAAGGAAGGAAGGAAGGAAGGAAGGAAGGAAGGAAGGAAGGAAATGCAGTATAAACAACAAACTCAAATTGAGAATGTCTTTGAGAAAAAAGGAAAAAAAAAACCAAACTTATATCAACAGAAGCCTTCATATTACGTTCTATACTTTAGCTCTGGACCTAGAAAACCCCGGCTTACATCCTCATGGATTTCTTGCAAACAGTTTTTGTTCCTTGTTTTGGTGCCACAGACAACAGTGCTTGTATCTTACCCCTGGTTCTGTGCTCAGGGATCACTCTTAGCCATACTCAGAGTATGTGGTTCCGGGGATCAAACCCAGGCTGGCCACATGCAAGGCAAGTGCCCTGCCTGCTGTACTGCCGCTCCAACTCCAGCACTGTTTTGTGTTTTGTTTTGTTTTAATGATTTCAATTAGCTTGGCAGAAATATTTCTATCCATTCTCTGAAGGCAGATTTATCAAACAAACCTGAAAAAATCACAGCTAAACAGATTGGAATCCAAATATTCATTCTATGCAGTTGATTTTCACATTAACCACATATATTTCAATAAAAATGAACAAAAGTAAAAGCAATATTCTTTAGGGGCCGGAGCAATAGTACAATAGGTAGGGCACTTGCCTTGCACATAGCTAACCTGGGTTTAATCCCTGGCAACCTATATGGTTCCCCAAACCTTACCAGAAGTAATCCCTGAGCACAGAACCATGAGCTCAGCCTGAGCACAGTCAGGTACAGCCTCAAAACAAAAACAAAACAAAAAAAAAGCAATGTTCTTTAAAGTTGAAACTTTTCAGGATGGAGTGATAGTACAGCAGGTAGGGAATTTTCCTTGCACGCTGTGACCTGGGTTCAATCCCCAGCATCCCATATGGTCCTCTTAGCACCACCAGGAGTAATTCCTAAGTGCAGAGCCAGGAGTAACCCCTGAACATTGCTGGTGTGAAACAAAAAACAAAAAAGAATTAAAAACTTTCCATCAGCACTCATCCCTCCCCCATTCTTGGTTCTGGGCTTCACACCTTGAAGTGCTCAGGAGTAACTCAGGGCTCTGTATTCTGGGGTCAAGGTGGGGCCAAGGCCACTGGGATGAACCCAGGTTAACAGTACGCAAGGCAAGCACTTGAACCTCTGTGGTCTCTTTCCAGCCCCACACTGTTCTTGCTATGAGACCAAGTTAATGCATTGAAAGCAACATTCTTCAGCCTCATAATGTGTAAAACTGTCATATTATCTTTATCGGAATTAAAGAGACTCACACACAACCAAAAGAACAAGAACTGGCATGGATGTGGCAAGAAGAGACTGTTCTCCATTGGTGGTTGGAATGCCGACTGTTCCACCCTTTTGGGAAAATACTATAGACAATCTTCAAAACACTAGAAATTGAACTCCCATTTGACCTAGCAATACCATTTCTAGGAATATACCCTGGGGGTCCAAAAACACACAGCAGAAATGCCATCTGCACTCCTATGTCCATTCCAGCACAATTCACAATAGCCAGAATCTGGAAACAACACGAATGCCCAAGAACAGACGACGGATAAAGAAACTATGGTACATCTATGCAATGGAATACTTACTATGCAGCTATTAGAAAAAATAAAGCCATGGAATTTGGTTATTAATGGATGTAGATGGAGAATATCATGCTGAGTGAAATGAGTCAGAATTAGAGAAACAGACATAGAATTGTACTCATTTGTGATATATATATATATATATATATATATATATATATATATACACAGTATGAGACTAATATCCAAGGCCAGGAAAAACAGGGACTAGGAAGAGTGGCCCACAGTTGGAAGCTGGCCACAAGTGTGTGTGGAGTGAAGGGCAGTTAGGATAGGGACAGGACCATATGACAATAATAGCTAGAAATTATCATTCTAGACAGGAATGGAATTTTGAAAGTAGGTAAAGGGATAGACATGCTAACCTTTCAGTACCTGTATTGCAAACTATGATGTCCAAAATGAGAGAGAGAGAGAGCACCATGGGGGTGGGGGGTTGTTAGGAAATATATACTGGTGAAGGGATGGGTGTTGGAACATTGAAACCCAATAATGAACAACTTGTAACTGTGAATCTATGGTTCAATTTAAAAACATAACATTTTTAAACTCTGTAAAACACATTCAGTAAAAGTAAATTCTGATTCCCAGTGTTTGGCGTGAACTGGGTAGGTCCCCATTCTACCAAACCTTATCCTCAGAACAGCAAAAGCCTGGAATAACTGTAATGTTCGGGTTCCTAAACACTGTCAGCATCTGGGTGACCCCTCCCGCCCACCCCCCCCCCACCTCAAGCCCCCCCCCACCCCTTTACTCAAATAAGGCAACATTTTAACCAGCCCTAAACCAGCATTGCTCAGGCCTAAGGCAGCACTACCTGGAGGATGCACTAGTGTGTCTCCCTCCAGGAGGCATAGAGATCTTTTGAGCCGTTTGAGCATTTGGTGAAGTGAGTCTTTGGTTTTCGTTTTCGTTTTGCAGGGTGTTCGCAGTGTTTTCAGTTTGGGGGATACACCTGGAGGTTCTCAGGTGCTTCTCGGAGCTCTGTAGTCAGGGGTTACTCCCAGCAGAGCTTGTGGGAGAGAGAGAGGCCTCTCCAGCCCAAAGGGGAGTCTTTGAATGCAAGGACTAGATTAAGACTGCGTAAGGATGTGGGTGTCATTGTTATTAAGGACCTGTGCACAGCAAAAATTTCCGGGTCCTGGGAGAGAAACACCTGTTTCAGGTTCCCTCCGGGAAAATTGAACGGCGGGGAGCGAGTGCCACCTGCTGGTGTCTCGGGCTTAAATCAGCTAGAAAGATTGGTTTCCCAAGAAGGCTCTGCTGCCCCCTGCTGATTCGTTGGGGTTTTTTTTCTTTTAGTGTTTCATTCAAGCTTTATTTTTATTTTATCATTTCCTTTATTTTTTATGATTTTTTTTAAATTAATCACTGTGAGATAGACCCTTAAAAGCTTTCATTATTGTGTTTCAGTCATACAGTACTCCAACGCCCATCCCTCCACCAGTGTATATTTCCCAGCACCAGTGACCCCAGGTTCCCTCCCATCACCCCCCCATCCCCACCCCGCCTGCCTCTACGGCAGACGCTTTTCTTCTCTCTCTCTCTGTCTCTCTCTCTCTGTCTGTCTCTCTGTCTCTCTCTCTCTCTCTCACACACACACACACCTTTTGGGTATTGTGGTTTGCAATATAGATACTGAAAGGTTATCAGGAATATCCCTTTACCTGTTTTTAACACTCAGTTCTGTCCAGCTTGATCATTCTAACTATTACTGTCATGATTCCTCCTCCATCTTATCCACCCTCTGCCCCCCACACACTTGTGGTAAATTCCAACCATTGCCCAGTCCTGTTTTCCCTGGCCTTGGATATTAGTCTTCTACTACATAATTTTTTTATATACCACAAATGTGCTGATTCGTTTTTAAACTTTTTAAACGTTGAACTGAAAGATGATACAATTCCTTGGTTCAATCTCTAAATCATAAAAATTTTTAATCACTTAATCACTTAACTTCCCATTAGTCATCGATTTGCTCAAGCGGGCGCCAGTAACGTCTCCATTTGTCCCTGTCATGTGCTACTGTAGCCCAATGGCATCTGTTCGCTCTGGGAACATGAAGAGCCTCAAACCGATCGTTCATGATCTTCACGAAGAAGTCTGACCATCTGGTAGGTGGGCGGCCACGCGGTCTTTTGACATCCCGTGGAATCCAGTCAGTAACAGCTCTAGTCCAGCGATCGTCTTTAAATCTCATTACGTGACCAGCCCATCTGATTTTTGACACCTTGGCAAATGAGACAGCGTCCCTGATCCTTGATCGTCGACGGATGTCAGAACTCCGGATTCGTTCTCTCATTTGAGTGAAACGTGATATTCCAAGCATAGCTCTTTCTATTCTTCTTTGGGAGACCTGAATAGCGTTCTCATCTTGTTTGCGTAGGGCCCAGGTCTCTGAGGCATATGTTAATGCAGGAAGAACAGTGGAATCAAAGAGATGTGCCCGGAGCTGGAGGTTCTTTGTCCTCTTAGCTATTTCTTCGACGTTCTTGAAGGCGTTCCAAGCCGCTCTCTTCCTCCTGCGCAGCTCGGGTGCCAGGTCATTTGTCATGTTGACTTCTCGACCTAGGTACACATAGCTGTTGCATTCGGAGATGGTCATTCCGTTGAGAGCGAATGGGGCATCAGGAACGAGACTGTTTCTCATGAACATTGTTTTCGTAAGATTCAGCTGTAGTCCTACCTTTCCACACTCACGGTCAAAGTCGGCCAGCATTTGTGCCACTTGGCTGATGTTTGGTGTTATTAAAACAATGTCATCAGCAAAGCGGAGGTGGTGTAGTTGCCGACCATCTATCTTCACTCCCATTCCTTCCCATTCTAGTCGTCGCATGATGTTTTCGAGGGTGGCACTGAAGAGTTTTGGTGAAATGGTATCACCCTGCCGCACCCCTCTCTTGACATCAACGATCACTTCTTTGTAGAATGGTGAGATCCTGGTAGTGAATCCGCAATACAGCTCATGGAGGATCCTGTTGTATTGGGCTTGAATGCCCTGATTGGCTAGGGCTTCAATGACCGCTTATGTCTCAACAGAATCAAAGGCCTTCTTTAAATCAATGAACGTTAAACAGAGCGGCATCTTGAACTCCCGAGAAACCTCAATGAGCTTGGTTATCGTGTGGATATGGTCGATGGTGCTGAATCCTTTGCGGAACCCGGCTTGCTCGCATGGTTGTCTTTCATCTAGTGTTCTGCCAATCCTATTTAGGATGACTCGAGTGAACAACTTGTAGATGACAGACAATAGGCAGATCGGGCGATAGTTGCCAATGTCATGGATGTCTCCCTTCTTGAACAGTAGTACGGTCCTGCTGGTTTTCCATTGGGACGGAACCTTGCATTCAGACAGGTAACGAGTGAAGAGCCGAGCCAGTGTATTGATGAGTACTGACGGCAGGTTCTTCAGGTGTTCAGGTCTGACCTTGTCTGGGCCGGGTGCTGTTTGTTTCTTTACCGACCTAATGGCGTGTCAGATTTCGGAAGGGAGAACGTTGGGAACGACATATCCATCCTGTGGAATTTGGTATGTCGGCAAGCGGACATGGCTATCGAAGAGATTTGAGTAGAAGTCATGGATAATCTTCTCCATTGCCGTTCTGGAGGATGTGATGGATCCATCAGGACGTCGGAGGGCAGTCATCTTGGTCTTGTAGTTGGTGAAGGACAGGCGGGCGTTACGAATACTTTTCCCGGCTTCTGCCGCATCTACCAGTACTTCTGCTCTTCTCTCTTTGAGGTCTTCCTTGATCGCATCTCTGCACTGCTTTGCGAGCTCAGACGTTAGCTTGCGGTTGCCTGCAGCATGTGCCAAACCACGCTGGTGAATTAGCTCAAGAGTTTTCGAAGATAGGCGATTTTTTGTGGCTATTTTTTTTTGTGATAGCCACAAAAATTTTTTAAAAATAAAGAAATATTTCCATCAAGTACCAACCAGATGGAGATTCTAGACACAGGAGAAATGAAGAGCTGATTAAGGGGGGGGGGGGGGGGGTGCACCGAACAGTCAAGCAAGGGTGAGTCAGGCAATTAGGGAAGGAACCCTTCAGTTCTCTTGGATGAGGTTGGGCAAGCAGGGTTGAGGAGGAGGGGCTGAGACTTCTCGCAGCAAGAGAGCCGAGCAGTAGAGAAAGAGGCACTGAGAGGTCTAGAGCAGTCCTGGGCACCTGCTGCTTCTTGCAGGAAGTGCAGGTAAAAGGGGAGTGATTTCGAGAACTCTGGGTTCAACAGATCTGGGAACAGAGATCCTCTGCCCCATAAGCCGCCTCTGACTGGTGCCAGATAATCTCGTCACCGGCCACCATCCAGATCGAATGTCCTTCTCTCCCGGAAGAGAGCATAGCATGATGCTCGCCATAACCATATCACCAGACCCCGCGCCAGACTGTCTTACTTGGGGTGCCCCAAAGGGGGGTGGGTGAGAACCCTTCCCACCCCAAGGCACCCAGACTCGGAAGCCAAAAACCTCCAGAACCCAACCATCTCCACACTCACAGCCATTCTCCACATGCTCCAGCTGAGCCTCACCCATGAATGAATCTTTTCCTGGACTGTGCAGCCACATTTGCGGCCATGCAACACTTCATAGGACACACTTTACCCATACTCCAAGAGTACCACACCACACTTGATGGAATTCAAAGTAGGAGGTAACCAACCTTAAGGGAAATAGTATATTATTTCAGTTCTGCCTTGGGGCAAGGATTGGGATTCAGAATAGAAACACCTAAAATATGGTGGTGGGAAGGTGTAATGATGGTGGAATTGGTGTTTGATTATTAAATGCAATCAAGTATTGTGAACTACTTTATAAAATAAAATAAAATAAAAATTTAAAAGGGAATGACTTCAGGTCCAGCGGGGAGGGCATTTGCCTCGCATGCAGAGAATCAGGGTTCAATCCCCGCCTGGAGTGATCCCTCAGCACGGAACCAGAGTAAGCCCTGAATACTGTTGGGGTGCACCAGAAGTAAAAAGAAAAAACAAAAAGAGGGGCTGGATTTCTTAGAAGAGTGCTGGAGTCTCCCTGGGGTGTGGAGACACAGGAAGAGCAGGCTGACAGCCATGTCTGGTGCCCGTGTGATGACTCCGTGACATTCTCTTACCAGGGCAGGAGGGAAGAGCCACACACAACCATGTTCCCTGCAGCACAGTCATGCAGCCAGGATGGGGGAACCATCCAAAGCACCAGCCACAGACGAACAGACACGGAAGCTGTGGGGTAGTACACAATGGAGCACTATGTAGTAAGGAAAAGTGAGCTTAGGTAGTTCTCAGTTAGTGGTGACCTAGAGGGAATTGGAGGGTCTCACACCCAGAGAAATAAGCCTGGGGCAGAAGGATAAATTTCAGATATTCCTCATCTGCAGTAGGAAAACAAATCAGAGGTGGGGGCATTATAATTGATAATAAACCCTGAGCATTGGATTACAGGTCTGAGAAGGCAGGTGTCGGGGAATGGGGAGGGAGGAGATGGTGAGGCAGATTGGATTAACACAAGGGCATAAGTGGAAGGTCTGGGAGGTGGCAGGGTGAGGTAAACCTCAACTGCCTATCAACAAATGGCTGGCGGGGCGGGGGGGAGGACCAGGGTGACAGAAGGACGAGAGTAGAGGGTCATGGATGCTTCAGAGCTGGGCACTGGCTGGTGGGCACGGTGACTTTATACAGTAGCACCAGAGATGCAAACACTATTGGAACTACATGACCTCAACTATCGTCTTTAAAACAATGAAGGCCAGAGAGATAATGCAGGGGGTAGGCAAATACAGGTGCTCCCCGAGCACCACCGGGAGTTCTCCCTGAGCACAAAGTTGGGAGTAAGCCCTGAGCAAAGACAGCTCAGTGTGGAAAGAAAGAAGGGAAGAAAGGAAGGAAAGAGGGAGGGAGGGAGGGAAGGAGGGAGGGAGGGAGGGAGGGAAAGGAAGGAAGAAAGAAAGAAAGAAAGAAAGAAAGAAAGAAAGAAAGAAAGAAAGATGTCCTTCCGCCTGCTCCCTCTTGGCAACTTGGTGACTGTCATCCTCCAGAGGCCACTGGACAGTCAGGCTTGGGCCCGCAGTGATGAAACTTGTTGGGTCTCACGGGATGGGGGGGGGGGGGGGGGAGGTGAAGCTGGGCCTGTCCTCCCCACCCCAACGAGACGCCAAGTCATCGCCCATGAACGGCCTCTCTGGCTCCTCATCAAGCTGCTCAATGGCCATGATCCCAGAGACTCAGGAGCAGATCTCTAAACCCAGTGGCTTTTGGCAGAAATCCCTCCAGATTTAAGTGTTAAAATTTCGGAATTTCAAAACCACATGGCCCTACTGCAGCCACACGACATCATATGTTATTCATAACCAGCAATAGAACACAAATTGTCTATTGTTGCCTTTTCAGCAGATCTGAGTGTTGGGGTAAAATCACAAATAATGGTGGGTCTGGTGTCGAAAGAGTGAATGTGATCAAAGTAGAGAGAGAGTAATGTAGAAATCATCTGCCCCACAGGCAGGGGGAGGATGTGGGATGGGGGTATACTGGGATTTTTGGTGGTGGAGAATGGGCACTGGTGAAGGTTACGGGTGTTTCATTGTATGACTGAGACTTAGACCCAAAAGCTTTGTAACTGTTCTCACGGTGATTCAATAAATAAAATTATAAAAAATGAAAAAGAAAGAAAGAAAGAAAGAGAAAGAGAGAGAAAAAGAAAGAGGGAGGGAGGGAGGGAGGGAGGGAGGGAGGGAGGGAAGGAGGAAGGGAGGAAGGGAGGAAGAAAGAAAGAAAGAAAGAAAGAAAGAAAGAAAGAAAGAAAGAAAGGGAGGGAGGGAGAGAGGGAGGGAAGGAGGTGGGAGGGAGAAAGAAAGAAAGAAAGAAAGAAAGAAAGAAAGAAAGAAAGAAAGAAAGAAAGAAAGAAAGAAAGAAAGAAAGAAAGGAAGAAAGAAAGAAAAAGAGGAGGAGGAGGAGGAGGGAGGGAGGAAAGTCATGTGATAGGAGAAGCAGAAACTGTGAGGCCGGCAGGTGAGCTCAGCATCTAGGAAGAAGCTGGGGCACTGTGTGTGGGCGTCTCAGAGAGAGGGGTGGTAGGTGGTGGCCAGACTGAGGTGGTCAGCTCCTGTAGCTCCTGTAGCTGGTGGGACACTGCCTGGTCATGGTGCATCAGAGTCTGACCCTGGCCACTCTCAGTGTATGCTTCTCTGGGGGGCTGAGGCCACCCCGGCCTCCGTGGTTCTGGTTTGCCCTGAAAATCCCCTCAATGATGGTGACAGTGTCTGTCACCTGAGTCCCCTCAGGCACTGAATCTCCCCCTAGCTGACTCCCAACAATGGCGCCAAGCTCTTCCTTTCAGAATTAAGAACAAAGCAGCAGGATTCTCTAATGCTCACTGCCCAGTGGCCACCACAGGAGGTCCAGTGAACTCCCATCACCTCACGCAGTCATGGGTTTCCACGTGTGTGTCCACGGCAGACCTGGGGTTGTGCCCAGCAGATGCTTGAACTGACTCACTTCCTACTCAAGTGGCATCTTCCCCCCTTTCGTCTCTGGCGGCCTCTACTCTGGTCATCGTCTCTGTGAGTTCAGGATCTTTGATCCTTGGACCCAACACTTCATGGGATCCCAGCACATTTGCTTTCTTTGTCTGGCTTCTGTCCAGTGGCACCACGGCCTCCTGGTCCCTCCATGTCACAGAGGTGGGAGATGGGTGAGGTGGGGACACTACCACGTGCACTGGGCTGTGTCATGCACCCCTAAGACCATGTCCACCAGGGCCTGTGACTGTGAGTTTCTTTGCTGAAATAATCAAATCAGGGTGAGGTTGGGTGAGGCCCAAGTCCCACAAGAGACACATCCTTAAGGGGGTGGCCAGGGGAGGCAGAGGCAAAGGAGACACTTCTGCCCACCACAGAGCCCAGGCCACAGCTTACTGAGGCCACCAACCACCTCTCAGAGCCCGGAAGGAGCCGCCTGCCCACACCCTGACCAGCATTTCCAGCCCTGAACAGAGAGAGAGTGGGCGTCCGCCTGTGGCCTGAGGGATGACCGTCCTGACCCAAGGCCCCAGTGACCTCATCTGCCCTGTTCTTTGGATGCCTTCACAAGCCGTCTCCACCATGGAGCGTGTTTCCATCCACACGCCACCAGGCCACACCACGCCACACTCCTGGTGTCCGCTAGGTCAAACCAACCAGGGAACCAACCAAGGTTCTTCAAAGCGTGACCTCTGGCTGCCGCCGGTTCCTTGGAGGCCTCTGAGTGGGTTGTCACTATCAGGGACAGAGACAGACAGCAGGGAGGGAGAGAGAGAGAAGGAAGAGGGGGGAGGGAGAGGGAAGGAGGGAGAGAGATGGAGAGAGAGGGAAAAAGAGGAGAAAGAGAGGGAGAGAAGGGGAGAGAGAGGGAGGGAAGGAGAGAGAGGAAAGGAGAGAAAGAAGGAGGGAGGGAGAGAGAAAGGAAGGGAAGGAAAGGGAAGGAGGGGGAGAGAGAGAAAGAGGGAGGGGGAGAGGGAGGGAAAGAAAGGGAGAGGGCAAAGCCTTCAAATTCTATCAACAACAATTTTCTCTTGTGGGGATTATAGTGAAAAATGGAGTCTTGAGGGAGGTGGGGATTGGGCCCCAGCCGGCAGTGCTCAGGGACTACTCTTGGCCCTGTGCTCAGGAGGGTGGCTGGGCCCGAGCACCATAACCCCCATACCACCTCACCTCCTTTTCCTCTGAGTGGGTAACTCAAACAGCATGACTGGTGGCATTTGGGTGGGCTCCTGAGGCTAGCGTGGCAGGGGATATAGGTTTTCAGCAAGATCATTAAACTGATGGGGCCAGAGCAGTATTACAGCGGGGAGGGCATTTGCTCTGTGCATGGCCAATCTGTGTTTGATCCCCAGCATCCCATATGGTCCCCGAGCACCACCAGGTGTGATTCCTGAGTGCAGAGCCAGGAATGGTACACTCTACACATCATCATGTGTGACGGAAAAAAGAAGAAAGAAAGGAAGGAAGGAAGGAAGGAAGGAAGGAAGGAAGGAAGGAAGGAAGGAAGGGGAAGGAAGGAAGGAAGGAAGGAAGGAAGGAAGGAAGGAAGGAAGGAAGGAAAAGGAAGGAAGGAAGGGAAAGGAAGGAAGGAAGGAAGGAAGGAAGGAAGGAAGGAAGGAAGGAAGAGGAAGGAAGGAAGGAAGGAGGGAGGGAGGGAGGGAGGGAGGGAGGGAGGGAGGGAGGGAGGGAGGAAGGAAGGAAGGAGAGAGGGAGGGAGGGAGGGAGGAAGGAAGGAAGGAAGGAAGGAAGGAAGGAAGGAAGGAAGGAAGGGAAAGGAAGGAAAGAAGGGAAAGGAAGGAAGGAAGGAAGGAAGGAAGGAAGGAAGGAAGGAAGGAAGGAAGGAAGGAAGGAAAGAGTATTAAGGAGATAAGTAAATGTAGGAGGGAAATGGGGCCGCTCTCGCTGGTGGAGCAAGGTTCGAGATTGGGTTTGCAATTCAAGGGCAGCAGTTTGAAGTCGTGTTTTCAGTCTAGGCGCATGATGACAGATCTCTCTCCCGAGTTCTATTTCCTGCTTGTGCGCGCTCAGAAGACATAGAAGTAATGACGCCCTAATTGCAAAGACTATTCCAGCACTCAGATCTCAGTTTCTGGCTCCTTGGAGAAATGTCTCATGCAGGAAAGGGGAAGGGGGGAAATAAGATGAGTCTGAGAATTCTGTTGTGCCAGAAAATATAGAGAAGCTGAGAGCTCAGAGGACGTGACCGTGGCGGGGGGGGGGGGGGGGGGGGGAGGGGACTTAAAAGGTCTCCCTCAGGCTGAAACTGGGGCATTCAGAGCATCTGAGTCCAAAGACGGTGCTAATGGAATGAAAGGTGTTGAAAAGGCCAAATTTGTGCGTCTACACAGATATGAATACGTGGCTGAATAAAAGTGAAGAATGGGATCAGGATGCACCAGGCCAGTCCCCAGTAGACCAGCTACCCAAAATAAACCCAAAATTATGAAGGATGGGTCAGAGAAACAACTCAGTGTGGGAGCACATGCATTGCATGCTAAAGGTCTAACTTCAATTCAGGCACCACACAATTCCCTGAGCACCCCAGGAAGTAGTACCTGGGCACAGGGCTGAGAACTACTCAGAAACAGAAGCAAGTATGACCTAACACCCCCCACCCATACCCACCCACACCACAAAACATAGGAGAAAAGTTTTCCTTATAATGAAATGTACCTCATAAAATAGGAATGGTGGAACCAGAAAATTATTGCTTGACAATCATCCTAGTAATCGCTAATCGACACAGAAGCATCCCTGGATGTTCAAAACCACCATTGGATGTTAATGGTGTTAAAGCCTCTAAATAATAAGCAGGTATATATTTGGAGGGACTATTTTGAGACCATGCACATTATACTTTGGAGACTATCCACACTACACCTTTTAGTCTCAAAAGTATAATGTGGATAGTCTGAAAATAGTTCCTCCAAATATATACCAGCTTATTATTTGGTAAGCACAGAATACTTACTAATTAACCTTGGAGTAGAGAGAGACTTCGCCAACACCATCTTCATCGAGAGATAAAACACAGAGCCAGGGAGATGGCACGCGGGGGACGGCACGTGCCCACCCTGTCGGGGCTCTGAGTCTATCCCTGATAGTCTATAGGCCCCCCCAAGCACCAAGGCTGTGCCCCCCCTTTTTTTTAAAGTGCTGGAAAATAAAGTCATCAGTAACAGAACATGTTGGTGTTTAGTTACTCCTGTAAAATAAGAAAACATGGTATTGCCAAGAAATCCATCCCCAAAACACGTTACCCAAATATTCATAATGAGATAAGCCCAGGTTGAGTAACCATCTGCTAAGGAATTAGCCTGCTCATAATAAAAAAATATATATGAGGGGCCGGAGCGATAATACAGTAAGTGTTTGTAAGTAAGATAGATAGTAAGGTGTTTGCCTCGCATGCAGCTGACCCAGGTTCGATCCTTGGCATCCCATATGATCCCCCAAGCGCTGCCAAGAATAATTCCTGGGTGCAAAGCCCTGAACATTGCTGGGTGTGGTCCCAAAAGTCAAATAAATAAATAAATACGCACTCACACACACACACACACACACACACACACACACACACAAGAGTTGTTGGGGCCGGAGCAATAGCACAGCAGGTAGGGCGTTTGCCTTGCATGCGGCTGACCCAGGTTCGATCCGTGGCATCCCATATGGTCTCCTAAGCACTTCCAGGAGTAATTCCTGAGTCCAAATCCAGGAGTAACCCCTGAGCATTGCTGGGTGTGACCCAAAAAAGGAAAAAAAAAGAGTTGTAGAAGACACGGACAGAATGAGGAACTGCTTCAGATAGAGGGGGACGGACAAAGAGGCATCGCCTAGTATAGCACAGGTTGAATTCTGAAATCAGAAAAATGTTATTGAATGCTGAGGTTTAAATGGAGCCTGCAAATTAGACAGCATCATTACAGCAATATTAATTTCACTCATTAATATTGCTGGAACAATGTCATCTTATGTGAGTCCTATTTCAAGGAAATAGACTCTCAAGTCATAAAGGCTAATGGGGTGTGATGTCTGCAGCTGCTTCAGTGGAAAAATGTAACAATAATATGGATCAGAGGCCATTTGCCTTGCATGTGGCTGACCCAGGTTCAATCCCTGGCATCCCATATGGTCCCTCTGAGCACCACCCGAAGTGATTCCTGAGTGCAAAGCCAAGAGTAACCTCTGAGTATTTCTGGGTGTGGCCAAAAGGATAAAAATGAAACAAAACAATGAGAGAGACCAGCATGGGCTGCAATGATAGCACAGCAGTGTGTGCCTTGCACACAGCTGACCCAGGTTCAATTCCTAGCATCCCATATGGTCCCCCGAGTACCGCCAGGACTAATTCCTGAGTGCATGAGCCAGGAATTACCCCTGTGCATCAACAGGTCCAGATGCCACTTTCTTAGCGCGGTGTTTATCCCTCTTCACCAAGAGGAACCCCGACAGGGAGCACGTGGAGGCACCAGGCACAGCCATGGGTGGTTAGCTCCGGACACAGTACCTAGCAGGGCTGGATGTCCACTCATGGGAGGGTGTTGCAAGTGGGACCGAAGGAACAGCACACTGGCCTGGACCACGGCTAACTGGGCTTGGATCCCTGGCATCCCATATGGTCCCCTGAACACCCTGGGCACATTAGTGGAAGGAAGTAGGCGCTGGTGAAGGGATTGATGTTGGAGCACTGTCTGCCTGAAATTGAATGATGAATAACGTGGTAACTCTGTAATTCACAGGGATTCACTGTCTTCCTGTTGTTCATCGACTTGCTCAAGCGGGCACGTCTCCATTTTGAGACTTATTGTTACTGTGTTTGGCATATTGGATACGTCATGGGGAGCTTGCCAGGCTTTGCCGGGTGAGATACTCTCAGTAACTTGCCAGGCTCTCCGAGAGGGGTGGAGGAATCGAACCCAGCGTGAGTGGGCTCGGCTCAGCCACGCAAGGCAAATGCCCTACAGTGATTCAAATTTTTTTGATTATCCAAAGCAAAAAATAAATGAAAGTGTTTTCATACATTCCATCTGAACAACGAACAGGTCAGCTCACCAGCCATGAGGCTAGACCCCCAAGCTCAAAATCTGAAGGGTAATGCTGCAACCATTTCAAACAGTGGAAAGGTCGTGCTTGGGCCTATTGTTTTGAGGGACTAGTGATTTTGCTAAATGAGACAATAATCAAGCTATTTAATTCAGAGCTCCGGTGTGGTTGGATGTAAGGAAGAGCTCAAGGCAAGTCAACGCTAATCACATCTTTGTTCATTTGTGCAGGGGAATAGCCAGATCTGTTCTGAGACCATGCAGCTGTGTGCATTCAGGATAAAGTTGTTTAATCACAACCAGTGACAGTTTAATCACAATCACAGCGACCAGTTTAATCACAATCACTGACATAATTTATTCGTAGTAATTCTTCCATTAATGTATTTTATACCAATATATTTATATTAAAATATATTTTTAATATAGTGTTTCCAAGGATTTGATTTTTGTAGACTTTGGGAGACAGATTCTGAGAATTTAAAGTTTTAGAGCTAGACAACAGAGAAACAACACAGCAGGTAGGGCATTTTTGCCTTGTATGTGGCCAACACCCATTCGATCCCCAGCATCCCTGAGCATCATCAGGAGTAATTCCTGAGTGTAGGGCCAGAGGTAACTCCTGAACATCTCCAGGTATGGCCCCAAAATCAAAAATAATACTAGTTAAAAAATTAAATTTTAGGTCTAACCCAGTGCCCATCACTTCTTCGCGTTCCTACAGTGATTCGTGGCATCCCCCTTCGTTTCTATTTTGGTGAAACCAAGCCAGAGATTTATCTCAACAGATTTGACTGGTGCAGTTAAATACATGCATTCAGGAAAAGAGCGTTGAAATCCTATGCCTGATGACATCCCTTGGGAAAACGAGAAGCAGCGTTCTTTGATGTGATGTCGGAGCTCTGAGAAACCTACAGAACATCTTGAATCCCCACACAGCACAGGTGAGAAGCTACAGGCGGGACAATTTCGGCAACATCCTTGGCTCCTCTCTGGGGATTCCACAAGTGTGAGCACAGGAGACCTCATGTCATCTCCTCAGAAAAGTAATAGTTGGGCTTTGGAGGAGGCAAGTTAACTGATAAATGTCCAACTCCATCTGGAACTGAACAACAAAGCCCTTGCACTCTGAAGGACGTTAGCTGGGTGCCATTCATTCTCAACACTGTCACTGTCACTGTCCTCCCGTTGTTCATCGATTTGCTCGAGCGGGCCCAGTGACGTCTCCTTCGTGAGACTTTGTTCTCAACATTTGAATTTAATTTTGTTTTCTTTTTGGGTCACACCTTCACACCTGGCAATGCTCGAGGGTTACTCCTAGCTCCTGGCTCTCCACTGAGGAATTACTCCTGGCGGTGCCTGGATGGGATACCGGGGATCAAACCCGGGTCGGCCACATGCAAGGCAAATGCCCTACCTGCTGTACTATCGCTCCGGCCCTCAACATTTTAATTTCTAGAGCTACATGTTGCCTATGTCTTAGAGGAATAGTCTCACACCCTTCATGGCAACACCCCCAAGTTTCCCTGGCCCTTCACGTAGCCAGTTTACTTTGTCCCTTGACCAGTCTCCTCTGCTCTCGAGGGGGAATAGTGCTCTGGGTTCTTTGCACCACTCTGGAATCAGGGCTGTCGAGGGCTGACCCACACATTGTGGTCTCTCTGGACCCTGTCCACTACAGACCACTCCCAGCCCCAGGGTGACAACCACAAGTGTCCTCACTCTGTAAATTTGCAACCCTGAGCGCAGAGCCAACAGTAACCCCTGAGCAACACCAGTACGGCCTGAAAACCAATAGTAATAAAATAATAAGAATAATAATAATATAGTTTCAGGGCTGGAGCAATAGAACAGTGGGTAGGGTATTTGCCTTGCACATGGCAGACCCGGGTTCGATTCCTCCTTCCCTCTTGGAGAGCCCAGCAAGCTACCAAGAGTATCACGTCCACATGGCAGAACCTGGCAAGCTATACATGGCATATCCGATATGCAAAAAAACAGTAACAAGTCTCACAATGGAGACGTTACTGGTGCCCACTCGAGCAAATCGATGAACACCAGGAAGATATGCTCAGTGCATAGTTTCAGGGCTAACCTTGTGCTCAACACCACTTGGCATTCCTACAGTCATCTGTGGAATCCGTTGTCCTCTTCCTGTCTATTTTGGTGAGAGAAAATGTTGTTCAGTGGTACTGGGCCCACCTGGGCTAGTAACCAAGAGGCTTCATTCCGGGTCAATAGCCCAGCAGCTCCTTGGGAGGCCTTGGGTTGAAGCAGCTAGCAGGGATGGTGCCCCATGATGGACAGGATGCCCACTGGCTGTTCCAGTCTGGTTCAGGTTTGGGGGCCAAACTCGGCAGTTCTGGGGGACCAGCCCATTGGACTCTCTCCTGCTCCTTTGCAATCAGGAAACCTGAATGCACTGGGAGAACTGACCCCATCAAGCAAATGTTTTCTGCCTCCCTCCTGGAGCCCAAACTCCACCTAGCCCAGCATTCACAACCGGTGGAAGGGACCGCCTACCACTTCGCCTACCAGGACGGGAAGGGAAGCTCAATGGGAGGGTGCAAATTTTTGCAATAAGGCCCACAGATCTGGACTGGAGCGATAGTGCAGAGGGTAGGGCGTTTGCCTTGCATACAGGCACCGGGGTTCGATCCCCAGCATTTCATAGAGTGCCCCCTAGCACCGCCAGGAGTAATTCCTGAGTGCAGAGCCAAGAGTAACCCCTGAGCATCTCTGGGTGTGACCCAAAAAGCAAAATAAATAAATAAATAAATAAATAAATAAGGCCCACGGATCTCTCCCTGCGAGGTAAAACAGTGGGTATATACCGACAGCGTGTTTGCAGAACTTCGACTGCAAAGTTCGGGGCAGTCCAACTCGCCTTAAGGGCAGCGGGCTGGGCGCCGGCAGGCGACTCAACAGCCAGCCAGCGGGGCTGGGGGGCTGCGCTTGGCGCCCTCGTGGGCTGGGAGGAGAGGCCAGGGGAGCTGGGCTCCCGAGGAGATGCTCCCGGCGGGATGCAAAGGGCTTCTCCACCCGGCGCTCACAGCAGGCGCTCCGCCGCGCTCGGCTTTTCACGCGGTGGGAAAGAAAGTGTCCAGCAGGTGGCAGCAGCGGCCCAAGTCAGGCGGGAACGTTTCTCGGCGGCCGCTCAGGTGCTTCTCAGCGCATCCCCGCCGGCCTGAGCACACCTGAGCTCCCTCCCTTCCTCCCCGAAAGGACCTGAACAGTGAGTGGCTGAAAAAAAACGAGCAATTCTGAAACTCCCCTAAAACCAGAAAGAAACTAAAGTGAAGCTAGTCCTTTCTTTTAACTCCACCCCCTACTCTAAGTGTCACAGAAATGGAATCAAGCCACCTGGACTGATTCTCTTCTTACCCTTTTTGCCAACAGACCTCCTTAGCCGCCACTTCACTGACTTTTCCCCACCTCTTTCGAAGACTTTTTTTTTAAAACATGGGGTTTAAAAAAGAATAATAAAGCTTGAGACACAGTAGCTAAAGATCCAGGTTTAAAATAATTGATTAGGGTTGGAGTGATAGTACAGCAGGTCTTTTTTGTCTTTTGTCTTGCTCACAACCGTCTGGTCCAGCATCCAATATGGTCCTCCAAGCACTGCCAGGAGTAATTCCTGAGTGCAAAGCCAGGAGTAACCCCTGTGCGTGACCAGGTGTGACCCAAAAGGCAAAAATAAATAAATAAATAAATAATGGAAAATAAAATAATTTATCTGGAAGCCAGGGAGATGGCTCAAAGGGCTAAGTGTAATCTTAGTTTCCAACAATGTAATTCCCTAAATACCACCCAGCACCAGAAGGAAGGAAGGAAGGAAGGAAGGAAGGAAGGAAGGAAGGAAGGAAGGAAGGAAGGAGGAAGGAAGGGAAGGAGGGAGGGGAAGGAGGGAAGAGGAAGGAGAAAGAAGGGAAGGAGAAAGGAGGAAGAGAGGAAGGGAGGATGGGAGGAAGGGAGGAAGGAAGGGCCCCCCCCCCCAAACAAAACAAAACAAAACAAAATATGGGGCTGGGGCCATAGTACAGTGGGTAGGATGCTTTGTCTTGCTCCTGGCCAACCTAGGTTCCCTCCCATATGGTCCTTGGAGCCTGCCAAGATTGATCCCTGACAGCAGAGCCAGAAGTCATCCCTGATCATTGCTGGGTGTGGCCCCAAAATAAACCCAACAAAAAAAAAAATGAAAAGTCCTCTTTGCCTCTGTTGTTAGACAGAGAGGCTAGAGTAGACGCCAAAATTAGACCTTTGGCTCTGAGAGTCTCACAGCGCCCTCACCCACACTCAGCACTGTTGTTTTCCCTGATTATTTACACAGAGTGGAGACTCTGGAGGCTCCTCTCCCCAAGCCCTGGGGCTTGAACGGAAGCCACGTTCTCAGCAGAAGAAAGGACGGGAAGAGCAGTTCATGGGAGCCACTTTCTGCAGACTCATTAGAATGGGCCCAGGGCCTAAAGCCCAAAGATAGCATCATCTGGAAACCGTGACACCCTCGCTGTCTGTCTCATCTCGGAACTCCGGCGCTCGCCCTGCTCAGCTGGGCTTTGCCCAATTATCCTGCCACTGCTCCTTCATCTGCATCGTCCAAATGACTCTGAAGGAGAAATATCCTTCTGAGTTCTTGTTAACCCCCGGGGGGGGGAGGGGGTGGACATAGGCTATAGGTCTCCCTGATTGCAGAGGGATGGGGGGGGGGAGGGGGTGGACATCTAGGCTATAGGTCTCCCTGACTGCAGAGGGATGGTGTGTCCTCAAAGATGAACTTCAATCAATGGTTCCTATGTTAGGCCAATTCCTACCCTCCATATTTCCTTCAGATAACCTCATACCCACCCATAATTTCTTTCTTTCTTTCTTTCCTTCTTTCTTCCCTTTTTCTTTCTTTCTCTCTTTCTCTTTCTTTCCTTTCTTTTTCTTTATCTTTCTTTTTCTTTCTCTCTTTCTTTCATTTCTTTTTCTTTATCTTTCTTTCCTTCTCTTTCTCCCTTTCTTTTGTTTTCTCTTCCTTTCTTTCTCTTTCTTTTTTCTTTTTCTTTCTTTCCTTTCTTTTTCTTTATCTTTCTCCCTCTTTCCTTCCCTCTTTATCTTTTTTCTACTCTCTCTTTCTTTCTTTCTTTCTTTCTTTCTTTCTTTCTTTCTTTCTTTCTTTCTTTCTTCCTCTCTGTAAGCAATGCTCAGAGCTTGCTTCCGGCTCTGCACTCAGGAATTGCTCCTGGCAGGACTCAGGGGACCATATGCTGGAGTTTGAAGCTGGGTCAGCCACGTGCTGTACTGTTTGTATGGCCCCACCCCTGGCCCCAGCATTTCAGTTCTTGGAATGTTCTATCTATATTTTCCTCAATGTAATTTATAGATTCCAGTCTATCTCAAGATCTTTGATCCACTTTGAATTGATTTTTCTGTGAGGGTGAAAGTTGGATCCAACTTTACTTTTTTACACGTGGTTATGTAGTTTCCCCGGTATCGTTTGTTGAAGAGACTATCCTTACTCCATTTCATGTTCTCGGCTTCTTTGTTGAAAACTATCTGTCCATAGATATGGCAATTTAGGTGTTCAGTTCTGACCAGTTGGTCTGAGACTCTGTCCTTATTCCAGTACTGTGTTGCTTTGATCTCTATCACTTTCTAGTATAGTTTCAAGCCAGGTAATAAGATGCCTCCCAGCTTCTTATTTTTCAGTACGGCTTTGGCTATTCAGGGTCTCTTCTGATTTCATTAAACTGTATTACTGACTGTTCTAAGTCTTTGAAAAACGTCGTCTGAATTTGGATAGAAGTTATGTTGAATCTATATAATAATCAGAGACAAAAAGGAGAAGTGAAAAAGGGATCAGAAAGAAAAGAGAAAAAAAATACAACAGATCTCTCAGAAATTCAAAATATGAGAGGCTGTTATGAACAATTTATGCAGTTGTAAGGCTAGAGAACCTAGAAGAAATGGAGAGATTCTTAGAATCATTCAATCTCTCAAAAATGAAACAAGGAGGAAGTGGAAGGCCTGAGCAGGCCAACTACAAGCAAGGACATTAAAACAGCAATTAGGAATATCTCCAAGAACAAAAGTTCTGGTCCAGATGGGCTCACTAGATCAAATATTTTTTAAAAAGACTTACTGGGGCTGGAGCAATAGCACAGCAGGTAGGGCGTTTGCCTTGCCTGAGGCCGACCCGGGTTCAATTCCCAGCATCCCATATGGTCTCCTGAGCACCGCCAGGGGTAATTCCTGAGCGCAGAGCCAGGAGTAACCCCTGTGCATTGCCAGGTGTGACCCAAAAACAAAACAAAACAAAAAAAGACTTACTGCCTTTACTCCTTAAGCGCTTCAAAATATTGAAGAAACTGAAATCCTTCCTAACATTTTCTATGTAGTTAACATTGCACTAATACACAAACCAGACAGAGATACTTCTAGAAAAGAAAATTTCAGACCAATCTCCCTGATGAACAGCAATGCAAAAAATTCTTAACAAAATCTTAACTTTTATTTAAGCAAAACCAAATCTAAGAACATATAAAAAATTATATAAAGTGGGCTTAGTTTCAGGGATATAAGTGTCAGCATACATAAATAAATTAACATAATACAGCAAATTAATCACTTAATCACTTAACTTCCCATTAGTCATCTATTTGCTCGAGTGGGCGCCAGTAACGTCTCCATTTGTCCCTGTCACGTGCTAGTGTAGCCCAATGGCATCTGTTCGCTCTGGGAACATGAAGGGCCTCAAACTGATCGTTCATGATCTTCACGAAGAAGTCTGACCATCTGGTAGGTGGGCGGCCACGCGGTCTTTTGACATCCCGTGGAATCCAGTCAGTAACAGCTCTAGTCCAGCGGTCGTCTTTAAATCTCATTACGTGACCAGCCCATCTGATTTTTGACACCTTGGCAAATGAGACAGCGTCCCTGATTCTTGATCGTCGATGGAGGTCAGAACTCCGGATTCTTTCTCTCATTTGAGTGAAACGTGATATTCCAAGCATAGCTCTTTCTATTCTTCTTTGGGAGACCTGAATAGCATTCTCATCCTTTTTGCGTAGGGCCCAGGTCTCTGAGGCATATGTTAATGCAGGAAGAACAGTGGAATCAAAGAGATGTGCCCGGAGCCGGAGGTTCTTCGTCCTCTTAGCTATTTCTTCGACGTTCTTGAAAGGCGTTCCAAGCCGCTCTCTTCCTCCTGCGCAGCTCGGGTGCCAGGTCATTTGTCATGTTGACCTCTCGACCTAGGTACACATAGCTATTGCATTCGGAGATGGTCGTTCCGTTGAGAGCGAACGACATTCTACAGCAAATTAGTAAAGGGAAAAATAAAAATCTTTTTTTTTCTTTTTGGGTCACACCTGGTGATGCACAGGGGTTACTCCTGGCTTTGGACTTAGGAATTACTGCTGGCGGTGCTCAGGGGACCATTCCATGCTGGGAATCAAACCTGGGTCAGCCAGGTACAAGGCAAATGCCCTACCCACTGTACTATCCTCCAGTCCTAAAAAATAAAAATCTTATGATAAATCAATGCAGAGAAAGTTTTTGGCAAGATCCAAAATCAATTTATGAAAAAAAAAAACTCTCAACAAAATAGAAGAGGAAGAGAACTTCCTCAAGAGAGCAGTGATGATTTATAATATGCCCACAGTCAATATTATTCTTAAGCGTGAAAAAAACTGAAAGCGTTCTGAAGTCAACCACAGGCAAGGATGTCCACTGTCTCCACTTTTATTCAATATTATATCAAAAGTCCTAACTACAGAAATAAGACAAAAAAAAAAGAAAGAAAAGAAATCCCAACTGGAAAATAAGAAGTCAAATTATCACTATTTGCCAATTACATGATTATCTACATAGAAGACCCTAAAGAGTCTATTAAAAAGCTCCTGGAAAAAATGAACCATACAGCAAAGCAGTTGACTCCAAAGTCAATACACAAAAAGTGGGTCACGTTCTTACATGTAATGAATCAGAGGAGAAAGAAATCAAAGTGTCTGCCCCATTTAAATAGTCTCTCCCATCCAAAAACATCAACTATCTGGCAATTCACTTAACCAAAGACATGGGACATCTATACCATAAAAACTTTAAATCGCTGGAAAAAAACATAAGAGAACTTAGGAAATAAAAAATATTCCATGCTTATGGATTGGAAGGATCAATACTGTCAAATGGTCATCTGACCTAAATTATTATATGGATCCTGACAGTTTTATTTCTGTTCTAACTCTCGTCCAAAGCCTTCGTATGCTGTTCTCTCGAATCTCACATTACCCCTCTAGTCCTTCATGGAGTGTATTACCTGCTCTTCCACCAGTGAACTTGCCATCACTATGATGTTTGACCATCCATCATCCAGACCCAAATTCTCACTCCTTTGGGGTTTTTTTGTTGTTGTTGTTGTTTTATTTTTTTTAATTGAATCACCATGAGATACAGAGTTACAAAACTTTCATGATCGGACTATCTAATAGTGTACATTTCCCACCATGAATGTCCACAGCATCCCTCCTGCCATTCCCAACTCACCTTCCCACCTACCTCTATGGCAGAAACTTTTCTTCTTATTCTCTCTCTACTTTCAGGCATTATGGTTTTCAATACAGATAATGAGAGGCCGTCATATTTGGTCCTTTGCCCACTTTCAGAACGCATCTTCACTCTTTTAGGTTTTTTTGTTTGTTTGTTTTTTTGGGGGGTTGGCTATTTTTAATTAATTAATTTATTTTTTATAAATTTATTTATTGAATCACTGTGAGAGCAGTTACAAAGCTTTCAGGTTTAAGTCTTCGTCATACAATGATGAAACACCCGTCCCTTCACCAGTGCACATTTTCCACCACCAAAAACCCCCGTATACTCTTCATCCCACACCCTACCCCTACCTGTGTGGCAGATGATTTCCACATTACTACTCTCTACTTCAATTACATTAAATATTTTGACACCAGACCCACCATTATAATTTGGGATTTTACCCCAACACTCAGACCTGTGGAAAAGGCAACATTAGACAATTTGTTTTCTATTGCTGATTATGATAGCATATGATGTCGCACGGCCACGCAATTTTGGAATTCTGAAATTTTAATGATTAAATCTTGGAGAGATTTCTGCCCAAAACCACTGGGTTCCGAGATTCATTTGTGAGTCTCTGGGATCATGGCCGTTAAGCAGCTTGATCAGTAGCCAGAGGGGACGTTCATGGGCGGTGACTTGGGGTCTTGTTGGGGCAGGGGAGGGTAAGGGCCGACCTCACCCCCATCCCAAGAGACCCCGCGTGTCTTGTCACTGCTGGCCCATACCTCACTGTTCAATGGCCTCTGGAAGATGGTGGCCACCAAGCCACCAGGGGGAATAGTTGGAGGGACAGCATCTTTTCCTACCTGGGGTGGCCAGGCGCCGGTAACCTAGTGCAAAGTCTGGACTCATTTCTGCCAGAAGCTGCTGGGCTCTGAGATTCGTTTGTGAGTCTCTAGGATCATGGCAGTTAATCAGCTTGATCAGTAACCAGAGGGGCCATTCATGGGCGGCATCTCCAATCCTTTGTTTTTTATATCCCAGAATGAGCTTATATTTAGAGTTCTTCCATGAAAGGTGAGTTCCCTTTTAAAAAACATGTCCAAATGTCTCTGTCTCTAAAACCCATTTATTTTATTGACATGGTCACACACACACCTTTTGGGTGCAGTTCAACGGTGACTTCTCCCCAGGAATTCCCCTAATTTCTCTGGGCACTCCAACCCATGCTGGAGCCACCCTGAGCCCCACCCCTGACCATGGAAGGCAAACACTCATCTTTTCAGCTTGGTGGCCTGATATGGGTGTCATGTGAATGGATAAACATAATCTGAGAGGCAGGAAGCTCAAGAAAACATCATATCTCATGATCACTCTCATTGTTAGTTGAAACAACTGAAACAGAAATTAAGTGACCTATTAGAAGCCACAAAGCTGGACACAAGAGTTTATGTGTGGGCTGGGGACAGAAAGAGGGGAGGTCCCAGTCAATACCTGGGTTCCAGTTTTTCACTGCTGTCCCTATGCTGCCAGTGGTACAAAGAATCTCACACTCATGGGATCTCACACTCAGGGCCTCACCCCTCAAGGCACAAGCCCTACCATGGAGCCATAGCAGGGTACCATATGCAGTGCCAGGCCATGGACAAGGCGAGCACCTTAGGCCCGCTCCACTACCCCTCCAGCCTTCTTATATGCACTTTCCACTACAGTTAGCGATGTGCCACCTCTTACTAACACAGTACCAGTTATTACACAAACCAAGGGGAAGAAAGAGTTTAAATGGGGCCCAGAAGGTAGGGAGTTTGCCTTGCATGCAGCCAACCCAAGGATTGCACGGGTTTAATCTTTGGCATGGTCCCCTGGCCACCACCTGAGCACAGAGCCAGGATTAACCTCTGAGCATCACTGGTGGGATCCAAAGAAAGCAAAGGGAAAAAAAAGAAAAGAAAAAAGAAAAAGGAAGAAAGTATAAACAAGCAACAAACATGATTGCCCACACCAACGAAGGTATAACTTTCCTTCCAAGAGTCACAATATTTGATGATATTTTTAAGCTTCTGCTTATTCCCAGCCAAGAAAATTCCCCATTCAATCCCCAGGCACCCTAGCCCAGTATAGGTTCCTGGGAGACCCTCTAGCAGAAGCTCCCCTAGCTCACCTCTTGCAGTTCTGGGTCTGGTTCCACTATGGGCACAAAGGTCAGCAAGGGCAAATGGGGTCTGTCCTCCATGCCCTTAGCTGGACTCCTGGTGTCCATGTCCAGGCCCACTCTGCCCCCACTGCCACACACGTGAGCATAGCTGGCCTGGCCTCACTGTCCTTGAGACTCTGCCAGCTTGCTGGGCTCCAGGAAGGCTTCTCTCCTCATCCTCTCTCCTCGGGTGCCCCACCAGAGGGCAAGATCATACTCCAGAGAGAACGTGCCTGTGGTTGACCAGCTGGTTTGCACGTTGGGATGCATTCCCTGTTCTCAGATACTGCTTCCGGGTCACCCTAACCAGCTTCTCCTTCTATCACGCAGCCATCTGAGATTCTGCCTTCCTCCCTCTTCTCTATTTCTATTTTTTTATTTAGGGACCACACCCAGGCCTGGCTCAGGGCTGACTCCTGGCAGTGCACAGGGACCCTATGGGGTGCCAGGGATCCAACAAGGTCGGTCACATGCAAGACAAGTGCCTTTATCCCTGTACTTTCTCCAGCCTCACCCCCATCCTCTCTGAATTTCTGTTCACCAGGCAGTCTTTTTATTCTTTTTATTTTTCTTGGGTGTGGGGGTCATACTCAGTGGTATTCAGGGTTTATTCCTGGCTCTTTACTCAGGGATCACTTCTGGTGGTGGTTGGGGTACAGATGGGGTGCCAGCCACATGCAAGGCAAAAGCCCAACCCACTGTATTATCTCTCTGGCTCCCTTGCAGGCAGGATTAAGACTTTACCTTCCTTATAATCTGGATGGTAAATCTGGCATCTTTGAACCAACTAAGAACTAAAGACCCCAATTTCTTTTTTTTCTTTTTTTTCCTTTTTGGGTCACACCCAGCAATGCTCAGGGGTTACTCCTGGCTCTGCATTCAGGAATCACTCCTGACAGTGCTCAGGGGACCATATGAGATGTTGGGAATCAAATCCGGGTCAGCCGCATGCAAGGCAAATGCCCTACCCACTGTGCTATCACTCCAGCCCAAGACCCCAATTTCTAAGGGTCTCTGCCACTGAAAGTCACATGCACAGGAAAAGCAAAGAGGTTTCAACTAAAACACCCCCCAGCTCCTCCCCAGTTCCCCCAAAGATGCATCTCTATCCCCCGAGCCCTCATCCCACCCTGACATGTGCTCTGAGTCCCCGAGGCTGTCCTGTCCTCCTTCCTCACCCAGTGGAGTGGCTGCACCCCCAGGGCCTCCCCAAGGCCCTGCCTGCACTCATTGTCCAGAAGGTGCCACCACAAATAGCCCCTCCTACTTCATGTCCAGTGACTGGATCAAGGGCAGAAATGGGCTCCAATCCCCACCAGGGTCTGTCCCTGGAAAAGGGAACTGAGGCGGGATGGATGCCCTGTCCCGAGAGCCTGTGCTAGAGGAGCTCAAGGGTTCCTGCCACCCACAGCAGGAGGGAGAGAGGCACCCAGCGGGGGCACTGGCGCAGAGGCTGGGCGCTGAGCACTGGCATGCATGAGGCCCAGTCCGTGTCCCAGCACCCCAGGGTCCCTCCCAGCACGATGGGGCGTGACCCTTCAGCAGGGAGCTGGGTGTGACCCTGAGCACTACTGGGCATGAGTCCAAAACAGAGTGAAGAGAGAGGTGTGGCTGGGCGTCTGAGGTTCCTATCCAGGGCTTGCACAGTTTATTTGAATGATCAAATTTGATTGATGGACCATCGGTTTCCAATACTCTTTGTAGGAGGCTTAGAGGGTCTCTCAAATGTTGCTCAGAAGGCCTGGGGCCCCTCCTGGCCACACTAAGCAATCCAGGCAGGCGACTCAAAGCAGACCTGAGGCTACAGAGATGCTTGGCCTATGCAAGGCCACCCCAGGGTGTCCCGGGAGCCACCAGGTCTGCCTCTTTGGTGCTCAGGATCAAGTCATTTAGTTTAATTTGGTGTCAAAACTGATGATCCTGATGGAAACGGTGAGGCATTCATTACAGAAGTTGGGTTTATTCCATCTCCCAGCTTCCGTTTTCAGGCACGGGTCCTGGGAGGGAAGTCCTGAAAAAGAAATTCCATAAGGCGGAACTCGATCACTGTATGACTGAAAGGTAAGCACGAAAGTTTGTGAGTCTGAAGCTGTGCTTCATGGTGATTCATTAAACAATAAAAAATTTCCTTTTGAGTGCTGTGGTTTGCAAAAGAGACATTGCCACAGAAGTAGGGTGGGATGGGGGGGGTTGGGGGTGGGAGGGATACTGGGATCAGTGGTGGTGGAGAATGGGCACTGGTGGAGGGATGGGTATTCGATCATTGTATAACTGAAACCCAAGCACAAACATTTGTAAGTCTACAACTGTACCTCATGGTGTTTCACTAATAAAAATTTTTTAAAAATTAAATTAAAAAAATAAAAAATAAATAAATTAAAAATTTTTAATAAAGAAATAAAAAAATAAAAGCAAAATAAAATTAAGAAAAGAAGAAAGAAAAGAAATTATGTAAGGGAACCAAATGCCTAGCCCTGGTTTATTCAGCAAAACTCAACATTTCATCTTCTATCTTCTTCCCGTGTCTTTCCTTTCTTCCTCTTTCCTTCTTGCCTTCCTTCCTTCCTTCCATGCAAGAATCCATCAAAATGCAAGCTCTGGCTGGGGTATCCTCAGAGGTGCCACCGCCAAGTCAGCTCTCGTTTAGAGCTCCTCTGCTGAGTCATCATCTACCTGCTCCTGTCTGATGTACTCAGGCTGCTCCTGAACCAGTTTGAGTCACATCATTTGTGAAATGGAGCATCTGATAACATCTGCTCTCTTTCTCCGATTTAGATCTTGAATGGAGCCTCTCCATCTTCCCTTCATCGTCAGCTTTTGAATATTTACTACCTGTAGTACTACAAAGAAATGCAGTTCAAACACAAGACAGTCCGTAGCTGAAGTGAATAGGGAAATGAGTGAGGAGACTCCCAAATAATAAGATTACTCAATTCTCTGTGAGTGGGAGTGAACTAGGGAAGATGAGAGAGAAGAGGAAGGAAGCTGTGTGACCAAGTGCAAGGCAAGTGACAGAGTAGGCCAGGAAAGTTACATATTTGCTTATAGATAAACAAGGAAGGAAAATAGCTTCATATGTTTCACCTTGGAGCCATCAATAACATTTACATAAATATCTGGACAGTGTTTAAGGGGTGGGTTTTCTCTCACCCACCCAGAATTAAGAAGAAATTAGGAAGATGGTGCCTTTGGAAGAAAAAAAAAAGATTTTTTTTAAACATACTTTATTTGGAGGGTTTTAGGAAGAGGAGGAAGGAGAGAAAGTGAAAGATAGTAACACACTCAAGAGAGATCATGAGCTTCTCCAGAGGTGAAGAGAGCCCCCACACACATCCCCCCATGTCCATTTCATTTTATTTTCTTTGTTGACTTTTTGGATCACACCCTGCGATGCACAGGGGTTACCCCTGGCTGTGAGCTCAGGAATTATTCCTGGTGGTGCTCCGGGGGAAGTATGAGATGTTGGGATCAAACCCAGGTCGGTCGTGTGCAAGGCAAATGCTCTACCTGCTGTACTATCACTCCAGCCACCTAAAAAAGAATATTAAGACATGGGATGACAACTTTAAGTGCTGTGATGTGAACATGATGTAAGATCCTATCTGCTTACATTCTGCTAAAATTGAGATGTACAGAGTTGTTGGTTCTGGGTATTTATAGTCTGAATCTTTATATTTTAGCAGGGCATCTGTTTACAGAGTACCTCATCCTGAATTTTCAATCAAGCAGAGCTAGTCAGCCAGCCCAGTTTTGCTAGGTTAGCAGATTAATAAGAGCTAAAGCAAACCTGATCAACTGGATTATGAGTCTTGAATCTGGTTAGCCAAGGGGCGTAGACAGATATTACTGATAGAACACCGAAGTAGGTGTGGACAACAGATCCAATGTGTACCAAAGAACTGGGAAATTGGGATGGAAATTGCTGCAGATAAGTGGTTAAGACAATGTGGACTTGACCCTTGATTCTCTTTTGTGGAGCTGAAGTAAGTCACTCCATCCCTCTGATTCTGTTTTCCTTTGAAAAACTAGAGAAGACAGCTATAAAATGAAATAAGATCATGTTTGCAAAGGAATTTTAGAGGCTGTAAAGTATTGTATAGTTGTAAGGTGGTGTGAATTTTATTTTATTTATTTATTTTGCTTCTTGGGTCACACCCGGCGATGCACAGGGCTTACTCCTGGCTCTGCACTTAGGAATTACCCCTGGTGGTGCTTGGGGGACCATATAGGATGCTGGGAATCAAACCCTGGTCAGTTGCGTGCAAGACAAATGCCCTTCCCACTGTGCTATCGCTCCAGCCCCAAGGTAGTGTGGATTTTAGGTGATGTTCTCATTCACACTAAGATCAAGCGAACAATTTCTGTTCGTCTCTGAAAGCGAAGGAGTCAGTTGCATGACATATACAAGCAAGGACATTCACTGACTCGACACCCACCCATTCGAATGTTTATTATGGTCATATTGCTTGTCAGGAGTGCTTTAAGTGCAGAAGATAATGCCATAGAACCAGAGTAGAGAAGTATTTCTGCCCTCACGCATAGGCTAGAGATAATAAGTAGAAAACCTGCAAAAATTTCCCTGCTGAAACTTAAACTTACATTAGAGTGGAGTTACAGCCTCCGATTGTTAAGCAAAGCTAATGAAGCCAACCATATACACAGTTACTAGACCATGAAGTGAGAAAACCCACACTATCAAGAGGGACTCTCTCTCTGCTGGACCCTTCCCCGGCCAACTTTACTGAGCCCCACACACATGCATGAAATGGATACAGACTAGAACGGCAGCAGAGCAAAGCTGGAAGCCAGGGCTTTAAGTCAGGGCCAACATGCACGATATGATGGAATGTGTAAGAGAAAAGTGGTGGTGGAGGGGGGGGGTGGGAGCAATAGCACAGCAGGTAGGGCATTTGCCTTGCATGCAGCCCACCTGGGTTCGATTCTCAGCATCCCATATGGTTCTCAGAGCACTGCCAGGAGTAATTCCTGAGTGCAGAGCCAGGAGCAACCCCTGTATATCGCCAGGTGTGATCCAAAAAAGCAAAGAGAGAGAGAGACACAGAGAAAGACAGAGAGAGAGAAAGAGAGAGAGAGAAAGTGGCGTGAGGAAGGGAGACAGTGTGGGTCATGGTTGGTGCAGGGATGGAAAATGGTCCAGAAGTTCTCATTAGAGCCAAGCTCTGAGGACGAGGAATTCATCATGTCTGGATAGGGAGTTGGGGCTATCCTATATGGATCAGAAGGAGAAATGAGAGAAAGATCCTGAGTCAAGAGCATGCAAAGTGTGCCGAGAGAATTCAGAAAAATGGCAATCAGATGGGATGGTCTTCTTAACGTTCTTTAAATGGCTCCACATTTTGCTTCGCATACATTAGCATAATAAAACTAGCACATCTGTGACACAACAGTCTGCCAGGTACTCAGCGCTGAACATCCATCCACGACTCACATTCAGCAGGTACTGTGAGTACAAAGTGCTTGCTTGTCCGTGGAGAAAAGTAAGACACGGCCAGGTTACATCGTGGGCAAGAGGCCTGGCTTCACTTGGGTGCCCCAGAGAGCAGGACCTGTAAGAGGGAGAGTGAGGGCAGGAAAGCCGGACTGAGTCAGGTGAGGAGGTGCAGGCAAACATAAGCCGACACAGGATTTGGTAGATGCTGCAATCCACAGCCAGGGAGGTTGGATGCAGGGAGGCTGCTTTTTTCCCCCCGCTGTGGTTCTTCTAGAGTGGCAAGTGCTGACCTTAACGTCAAGGTGGGTAAGAGAGAAAAAAATAGCTGAAAAGAAGCGTAACAGCAACATGCAAGGGTCAGAGAGATAGTTCAGGGGTCAGACCACTTCAATGCCTAACACAGTCAGTGCTCCCCCTGGAGCACTGCCAGAAGTCATCCCTGAGCCTGAGGACTGCCAGGTGTGACTCCAAAACCAGATAATAGTACAGCTGTCATGGTAAAATATGCATATCTCCTGCCTACGTAAACATGAAGGGACTTGATAACACAAAACATGTCTATCTAAACTAAATGAATGAATAAATAAATAACATGTATATTTAAAACTCAACAGAATGGTTTGAGTGGCCCCCTAAAATAACTTCAGCTACAAAGGGTTTCCATGGGCGTCAAGTGTCAAACCACTGGCAAAGGGGTTGTTCACGTCCACAGTAAACCAAGGGGTGTTTGCTGTGTGAGAGATTTAAATGGCTCCTGTTCCATTAGAAATGAAAAGTGAAAACTTTTATTTATTTATTTATTTATTTTTGCTTTTTGGGTCACACCTGGCATTGCACAAGGGTTACTCCTGGCTCATGCACTCAGAAATCACTCCTGGCGGTGCTCAGGGGACCCTATGGGATGCTGGGAATCGAACCCGGGTCAGCCGCATACAAGGCAAATGCCCTACCCCCTGTGCCTTCCAAAAGTGAAAACTCTTAAGTGATAAAGAAATGGGATCTCCCTAGCCCGGGAGAAAGACACCTATACAGATGGGGATTGGGGGGTCAAACACAGAAATGCCCCCTAGTGAAAAGGTGACTTCCGCCCTGCTTTCAGAGCCCCTCCTCTTAACTAACCCTGGTGCTCAAGTGAGTCATTTGGGGGAGACCATCATGACCCCCTACGGTCGCTGGTGCAGCCCACTGCTTGATTTTACCTGACCTTCTCTGAGGTGCTGAATGAGCAAACGTCTCTTAGACCGGTCTGTGGCGGGGAAGAGGAGAAGGCTCTTTCCTGGGCAGCTTTTTCTCTTGGTTTACAGTGTTCCTGCTGGGGGCTTTAGGTCTCTGGCACCTGTGCCCCATCAAGCAAAAGCTGGCACCTAGAGGAACATGGTCCCTCTTCTCGAGGGACATGGTGTGGGCATGAGACATGATGCCGCCCTTAAAGGCCCACGTGAGTGAAGTCTCGGCAGAGCTGCCTGTCACAGTGGGGACAGGCGCAGAACCAGGAGCTGGGGAGTATCGGAGACACGCCTCCCCCAAGTCGGCCTCTTCAACGTGGGGATTATTTTGAGCTAAAGGCAATTGAGAACAGCAGGTGCAGGAAAAGCTGTTTACTTCCCCCCTGGCTACCCAAAAATAGAGTATAAATTCCCCCTTTTGTCAAGGAAATTTACATGTATAAAGGAAATTTCCATTTGTAAAGGTGTCTCTCTTGCCAAACCCGGAGCTTCTCCCAGAGACAACTCTCACCCAGCCCAAGACTCACATCTGCGGAAGATGCTGGCGGTGATTTCTGAGCCTTCTCCTCCGCCTGCCCGTGTTCCCTCCATCCCCAAAGGGTCAGAACCCCGCCCTTCCTTTGGCCTAAGATAGAACACAGAACCCTATTATACAGCTTTTTTTTTAAGTTTTCATTTATTTTTAAACTTTTGTTCATATCCATGAATTTCATTTTTTTTCTCTCTAGCTACTCTATTTTTTGTCTATTGGACGCGGTGTTCTAATCAGTGAATCTAGAAGGATAGAGATGTCTTTCCTTCCCTCACTGTTTCAGAAACCACGGAGAGATGCCTGGGCTACCCCCACTTGCTCCAAAGGCTGCAGGTGAGACATCCAGGACATTCGCTAAAGAAGAAAAATTCCTAAGAATTAGTTCTTTTTGGTGGGTTTTTTTGGGGGGGGCGGGAACACCCAGCTGTGCTTAGGACTCACCCCTGGCTCTGCTCAGGGATCACTCCTGATGGTGCTTAGTGGACCATAAGAGGGTTAGGGATCAAAACCAGGTCAGCAACATGCAAGGGAAGGGACTTACACCCTCTATTATTTCTCCAGTCCAATAAATAGTTCTCTGGATTGTGATATGTTGGGACGCGAAAGAAAGCATCTGTACACCTCTGGACTCTTCAGAGGCTAGACAAATAATCCAGTAAGCAACAGACAGAGAATTCAAGAGAGGAGTACTGGCAGTGTGTCTACCTCCTGCCTACACAGGACAGCACTGAAAGATGGGTTAGCCCTCCACGGAACCTGAGATGTATCTTCAACTAGCTTAGCTAGCACAGAGGACATTTGCAGGGGGTTAGCAAGGATAGCAAAAGGGAACCAAGGAAAACTAATAGGTGCTAAGTTAAGTTCTGTCTTCTCCGGTGCATAGATCAGTGAGATTCAACATTTTGATATTTTTGTTATTCTGTTTTTATCATTGTTGTGGGGGTCATGCCCTGTGGGACTTGGGCCTCGCCTCCCTACCACCACCCCCCATCACACCTATGGGGCTCCAAGGCCTTTGCTGGGGCTTTAACCCAGAGCCTCAAATATGCAAAGCATGTGCTCTCAACTCTTGAGACACATCTCCAAAAACTTCTTTAAATTTGGGGGGGGGATGGTCAGGGGGGCGCGGAGGGGACTGCCAAAAACTGAACGCAGGCCTCATTCATGCAAGACAAGTGCTCTGTGATCTTCTACTAGGCCGAATCCTGGCCCCTATTTGAAATTGTTTGAGGAGCTTGACTCATTTATTATTCATTTATATTCCCATCAGCAAAGCACAAGGAGTCCCTTTGCTCTCTGTCCTCATAAGCCCTTGCTATTTTTTATCTTTTTATAAGGAGTCCTTATTATTACAAGAAAGTGTGAGATGATATCTTACAGTGGTTTCGATCTGCATTTCTTTGATGATTAATGTTATTGAAAAGTTTTGTGTTCTTAAAGGCTATCTTCTTTGGATATGTATTCATTATTCATATGTATATGTATGTATTCTTTGGGAATATGTATGTATAAATATGTATGCCATTCATTGGGAGAATCTGTGTTCAGTTTTCTGTGTTTCATTCATTTATTTATTTATTTTGAGTTTCAGACCACACCCAGTGGTGTTCAGGAGTTATTCCTGGCTCTGCACTCAAGGATCACTCCTGATGGTGCTCAGGGGACTAGATGGGATGCCAGAGATTGAACCTGGGTTGGCCGCATGCAAGGCAAGTTCCCTACCCACTGTACTACTCTAACAGCCCCTCTGCCTGTGATTTTTGGGGGAGTTATTTGTCATACAGTTATACAAGTTTTCAGTATGTATTTGAGACCTGTTTTCATATTGTCACGGTCATGGTCATGGTCCTCCCATGGTTCATCGATTTGCTCGAGCGGGCCCAGTAACGTCTCCATTGTGACACTTGTTACTGTGTTTGGCATATCAAATACATCACGGGTAGCTTGCCAGGCTCTGCCATGCGGGTGAGATACTCTCGGTAGCTTGCCGGGCTCTCCGAGAGGGGCGAGGAATCGAACCTGGCTTGGCCTGGCTGGCTGTGCGCAAGGCAAATGCCCTACTGCTAGATATATGATTTTTGATTATTATCTTCCATCCCACAAGTGCCTTTTCATTTTGTTGATGGCTTCCTTTGCTCTGCAGGATTTTATTTGATGTTGTTGGGGGAGAAGGTGCACAACCAGCAATGCTCAGGGGCTATTCCTGGCTCTGCACTCAGTGGTCACTCCTGACGATGCTCAGGAGACCATATGGGATGCCAGGGTTGGAACCCAGGTTGGCCAAGTGCAAGGCAAGTGCCCTACTTGCTGTTCTATCGGTCCAGTCCCTATTTAATATTATCTTACTTGCTTGTTTTTCCTTTTACTATCTTTGCTTTTTGGTGTCCAATCCAAAAATTAATTGCCAAGACTGATGCTAAAGGATTCCCCCCTTTTTCTATGTTTTCTTCTAAAAAAGAAAGTTTTCTGCTTAAGTCTTAGAATAACTTTTTGTTTTTTTTTTTGGGGGGGGGTCACACCCAGTAATGCTCAGGGGTTACTCCTGGCTCTGCTCAGGAATTACTCCTGGCGGTGCTTCAGGAGACCATATGGGATGCTGGGAATTGAACCGGGTTGGCCGTGTGCAAGGCAAACGCCCTACCCACTGTGCTATCACTCCAACCCCAAGTCTTTGAATAATTTTAAGTTCATGTTTTGTTTTGTCTTGGAGCCAGATTTTAAACCCAGGGCCTCACACACAAAAGAAAGTCACTGTGAAAGTCACCAGTGAGTGGCACCCTCAGCCCCTGAGCTGATTTTTGTGCGAGGTGTGATGGCGTAAGATACACATCCTTTTTTTTTTTTTTTTTTGGTCTATGGCTGTCCATTTTTATCAACGTTATTGTTTTTGTTTGTTTGGAGGTCACACTCCACAGTACTCAGTGCTTAGTTCCAGCTCTGTGTTCAGGGATCATGCCCACTGGCACTCAGAAAACCAAACGTGGTGCCTGGGATCGAATCAGGGTCTGCCACATGCAAGACAAGCGCCTTAACCTCTGTACAATCTCTTTCCTGCCCCAACATTATTTACTAAAGAGATATTATTTATTTGTTGTGTGTCCTTGGCTCTTTTATTATGACTTAGACTATATATGCATAAGTTTACTTTGGATGTCTTTTCTGGTCAATTTATTTATGTGTCAATATTATGGTAGCTTTATTACAATAATGGGTTTGCAATGTACTTAGAGTCCATAAAGTCTGTCACCTCTAGTCTGGTTATTTTTGGGGAAAAGAAGAGCACATCTAGAAGTGCTCAGGGGACCATGCAGTGCTAGGGTTTGAATCTGGGCCTCCCACATTCAAAGCAAGCCCTCCAACCTTTGAGTTATTTCTCCTGCCCGGAGCATATAATATCTTCCCATTAATTTGTATCTTCTTCAATTTTCTTCACAGTTCTCTAAATAGGGTTTTTACCTCCTTGGTTAAATTTTTTCTTAAGTATTTAATTATTTTTGACTCATTTGTAAATATTATTACTTTATTAATTTCTCTTTCTGATAGCTCATTATTAGTTTATAGGACTGTCACCAGTTTTTGTATATTCATTTTGTATTCTGCAATCTTACTGGTGGTTTTTATTCATTCTAATAGATATTTTTGTGGAGTATTTAGGATTTTTCTATATTTAATATAATAATATAATATAGAGTCTCCTGCCCCCACGCCTGGCAGTCCTCACTGGGGCCCCTTGGAGGGGGGCGGGTTGAGTTTCCCTACCCGCCCCCAGAGCAGAGCTGCAGCAGCCAAAGACCTCCAGAACTAGCCACAGCCATGCTGAGACCACGCTCCACATGTCCAGACAAGCCTCATGCATGAAGGAACCAGCAGAGGAACCCAGGCATGAGGGTCCCAAGGCTGAGATCTCCAAGCCTGCTTGGATTGAGACTGGGCCTTCTCCACCCAGATTCTCCAGTAGGTAGGCGTCACACCCACCAGTTGCTGCCAGTGCCAAGTTGGTCCCATCAACGGCCAAGACGAGGATACTATAAAACCCAGCTCCCAGAAATTCAAGGCTGCATTTGCGGCCGCACAACATCTTATAATCTCTTTTTCCTTTGGAGAACCTGGCAGGCTACCAAAAGTGTCCTGCCCGCATGACAGAGTCTGGCAAGCTTCCCGTGTCGTACTCCGTATGCCAAATACCAGTAACAATGATGGGTCTCATTCTCCTAACCCTGAAAGAGCATTGAATATGGCTCTTTTAAAATCTCAGGGCTGGGAAGAAGGAAACGTTACTGTTGCCTGCTTGAGGCAATCGATGAACAACAGGATGATTGTGATCATGAATATAATATTACCTACCTTAAAGATACTCTCAGTTCTTACATTCGAATTGGATGACTTTCATTTCATTTTCTTTTTTTTTCTTTTTTGAGTCACACCCAGAGATGCTCAGGGGTTACTCCTGGCTCTGTGCTTAGGAATTACTCCTGGTGGTCCTCCGGGGACCATATGTGATGCTGGGAATCGAACCCAGGTTGGCCGCATGCAAGGCAAACACTCTACCCGCTGTGCTATTGCTCTAGCCCCTCATTTCATTTTCTTGCCTAATTACTCAAACAAGTACTTTTAGTACTGTCCTCCCATTGTTCATCAATTTGCTCGAGCGGGCCCAGTAACATCTCCATTGTGAGACTTCTTGTCACTGTGTTTGGCATATGGCAAGCTACTCTTGGTAGCTTGCCATGCTCTCCGAAAGGGTTGGAGGAATCGGAGGAATCAAACCCGGCTTGGCCGGGCTGGCTGCGCGCAAGGCAAACACCCTACCACTGTGCTATCACTCCAGTCCTACTTTTAGTACAATGATTAAAAATAGTGAGATTGGGCATCTTGTTTGGTTTCTGATAGTAGAAAAGAAACTTTCAAATTTTCCACAATGGAGTAAGATATTAGCTTTTATTGCTTTGTTTTGGAGCCATGCCCAGTGATGCTCAGGCCTCACTTCTGGCTCTGAATTCAGAGATCTCTCCTGGAAGTGCTCAGAGGATCATATGGGATGCTAAGGATCAAATCCAGGTTCACTCTGTGCAAGATAAGCTCACTACCTGCCGTGTTACCACTCTGACCCAGACTATTAGCTTTGAGTTTGTCTCACTGAATTTGTAAGATACCAGTTTGTCTAAGTTAGCAGGATATTAGCTCTGAGGCTAAAAGCTCTGAGTTTGTTTAAGATTTTGTTACAGACAGTTCTCAACCTAAAACAAATATTTTATTGTTGCCAATGGTAGATTGGATTGAAAGACTACAAGGCAAAAATCTGGAGAGTGCCTTGGCTGACCCATAAAAGCTAACAAACTCCGCGAACAGTATTAGGAACTGGTGATTAGTAGCAGATTTAAAGCACAAGTTCAGAATTGCACAACACTCTCCGAGACTTAAGTACACACATGCCAACAGGCATAGAAAAGTCTTAACAAAGGCCCTGACAAAGTTTTAGCAAAGCTTTTTAATTGTTCTTTACCCTGAAACTAGGACAATGTCAATATTATTCACCAGTAACTCCTCAACAGGCAACACAGATGCCAGGAAACCGTCAATGAATCTTTATAGGATGGATGAATGAAGGTATCCAATGTGGAAAGTAGGTTTTTAAGGTGGTATTGTCCATAGCATTGTTCAACACAAACACCCTAGTGAATGACTAAAACGACAAAGAAGACAGTTTGATAAGTAAAAGTAACAGACTGGAAGGAATGAGGTGGCTGGCCCAGCTCACTCAAATTCCCCTCCAGCACTCGAGTCCTTAACTATGGAGAATTCTCTTTCTCCATTAAAGCAAGAAAAAATCAAAATTAAGAATTCTTGGGGAGGAGCCATAGTATAGTGGGTAGAACACTTTCCTTGCACATGACCCATCTGGGTTCAATCCCTGGCATCCCATGTGGTACCCCCAACCTCCTGAAGTGATTACTGATTGAAGAGCCAGGGGTAAGCCCTGAACACTGCCAGGCATGGTCCAAAACCAAAACAAAAATCAGGAATTCCTTAGGATGCTCAAAAAAAAAGGGGGGGGAGGGGACAGATAGATTTCAGGATCTAACCCACAAAAGAAGGAGAAACAAAAGGAAGGACCCTGATATCTTTATCCATGGAAACGTGCCTCTTTCTCTCCACTCAAGACTTTCTGGGAATAGCTTCTTTAAATTTGAATTTATAACCTCCACATAGTTATGAGACTTGAAAAGATTACAAGAGATCTCTAAGAGATCACTTAGACTTACTTCTCTAGTTTTCAAAGAAAGAAACCAAGGCCCAAAGATCTTGAGAAACCTGCTGGAAATCCACAAACAACTTAGGTGAGCAGCAGTCCTGGACTCACGTCGCTAGGTTCTGGGGGACAGATCTCCCCAAGATGTTCTGGAAAACTTCCCTGAGATCTGAGCCTCTGGCGGTGCTTATCCATTGGGGAGATCAGCCAAGCTCCTGATGATTCACGAAGGATGAAGACCATTCCCTTAACTACCTAGAAGGACAGGAATGGGGTTCCGTACTCAGAATTAGAAAATTTACCAGAAATAAGCTCTCAGAGGAGCCCTTCATACGGCAGGAAAATCTCCAACTGCAGAGCATCTAGTCTTCAGTATGAGTCCTCTCTCCTTAACACCTGCGCTCCGCCCACACTCTCCCTTTTCTTGAAACTCAAACCCCTGTCTCATTCATTAGCTCTGGATGTAGACCCTCAATTTAGCCATTGGCTTTTGGCTCCATATATATAGAGACTGTCTATACATGCATAATTATATTTTCCTTTTTTCTCCTACTAATCTGTCTGTTGTTAATTGAATTGCTCAACCAGCCCAAAAAGAACCCAGAGGGTAGAAGAAAATTTCCTCTCCTTCCCTGCCATTCCAATCTAGTGTTTTTTTGCTAGATCTAATGTCTTCTTGAAATGAAGTTATAGGATTCCCTGTGTAAACAAAATAAGAATGTTTAATTTCTTAGAAAAAAAAAGAGAAAGAGTCCAAAAAGATTAGACAAAAGGAAAAGAAAAAGAAGAAGATCCTAAAAGCTAAAGTATCCTTTTGAGGTCCTTCTTACCATTCCCTGATTTGGGGGGAAAGGCTGCTAAACATCCTTGAATGTTTATTTTTTCGAGATGATTAAGGCATATCAGTGAAAGGGTCAAAGTAGATATTCACCTTTTTAGTGCAAAAAAAATAACTGGGTTATAGTTTCTTAATATTTAAGTATACCCTGTATATCAAAGTTGACCACAAATAACAACTTTAAATTGAATAACAAAAGCATGAACTGATAATTTATCAAAGTCTAGTGCTTATCTATGAAACAAAGCAGAAAAAGAATTAAATAATGAAAAAATTCTAAAAACATAGTGTGTTTTTCCCGTAAGTTAACAACACATGATGAAAATTTGACTTTCACAATACAAGTTCAAGAATATATTAAATGAAGTACATAACCACCAATCAATCCTCTTGTTAGAAATTAATTGATCGATTTTTTGTTCAGAGAACATTAGACTGTTAAAAGACATGATTTCAACTCTTGCACTGGCCACTCATTTGTGACTTCACCCAGTCCGTTTTCCCAGCTCACAATTTTTTATTGTTCATAGCAAGAAAAAAAATTGATCTTCAACAGTGTTTTTTCAAACTTAAAAAAAATGATTTTATTTAATTTGTCTTTATTACCACCTTTGTTAAGATATTATTTTCTCTGCATGAATAACTGCATGTCTATAATTTTAAAAGCTTACCCAAAAATCCACCTTTATCATGTTCAGTTCTCTGATGTTTCTATTAGATTATATCCTCTTACTCTTTTGCAGATGCAGGTTTTGAACCATCCCATTGATTTCATGACCTATGCTTGGCTCACCAATGACAGCTTAAAATTTTTATGAAAAACATTAAGGTCACTTGTAGCTTTCATTTCTATAATAAACTCTCAACAAGAGCCATGGGTCAAGAGGTCAAAATCAATTTACCTGATGTTAATGTTTTCCTCCCTATATTGAAGGTCGTAAT